>NC_061116.1:64665251-65006823 GCF_002878395.1 Capsicum annuum | reverse complement strand
CTTCTCCTTCTTCTCCTCCTCCTTCTTCTCCTCTTTCTTCTCTTTCTTCTTCTTCTTCTTCTTCTTCTTCTTCTTCTTCTTCTTCTCTTTCTCCTTCTTCTCCTCTTCCTTCTCTTTCTCCTTATTCTCCTTATCTTCCTTCTCCTCCTCCTCCTGCTTCTCCTCCTCCTCCACCTCCTTCTCCTCCTCTTTCTCCTTCTTCTTCTCCTCCTTCTCCTTCTTCTTCTTTTTCTCCTTCTCTTCCTCCTCTTCCTCCTTCTCCTCCTCCTTCTCCTTCTTCTTCTTCTTTTTCTTATTCTTCTTCTTCTTCTCCTCCCCCTTCTCCTTTTGCTCCCCATTCTCCTCCTTCTCTTCCTTTTCCTTCTCCTCCTCCTTCTTTTCCTCCTTTTCTTTTTTCTCCTTCTTTTTCTTTTTCTTCTCCTTTTTCTTCTGCTCCCCTCCTCACCCTCCTCCTCCTCTTCCTCTTCCTCCTTCTCCTTTTCCTTCTTATTTTTCTTCTCCTCCCTCTTCTCCTCCTGCTCTCCCTTCTTCTCCTTCTCTTCCTTCTCCTTCTTCTTCTCATTCTCCTTCTCCTTCTCCTTCTCCTTCTTTTTCTTTTTCTTCTTCTTCTTCTTCTTCTTCTTCTTCTTCTTCTTCTTCTCATTCTCATTCTCATTCTCCTTTTCCTTATTCTTCTTCTTCTTCTTCTTCTTCTTCTCTTCCTCCTCCTCCTCCTCCCCTTTCTCCTTCTCCTCCTTCTCCTTCTTCTCCTTCTTGTCTTTCTCCTCCTTCTGCTTCTCCTCCTTCTTCTTCTCCTTCTCCTCCTTCTTCTTCTCCTTCTTCTCCTTCTCTTCCTTGTCATCCTTCTTCTTTTTATTCTTCTTCTTCTTCTTTTTCTTCTTCTTCCTCTTTTTCTTCTCCTTCTTCTTCTCCTTCTTCTTCTTCTCCTTCTTCTCCTACTTCTTCTTCTACTTCTGCTTCTTCTTATTCTTCTTCTTTTTCTTCTTCTCCTCGTCCTCATCATTATCACCATTATTATTATTATTATTATTATTAGTAGTAGTAGTAGTAGGAAAATTATTCATCATCATCATCTTCTTCTTCTTCTTATTATTATTATTATTTACACTTTACTACAACTAGGTATTTGTATATGTGTTTTACAAAATTTAATTATTTCTATCTATTACATTTATTTTATCTATTCTCATCTGTTAGATAAAACTCTTATATTATAAATATATAAATCCTTTTTTTCTCTAGCTAATATATTAGTACATTTTCACACCCTTTGACACATCCTTAAAATAATCGTATCTATAAAAAATAGGTTGAATATAGTCTTAAGCATACATTTTTACAATATCATAAACCTTTGATGCATTTTAGTGTGTATATTTGTTACTTTGTGTTAAAAAAATATTATTATTAAATTTTCATATTTTGAGGTATATATTTACTTTACCATAATTATATATTATACTTTTGTATTCATAGGCATATGTTTATATAGCTTATGCATTTCTTTTCTTAAATTTAATAATATTTTTATATAGTAATCACCATTTTAGCAAATAATAGAAGATATTTCCCAATATTTCTTTTTTGAAATCGAGTTTAAGGACTATCTATGGATAGGATCTAAGGGATGCTTAGCACCTTTCCCTCGAGTAATCAAAATTCATACTAAGAATCTCAAACGTTTTTAAAAGACCAAAAAGTAGAGTTCTACAAAAATAGTTTTTCTATTTTTTCCTAAATAATTTAGGTGGCGACTCTAAAAAATAAATTTTTAAAGAAACAGAGAGTCACAATAACCATATGTTGTGTGGTTTTTTGATCGGTTCAAAATAGGATGTAACAGTCGGTATATTTCTGATCCCTTTTTCCTATTATGGTAAGATATATTATTGTTAGGTTATCTCTTAATTAAAAACTCTTCAGTTTGAGACCTTGATCATGCTAGTGTTAGTGACACTTCAGTTTGAGACCTTGTATGTATATATAGTATTACAGTATGTCCCTGTCCTTATCTACTCTTATTGTATATATATATCCTTTTGGCCTCATATTACTATTATATATCCTTTTAATCTTTATTTGTGAATTGACTAGTGATATACGATATTTCACATTATCCTGATTACTGTTAGAATAAGATAGTTTATCCTTATGACTTCATTAGCGCTATGATGTCTAATTTTTTGATTGTTGCCTTTAGTTTACATTCCTTCTTTACATTTGATTTTTGCTAGAATTATCTTTGGAGCTTAGTCGGTCGATGCCTACTGTGTTCCATGTGTTTGGTACTTATACTATACTTTTGCAGCCTGTAGATGATAGTATGAGTTTTTACCATTTATGTGTGCATTTTGTGGAGCAGCCATGGATTAGAGCTTAGGAGTGAGCTCTTGACGTTCGAGGTGCTCCCATTCTCTCTCTTAATATTGGACTGATCTCTAATTTATATTTCACAGACGACTTTGTATATAATTTTGTTCAATATTTTATTTTGCGCTTCTGTTGTAATACAATACTTTGTAATGACCACCAAATTTTAGGGATATACTTAATTTCTTCTTATTTTCTTTCTTTTTTATTTAGTTTTGCTTCTACTTTTACCTTTAGTTTATTACTAGTTATTCCATACTACAGGTTGGCTTACTACTGACAGGTTATGGAATGTACCATCATGATCTAAGAAACATAGTCGTGACAAATTGGTATCAGTGCATAGGCTTACCGATGTTGTTGTGCAAGACAAAAAGTCTAGTCAAGTCTTGCAAATTGGTACAAAGATATCCATATTCTATCTTTAGGAGGCTATAGGGAATTCTTAAGAAATGCTATTCTTGACCTTATTGTGTGTTCATACTTTTATAAACCTCTAGTACATCTTTTGACTCCACTCTATCCTAGATGGATAGTAGAGGTTGTCGATAAATATGAATGGAACTTATGCACGTGCTACCAGAGTTTCATCTTAGCATTGGGCTAGGGATTTTTATAGATCGATTTCAAGGATCTTTAGTGTAGGCCATAGGGTCTGGGGCCAGCCTAGGCACCAATAGAGTTTGTGACCACCTCAGTTTTTAGGATACCATATTAGGAATTTTGAGTCTTTTCATGGATACTTCACAATCAACATTGGTGTTAAGTACATTAGTGATTCTTAAGATAGAGTTGGGTTTATTGGTAATTCAGTCGGGTCAACATGTGTTCCTTTCTAGTCTAGGGCTTCTAAGGTATGTTACGATTGTGGCGATGATGATCATTTTCGTAGAGAATGTCCCAGGTAAGAGTTGGTTAGCCGGTTGGGACTAACTTATGTTTCTCCTTAGATTAGAGTTTTAGGAGTTTTTTATGATTATAGAGAGATAAGCTATTGATCTAGAGAGTGTCCTCAATGTGGGATTATTGAGCAGTCTATGCATCTATATTAGTATCATAGGGTTGTGGCTCTTTCGATCAGAGGCAGTGCTTATGGTACTTTAGTTGGTCAATACTCAATCTGATGTTAGATGCATTTAGATTCTTACTTATTTGGTTAGGTCAAGGATGATGTCTTTGTATTCCATCATTATAAGTTTGATTTTATTTACTATCTTTTACTCTCTATTTGAATTAAGTTGGGGTTTTCATACCTATTGATGGTCTTCTGCCTTGAAGCTACTATATTAATTGCTATAAGCCTTTGTTTAGATTTATGCTTATATGACTACCCCTATAGATATTTTCTTTTAGTAGTGGATTGAGTGGATCGATATTGTGATTTCCTTTGGACGTAGCACCTGGGTTAAGGTCCCTAATCCTTTGGCATTTAAGCTTTGTTATGATCTTAGGGTGGTACTGTTGTTTTTTTTAATTTTTGTGCCACCTGTACTTTACACTAGTGTTACTATTGTTACTATTATTACTTTGGTTGTTATTGATTCTTACTTGATTGATAGATAGACTAGCCTTATCTAGTTAGTATCTCTTTTTTACAATTCTTTTCTGTTTGACTTAGATGGCTACCTTGGTTTGTTGGTTTCCCTTCTCTTTTGGAAAAATTAGGTTGGTTGTTGAGTGGGTTGTGAAAGGGAGGTTAGGTTTGGCCTTCCATTGTTTTATGGTGATTCTAGCTTTGGTAATCTTTTTTGTGGCCCATTCATAAGATTGGTACATTGAGGTTGTTCTTCTAATCTGTTGAGTTTGTCTCTCGGTAGTAGTCTTGATCTTGGTGTTGGTGATAGGTTGCATACTCATTCTTTATATGATGTAGTTTATGGTTCAATTGAGTTAATATTGGATTAAATGGGTGAATTCTGAAACTTCTCATTTTTGATATTTTTCGGCCTAATATGACTTCATAGGATGGTTTTTCTTGTTGTTATGTGCATATATTAGTTGTCAATACCAAAGAGAATGTCTTTTAGGAGTGAGTATTCATTGCCATCGATTGGGTGTTGGTTTGAGTAAATTTAAGATATGATCATATTTCTAAGTTGCTCGAGATTTGTCTAACATTAGTATTCTTTGCAGCCTTAGGGAGTTTTTAGTTATGCCATGGGGTATTATGACCCTCACCAAATGTGGATTTGATTGCCCGTGTCTTTAGCCCATGGTTTTGCTCTATTGTGACTATGTTTTTCTAAAATATTTTAGTTTAGCCTTTGCAGGGATCGCTGGATACATGTTTAGTCTTTGAAGGTGTGATTGATTTAGGCATTTAGCCTGAAGATTTGTTGGCCCTAGTTGTGAATTTTGACTTTTTTGAATAACGACTTGGAAATTATGATAGATTTTGGAGTATGGATGCTTACTCGTAAAGGATCGGTTTGGATAGTTAAGATCGAGTACTTTAGCTTTAACTTTGGGATTAAAACTATGGAGTGTGTAATTTGGTTGCAGACATATTTTGAGATTTTGGATCAATTGAGGATTCGATAATAGGCTGATTGGGACTCCTCATTACCTATTGGCTTAGTCCTTTTTAGTTTAAAAAAATTATGTTAGATAAATGCTCGAAGGATGGTTCGTGGGCACTTGGTGTTGGTTTCTATGGCAATTGCAATTGCATAATCTTCTCTTCAAATTAATGATCTTTCTTGGTTGCAAACTTGAAGGGTGTGCCAATGAACACCACTTGTTTGAGTAGAAAAGTTGGTGTTGAAAAAAAAAGAATTATAAAAAATTCAAGGGTACCTTTGGGTTAAGGGTTGATGCCTTAATAGGATTAACCCACTTGAGGATTCAATTGAATATTCCAGAACACTCTTTGAGTTCAAAAGAATTAGTGTAGCCATATATTAAGGTTGAGAAATAAATAGTTAGACTTTAGAGTTTAATTATCCTTGCAATTGAAATAGTTGATTAGGGATTTGAAATAACTCACACCCCTAATTTCGTTAACACCTTAGTGACCATTATCCTAGTTTACTTAATCTCATTAAATCCTCTCTGCAAAATACTCAATAGTTCAAATACAAATTGACACTATCAACAATATCTGTTAACAACATACCCCCATTTATTTGTGGAAATCTTTGATCAATAGTTTGTTAATCATCATATAACTTAGTTAACACCATATTTCTTGTTGGATTTGACCCCAACCTAGTTGGGTTCTATATTTGACAAAGACCATTTACTCTTTCTAAAGAAAGTTATAATTTGGGTGTATCAAATTTTGGCACCGTTGCCGAGGAATATAGTTGTTAATAAGGTATATGAGCATTAATTGACCTTTGGTCAAGTTTCCTGATTTTACTTTTATTTGTTGCTTTTGATAATTACAGGATCTTTGTTGTATATGCCACGAACCAAAAGGTTAGGAACCATTATTACCTATCAACCCAGAACCTCAACTAATCGAGAGAGTGGCTGATCAACAAGAAGCTAAGAGATTAGCTGCCTTGGCTAATGAACAACTCAATCAATAAAATGTTGATAACCCAGTTCGGGTGGCTAACGCAGAAGATGATGAACTGGGGGGTGTTGACTTAGTTGATCCTGTTAATATAAGATGTGCAGAGAATGTACCAGCACCAATGAATCAAAATCGGCCAGTTAGAGGAAGAGCAAACCGCCAGACTGTTGTGTAATTTGATTTAGATGACGATGATGCTGCTGAATTGGATGAAGTTGGTGCCACAAGAGCAATTATTCCACCACCATTAGCACCAGTAGTGAAGTTTAACATCACAAGCACTATGATGCAATTAATAAACCTTAAGGGGTAATTTAGTAAACTTCCAGAGGATGATCCAAATATGCATTTTAGTAAACTTTATCAACATCTGCAAATCCTTTGATAATCCTGGAGTGGGGCAAAATCAAATTCATCTACGACTATTCTCATTGTCTTTATCTGGGGAGGAAACCCTGTGGTTGAATGAACTAGCACCCGATTCTATAACAAACTAGAGGCAACTAAAAGGAGATTTCGTAGAAAAGTTCTTTATGCCTTACAGAATGTTACAGTTGAGGGATGAGATTAGTAATTTCAAACAACTACCGAATGAAGCTTTTCATGAAACATGGGTGCGATTTAAGAAGAAGTTAACACAATGCCTAAATTATAAGATGACTGATGAGCATTTAATGGAGACATTTTATAGGGCTTTGAACTTTATTACAAAGCCAATTGTGGACAATGCTGCAGGAGGAGCGTTCATGGATCTTACTTTTACTAAAGTTGTGGAGATGCTAGAGAGAATGACTAAGACAAGTAGAGCTTACTAGGGATTCTATGGTAGAAAGCAATACTGGGTCTAGTGGAATGTTAGCAGAACAACGCAGGACAAAAGAGCAATGTGATAGAATATGGAACATATAAAGAACCAGATAGATTTGCTTACAAATCAATTACTATTCGGGAAGACAAAAAAGGTAAAATCTGTAGGGTCACAAGTAAGGGAGCTGAATCAGATTCTAAGCAGGAGGCAAACTACCTGAATAATCAGGGGTTTTTTATGGCAATAGCCAAGGGAATCAAGATCAAAATTACTATGACAAAGCTGGTTATAGAGATCGTGACTAAGGTGGTTGAAAAATAAGAATGATAGAAGTGGATTATAAGTACCTCCTGGGAACCGTGACAATGCTGCCACTAGTTCTGGTAAGATGTCAATAGAGGACATGATGGCTAAGTTATTAAAAAAGGTAGAGTCGATTGACACTGGAGTTAGGGAGATGAAGAGTGATTTGTCATCTATGAGTCAATTAGTTGAATCAGACTCTACATCTATTAAACCACTAGAGCAGCAAATGAATCAACTATTGACAACATTTAACCAGAGAAAAAATGGAACATTGTCAAGTGATACTATGTAGAATCTGAGAAATGATAAATTTTGCATGGCTATTACCACGAGAAGTGGTAAAGTATTACCTGGCCCTTGTGCGGGAAAACCTTTTAAAGACGATGAGGTGGAGATAGAGGCGAAAGCAGAAAAAAATACCCAGTGGAGTCTTAGAAGCTGGAAAAGGTCGATTACCCATCTAACCAGAAATAGGTTAATGATTTGGTAAAAAAAAGGAAGAAAGGAGAGGTCGTTGTTACAAGAGTACAAAAAATACCTCCTTCATTCTCACATAGATTACAAAAGAAGGTGGATGATACTAAATTTAGCAAGTTCATGGCCATGCTGAAGAAGTTGACGGTAAATGTGCCTTTGGTTGAGGCGCTAGAACAAATGGTTGGCTATGCTAAGTTTATGAAGGATCTTGTAACAAAGAAGTACTGTGAGCTATGAACTGGTGAATAATCTTCACCACTTTAGTGCTATTTCTACAAGATCTTTAGTGCGGAAGAAGATGGATCAGGAAGCATTTACTATTCCATGTACCATCGGATCATTCAATTTTGCAAAGGCCCTTTGTGACCTTGGGGAAAGTATAAATCTTATGAGATTGGCAGTTTTCAAAAAGCTGGGTTTAGGAGATCCTACATCCACCAACATGTAGATTTTGATGATGGAGAGATCGGTGAAGAGGCTGGTTGGGATTCTCTATGATGTGCTTGTGAAAGTGGCCAGTTTCATCTTTCCAGTGAACTTCGTCATCCTAGATTGGGAGGTAGATTTTGAGTTACCTATTATTTTAGGTAGACCATTCTTAGAAACCGGGAGTGTATTGATTGATTTGCAGACCAATGAGCTGAAATTTAGCCTCAAAAATAAAGAGGTTAGCTTTGATTTTTGCAAATTGATAAAGCTGAAAAGGGAGATGAGTGTTTTCTCAATCATTAATGTATTCTATAAAGATGAGCAAGAAGTGCTGGTTGAGGAAAGAATTGTTGTGAAGACATTGGCTGCAGTATTGATGAACTTCGATAGTGTGGGAATCAAAGAATATGATGAGACTGTGTATACACTGACAAGAATGGGGTCGTATTCATATACCCCCAAGAAGATGGACTTGGACCTTAAAAATCGTCCAATACCACCGGCCAAACCTTCTATTGAGGAACCACCTATGTTGGAACTGAAGAAGTTGTCAGGCTATTTGTGGTATGTATTTCTAGGAAGTGGAAATACCTTGCCGGTTATTAGTGCAGCAGACTTGGCAGAGCAGTAGGTTAAGGCTCTTGTTTCTAAGCAGAGAAGATATAAGAGGGATATTGGGTGGACTATTGCTGATATTATAGGTATTCCATCGGGTACTTGCACACATAAAATCCAACTAGAGAAAGAATGTACACCAATAATTGAGCATTAACGTAGGATAAACCCATCAATGCAGGAAGTGGTGAAAAAAGACATTATTAAGTTGCTTAATGCAGGGGTAGTATACCTAATCTCAGATAGCAAGTGGGTGAGTCCAGTACAGTGCATTCCTAAGAAATGAGGCATGGCCGTTTTTGCAAATGAAAAGAATAAGCTTATTTCTCTTAGGCCAGTGACTGGGTGGCAAGTTTTCATGGACTACGGGAACCTGAACTCGTAGACACTGAAATATCACTTTCCAATGCTCTTCATGGATCAAATGCTTTATCTCTTGGTAGGAAGGGGTTGGACCAACTTCTTAAATGGGTATTCGGGATACAATCAGATCTTAATTGCCCTTGAGGATCAAGAGAAAATGACCTTCACATGCCCATATGGAACGTTTGCATTCAAGCGAATGCCGTTCAGATTATGTAATGCATTGGCCACGTTTTAAAGGTGCATGATATCGATTTTCTATGATATGGTGGCGGACACTTTAGAAGTATTCATGGATGACTTCTCTGCAGTAGGTGATTTATTTGAATTACGTTTGGAAAATTTAAGCAGGGAACTACAGAGGTTTGAGAAATTCAATCTCATGCTGAATTGGGAAAAATGCCACTTCATGGTGTAGGAAGTCATAATGTTTGGACATCGAATTTCAGCTAAGGTGGATGTTATAGAAAAACTACCCCCTCCTATCTCAGTGAAAGGCGTTCATAGTTTTCTGGGGTATGCAGGATTCTATCGAAGGTTCATAAAGGACTTCTCCAAGATTGTAAATCCACTTTGCATACTATTGGAGAAGGAGGCCAAGTGCTTGTTCGATGATGATTGCATGAAGGCATTTCAGTGCCTTAAGGAGAAGTTGGTTGTTGCCCCTATTAGAAGTTTTGGGCATATCTATTTGGGATTAAGATGGTGGTCCATATAGACCATACTACTTTGAGATATCTGATGGTGAAGAAAGATGCCAAACCAAGTCTCATTAGATGGGTGTTACTGCTGGAGGAATTTGACTTTGAAGTCAAAGACCAAAAGGGATATGAAAATTAGGTCGCAGATCGCCTATCTAGATTAGAGAAGAATTAGTCCACTATTGAGAAGCATGATATTAATGATGCTTTTTTCAGATGAAAAAATTTTAGCAGCTGCTCTTGAAATAGTGCCTTGGTACGCTGACTTCGCAAATTTTGTTATGAGTGACATTATCCCGGAGAACGTATCTTTTTATCAAAAGAAGAAGTTTCTCCATGATGCTACTAGATACTACTGGGATGAGTGCTACTTATTCAGATGTCGTGTAGACAACATCATTAGAAGGTGTATCCCAAAAGTTAATATGTTGAGTATTTTTGAAGCCTACCATACTTCCCCAGTTGGGGGACATCATACAGGCGATCATACAGCGAGAAAAGTGTTGCAAAGTGGTTACTATTGGCCAACACTGTTTAAGGATACTTATGAATTTGTAAGGAAATGTGATTAGTGCCAAAGATAAGGTTCGATCTCAAAATATCATGAGATGCCTATGGTACAGATGATGGAGGTTGAATTATTTGATGTTAGGGGATTGACTTCATGGGACCGTTCATGAGCTCATATGGCCTAAAGTATATCTTTGTAGCTTTGGAATATGTGTCCAAGTGGGTTGAGTTCATTGCTTTGTCCGACAATAAAGGTAAAAGAGTGGTGGCGTTCCTGAAGAAGAATATCTCCTCCCACTTTTGGGTGCCACAAACAATCATAAGTGATGGGGGATCTTACTTTTGCAACAAAATAATTCGGGCTATGTTGATGAAATATAGTGTGAAGCAGCATAATGTGTCCACTTCATAGAACCCACAAACTAGTGGGCAAGTGGAGGTTTCAAATAGGGAAATCAAGGAAATCTTGGCCAAAACCGTGAATGCTAGCAGAAGTGATTGGTCTCGAAAGATCGATGATGCTTTGTGGGCATATCGAAGAGCTTTTAAGACACCTATCGGAGTATCACAGTATCAGGTGGTTTTTTGCAAAGCATGCCACCTTTCGATTTGTTGGAACACAAAGCTGTGCGAGCACTCAATTAGTTAAACCTGGACTGGAAGTAGGCACCAGAACTAAGATTAGGATAGCTGAATTAGATGGACGGATTCCATCTTAGTGCATATAAGAGATCTGACTTGTATAAAGAGAGAATAAAGAAGTACCACAATCAAAGAATTGAGAAGCGGGATTTTTAAGCCGGCGATTGGGTATTGCTCTTCAACTCTAGAATCAAGCTCTTTCCAGGTAAAATTAAATCAAAATGGTCTGGTCCCTTTAAATTCACTCAAGTCTACTCATCTGTATTAGTTGAACTAGAAAACAAAGATGGAAGTGTCTTTAAAGTAAATGGGCAATGAGTCAAATAATACATTGGTCCAATGGACTTGGTGAAATGTTTAAGTATAGTTTATCTTGATGAAGTCTATGTAATCAAGTAAACTGAGTCGTGCCACGATACTAAATTAGGCTCTTGTGGGAGGAAACCCATAATGTGTTGTTGTGATTTTAGTTAGAATTAGTTGTTTTTATGGTACAGCTGATGGGTTTATTAAGTGTGCAGGAATTTTGATTTAGGAAAAAGGAATTGAACATGTAAGAGTGTGCGGCGGAAAGACTGACGAACCATCAGCAGTCTAAGGGGCTGCCGCTGAAGCCGTCAAGGCTATGGGTAAAAGTGAAGCATTCTATATAAGGCCTGACAACAGAAGTGATGAACCATCACAGCTGCGATGGGCCTTCATCTCAACTATTAAATTGAGATAGAAACCTGAGTTGCTAGATAAGAAGTGACGACAATACTGAAAAACTGTCAACTTAGTGACGAACAGTCACTCTTACCTTTAAGATAAGACTGCTTAAATAATGTTTTGGTAAGGTGTGGCAAAGTAGCCGATGGACTGTTAGCTTAACCATCAATTAAACCCTAACTTTTAAAAGTTATGGGTCGGGTCAAACAAGGTTAGTTAGGCTATTTTGAATCGACCCAATGGTCTATTAAATGAATAAATAGAGACAGTTACATGCACGTTCCTATCTATTTAACTCACATAATGGTTGAGACTTCAGAAACGACGTCTTTACACTAAGATATTTGGAGTACAGGTTGACACAGGAGAAATTTGCAATGATTGTGAAACCCCAAAAGAAGTTTTAAAGGCAATCAAATGCTTGGTCAAAAGAGTTCAAACTGTTTATAAATTGGATTGTTTTTGAAGGTCTCAAGCCATATGAGAACTTATATGCTAGGATGGATGACATGGAAGAGCGGGTGAACAACCAGTTGAAAGAGATATCTATTCCAGACTTTGCAAAGTTCATGGCAGAATTTAAATTGGCACAGACAAATTTTGCTGAGTTGAAAAGACAAACACCATCGACTGTATTTGATTCTTCTTTAGTGATAAGTGATGAAAAAGAGTCCTTCTAGATATCATGGGTAGGCCACTCAAGTACAAAGCTAAAAACATTGATGAAAGTAGTGATACAAGATCAGAGAGAAGTAAAAGGCATCGAGATGAAACATCAGAAGAAAGACAATTGAGAAAGGCCATAAAAAATCAAAGAGAGATGAAGAGAAAAGAAAGAAAAGAGCCACTGATGAAGCAGTGAGAGTTTATACTAGTTCATTCCGAGCAAGTGGGTACACACTAAAGCTAGTTCCGATCTTGATACCTCCTATTGAGGAAGAAGCTGTTTTGAGTACCCCATCCACTAAAGGGGTCACTATTATTGCATTCGAGGCCAAAGAAGCCTCGCCTGACTCAAACGATTCACAAGACTAAGGGTTTTGAAAGTATTCTGCTCCCTTGTACTTTAATGATAATGAATTAGGGACAAGCATATTTGTTTAGTGGGGGTGGGTACTTATTGTATTTTGATCACCACGGGATTTTTATTGCCTGTGTTCTTTTCCCTCGTGTTATATCTAGTAGAACCAACATATTTAGGTTGTTATTTTGCTATTATTTATCATTTGTGTAAATATTTTTTCGTGTTTATAAATATGAATTTTTCTTTTAGCACATTTTCATGTGTATGGAAAAACGATGATGAGGTAGAAAATTGTGGACTTGTTAGTTTATGAAAATGATTTGAAAATGCTTCTTTGGCACATAATGTGTGATGATCAACCATTTTGAATCTTCAATTGGCATTAAAGTTTTAAGTTAGATCAAGAATAATCATGTGATGCACGTTCAAGAATCTGTAGTATAAGTATGAGTTCTTTGCCAGTTTGTGTGAGTATTTGACATAGTTCTTACATTGCCTGTATAGCTAGAACTTTCCCAGTTCATTTGCGTAACTCTTTGGTTGAATTAAGAGGATAGGATAGCAGGCCTCTTTCAATTGTTAGTCCACTTAGCCATAAAAACCCCACCAAAAAGATGTAATTCTTCCTTTGAACCCCCTTTGAGCCTTTGTTTTCATTTATTCAGCCCCAATGATTTTAATGCACTCTCTTTAGAATGTAAGCACCTGATTTTAGCCATGGTCCAGCTTTGGATATTATGAGCCTTAACTTAGGCAAAATTCCTAAGTTGAGGGAGGTTACTATTAAGAAATTGGTAATTTGAAATGAGTTTTCTGAGTTGGGATATAGTGTTTCATCTAACCCTGATTTATTTAGATAAGGTGCACCTTAACCAACAACATCAGCATAAGTTGAGGGTGGCTGATGTAGAATCTAAAATAAAAAAAGGGGGGGGGGATTTTGATGCTGTTGGATGAGTAATATAGATTGTAAGGGAAGTTGAAAATAAATAGCGATGGTGAGTATCAATTAAGAGAAAAGAGGCTGAAATCTTTACTTGAAGTCACTATCCCAAAATCATTCTTCACCTATCACCGAAGCCTTATTAAAAGTTGTAAAAAGTCCTATTTGATCTTTTCAAGTCAACCATAGGAGCATTAGATGATAAGGCCAAGGTTATGGGTATATGTGCTAAGTTTGAAACTTTCTTCGTGAGAGTAAGAGTCTTAGTTGATAGTCAACAGGTTAAATGAGAAAGTGTGGTGGATTTTTCTTACTGTGAGGGCAAACTATTTATACTTGTCATTACTTATTTCTTTGAGATGTTATGTACATGAGCATGCATGTGTTGATTTTTAGAAATAATGCCAATTGTGGATCCTTGTGTGTTGAGTTTTCATAAGTAAGGTGTCAATTAAGTGGATGTGTTATGCATAGTTCAACAGTTGAATACCCGTCATTGTTCTTGGTTACGCATGTGATGTGGTATTGAGTTACTTGAAGACAAAAAATTATCTAAAGTTGAGGGTGTTGATGTTTCGGTAATTGACGTGATATTTTGCATCTTTTACAAAGGATAATTGTACGTTATTAAGCAACTATTGATGTATTTGATGCTTGGTTTTACTTGTTTTCAGGTAAATGACTTAGAATAAGAAATAACTTGGAAAAGCAAGAACTAAATATGTGTGACGGATTGTTAATGTGTCTACCTTAAACAAAATAGAACACATGGAGGACCCAAGTGACGGATCATCAGGACAGCGATGTCCCATCACTATATTCATCAGCCTTAAATAGAATAAAGATAAATAAAGGGAAAAGTAATAGACAAGTCAACGGACCGTCAGTCCAACGATGACTATCACCTTGACCATCAGAGTAAAACAGAATGAAGAAAATTGAGAGTCTAAGTGACGGTCCAAGCAACAGACCGTCAGACCAGTGACAAACTGTTACTTTTCCCGTCAACCATGACACGGCAGCCTGCATTTTGAATTTT
This sequence comes from Capsicum annuum, assembly GCF_002878395.1. NCBI lineage: Eukaryota > Viridiplantae > Streptophyta > Magnoliopsida > Solanales > Solanaceae > Capsicum > Capsicum annuum. The sequence continues at coordinate 64,992,368 of NC_061116.1, read as the reverse complement.
AAATCTACACTTTCTGGGAACATATAAATACTCAGTTCAGGGTTAAATTAGGTATCTTTTTTACTGCTGAAACATTTTGTAATGGATGATTCTCTGAGAACAAGATCTTTACCTTGGGTTTTTATTTTATTCACCATTTATCTAAGATCAAGAGCAATCCTTTGTATCTTTGTAAGTAATTTCTGAATTATTTATGATAATTACAATGTAATCTTTCTCTTATATTATGTGTGGCTAAAATTCTCATAACTACGATTATGGGAGCCTTGGTGTAAATTATTGCTAGTGCTGTGAGAATGTTCAAATCCCTTAGATAATTGCAATTGCATAATATTCTCTTCAAATTAATGATCTTTCTTGGTTGCAAACTTGAAGGGTGTGCCCGTGAACACCACTTGTTTGAGTAGAAAAATTGGTGTTGGGAAAAGAGAAGAATTACAAGAAATTCAAGGGCTTTAACCTTTTGGTTAAGGGTTGATACCTTAACAGGATTAACCCACTTAAGGATTCAATTAAATATTCCAGAACACTCTTTGAGTTCGAAAGACTTTAAGTGTAGCCATCTATTAAGGTTGAGAAACAAATAGATAGACTTTAGAGTTCAATTATCCTTGCAATTGAAATAGTTGATTAGGGATTTAAAATAACTCACAACCCTTGTTTTGTTAATACCTTGGTGACCATAATCCTAGTTTACTTAATCTCATTGAATTTACTCTTCAAAATACTCAATAGTTCAAATACAAATTGACACTATCAATAATATCTGTTAACAACATACCCCTCTTTATTTGTGGAAATCTTTGATCAATAGTTTATTAATTATCATATAACTTAGTTAACACCATATTCCCTATAGGATTCGACCCCAACCTAGTTGGGTTCTATATTTGACAATGACCGCTTACTCTTTCGAAAGAAAGTTGTAATTTGGGCGTATCATAAATGACCTTGAATGAGAATCCCTTCATCATTGTTAGATCCAAAATATGGATTTTAGGATGGGGGACCCTCGGTCCAGGTCTTGAGGCTTCCAGACTCATTTTGGGCTATTGGGTAGATTTTGGAAATCATTCACTGAGATTAAGGTAAGCTAATTTAACATCTCTTGATCATTACCTGTTGTTTCTCCCCATCAAATTTCAGTCCTTTTCTTATTAATCCATACAATTAATTCTTGAATCTCCTCAACTTTGTGGGCTAATTTGAGCCCCAATTAGTGCTCCATTTACACTGAAATTTTGAGCACACATTACTTGCCCTTCGAGGGATCTCGTGACGAATTTAATTGTGAAATTTTTTTGCCCTATGGGCTTATTTTAGATTTGATTTTTATTGCAATATGGGTATTATTCTACTCATACTAATGTGTATATTATAAATTTGATAGCGTGATGATATTTAGAGATCATAGAGTGGAGATGATCAGTTCATGGATGATTTGAGACGATGATTCGGCTATGAAGTAGGCTCTGATCTATGTTTCTCTAGGAGATTGTATATTGTATAGATCACATTCTAGGTAGGGATTATAGGATAGGTTTACACCCAGTAATATTATGACTTGACTTATCTCAAGGATTTAGAATAGAAATGTGACATGAACCTTAGTCTAGAATACCCATTATGATTATAGGATCCTACTACACCGGATTATGGACTTGTTTAACCATTGACTAAAATGAAGGATCCCTTAGTATAAAACTTACCATATTACTTAGTTAATTGACCAATATTTCCCCAATTACATACTTTACTAGCTTTATACCCGTATTTAACTTAGTTTTCCAAATTATGGTGTTGATATCCTATTATTTTATATATTGTTAGGCCCAAGGCCATCGTTACGATACTATTTGGACACCAGGTTAATATTTTATTCTTTGAAAAAGTGTGGTTCTAGTTTATGGACGTTTAGACACCCACAGTTGTATTGTTTAGATATTGGTGATGACATGCAGATATGTAGAGTCTTTCACACTTATTTAGTGGTACCAATGGTTTAAACCTTGGTTTTTCTACTGTTATCTAAAAAATATTTATTCCAACTTTTCTTAACATTAATGTCAATTCATTGAAAATGAAAGTCGTACCACCCTTATTATTGAATTATGACATATTAAAACTAAGCATATTACCTTAAAGATTTGACCGAGGCTAACCGGTCCATTATTAATCCACTTATTTTACTAGTACTTATTTCACTGCAGTTGAGGGATATTCCAACTCTTTCCACATTAGTATACCATTTTTGTAATGACTCAAAATATCGTTATGCTGAAATAGGATGTGGAAATTTCTCCCAGACTTTCTGTAGAGAAATTTTGAGAAATTCAAGACGAGTCTAGGATTTGATTACCTTTGTGGGTATGATAATCAAATGAAATTTAGTATTAATACATGTTTTTATAACAGGACTGTATATGATTATCATATAGATAATGATAATAGGAAGTCATAGCAACTTTTGACACCTGAAATAGAGTTAAATAACTCTAATTATAGCATTTATCGTGCAGGGGTTGGTTTACGATGTTGAAATTTATGGTGTGTATTGTAAAATGAGAATAATTGAGAAGGAGTTTTGAGTTTCAACCTTGGTTCACTATGGCAGAAAAAGTAACCATTGTAGTGGTACCGCTGTGGTAGTACCTCAAACCACTGTGGTGGCCTTCGTGTAAATGGATGGAAGCTGCTGCAGTAGAGCTTTAACCACTTCAATAGTAATTATCCACTTTTGTGGTAACATATAGTAAAAATTTTAGTTTAAAACCCAAAAAATATTTTCATTCCCCACTTTTCATAAAAATTCAATCAGGCTCTGGGAAAAGATGATTTTCAGAGAATTTTAAAGTTGTTCATCTTTTGAAAAAAGTAATTCCGTTATAGACATTAAATTACTTTGTTCAACCTCGGTAAATTATGAGAAATAGATTGATGATAGGTTTTGGGGTTTAACCCTAGTTGATAGAAATTAATAAAAATTTTGAAAATATGTTTATGTTTGATATGTAATAATCCTAGGATGTTGACAAGACTAATGGAAATAAAATTACAGTTGTTTATGCTACTTCAAGTAAAATTTATGAGTTTGAAATAATAAGAAAATCCTAAGATGATAAAATAGGGTAAGTTGTGGCAAATATTGACTTTTTATCCCTAATAATTAAAAAGGGGACGAATTATAGAAATGTGTATACACCTTATATTGCAAAGATAAAGAAAGAATTGAATGGGAACAAAAAGCAAAAAGTGTAGCTTAAAGGTGACTTTGAGCATAGGAGTTGAGGTTGGCTATGGTTTTGTGTAGCATTTGGGGTTTCTTGGCTTTATGCTTGTTTGTGATTTAAACATATATGATTTCTTTTTAGCATGACTTTTGATTTGATGACTGGATTAAATTTTCATCGCATTGTGATGAGGTGTTGAGATAATAGGGCAGGCACCACACTGGTATAATATGGTATGATGTGATAATGGGTTGGGTTCCACACCGATACGTTATGATGTTGATGTTGAGGATGAGAAGGGTAACAGATGATATACATGTCTTGCACCCATGCACTCATCCATATGCATTGAGTGATATTTTGATAAACATATGTGATGATGAATGGTTGATGAAAATGTATAAGTATGAATGCCTGTGAAAAATAACTTGTGAATTGTAACTATATAATGTGACATGATGTGTTTGTCTAATTGATTTCTTTGGTTACAAGATTTGTTATGATAGTTTCATACTTATTTGACGCGCTTACTTGTATATTATTGAGTTAATCAACCTATGATGCTTGCCAGTACTTTTTGATGTAATGATGTTACCTGTACTCTTCTTTTTGTTGAGTGCAACACATTTTTCAGCGGTTGACACATGACCTCGGCTATAAATTGTGATTTAGACTTGAATTAAGGTTGTGCACCATGTTCGAGCAACCTTTCAATCTTCTTATGATGCTGACGCCCCTTGTTTTATGGACTAAGACGATTTCCATTTAGTTATGTTTTGGGATATTCTTTCTATTTCCAAATCCATTTGTTTTTATTTTAGATGTTCTTGTACGGTGACTTAAGGCTCCGGGATGCAGCACATAGAGGTTTTCACACTCTATTTGTGACTTATGATATTACTGGTTTGATGTTCTTATGAAATTAATAAATAATAAAGTTTTAGAACATGTTAAAGATGAAGATAGTACAAGGTGAATGTTTATGTAATACTTGGTTAACATGAGGATTAGATTAAGTATATTTTTGTCGCCATAATTTAGGTTGGGTGCCAATCATAACCATTTGGATTGTGACAAAGATGGTATCAGAGGCTAGGATTTATAGATCTCATATATAAGAACATGTCTAATAGAGTCCTATGGAATGATGCAGAGACGTTTTCACTTTACTTTGGGAGGCTATAGGTCTTTAGGAAAAGAAGTCCCATTTTCTTTCTTACTTTCGTTCTATCAGTTAAATCCAATTGGTATCTGGTGATACAAATGGGTATCTAATCCTTTTACTCTTCTATGCAGCTAGTGAATACTCATTACACCAGCACAACAACAATAACAACCGCAACACCACTTGTAACAACACCCGCATCGTCCACTGGGGACGTTATCCAGGGCATACCTTGAGATAGAGGTTGAGAAAAAAATGGAGGGCAAGGGGAAACACCCGTTAGAGATGGAGCACAGGCAACTGAGATACTGGAAAGACAGATATCACTATCCTCTCCCCCACCAAAGGATGCTCCAAGACATGCTCAAGATGAAGAGAAGGAAGTTGAGGAATAAGATATACTAGCTCAAGAAAATATGGTGCCAACACCAAATGGTGTGGCTCAGGTGCCTTTATTTGCAGAGATAATCTAATAGGTGTTGGGATTATTGGGTAGCTTGGCTTGCACTAGCTACATTCAAATGATCCCAACTGATTTGTTCCCTATATTTCAACATCTTATTTTGGTAGAACCAAGAATGAATGTAGGCTCTCAAATAAGGGTGTATTCAAAATAGATACTTGGACCATTAATGACTGATGACGAGCGTGGGTTGTTTTGTGTCACGATCTGGCCCCAGTCCTAGTCGCGACGGGTATCTCAAGCCCATTAAAGGTCGAAGACCACCCCAGAGCCTAACCATCCGGGCACTAAATAGATAAATAGTAGAAGACAACCAGAGTATAATGATAAAACAGTTAATATAACTCAAGTGACACTAAGAGTTCAAAATAACGACCAATCCCACACTTGTCCACAAAAGCCCCTGCAATACCAGAATACCAAATTTTGGTGGGACATTCCCCCGACCATGACCAAATCAATCCATAATAAATTTCTGAGGAACCAAATAAATCCAAGAAAATGACAAACCTTCCAGAAGATGGAGGCTCACCACTTCAAAGCAGACCAACCGACGAACAGAATCACCTAATTACTCCACACGGCAACTGAAAACCCCTAGGATCCTACATCATGAAATGATGTAGCATCCGGGGATGGTAAGAAGGGTGAGCACTAGCATGTAACTTAGGGAAGAGATAAAACAATGTCATGTAAAAACCAACCAAAACTCTATGTACACGTTCACATACATACATACATATATATATATATAAGATGTCGGGAAAGGGTACAGGGTTTAAGCATAAGATTTAAAACCATTAACCTAGACTGTGTAGCTTTGTCCATCCTAAGGGTACCCATGAGCTATATGGATTCAGCTCCCACTGTTAAAAAGGCCTCAGTGTGTGTTAGCCACACAAATCGAAGAAATTTGAGTAAGGGCCAGAGAATCCACTATCCCATCCATTCCAATATATATATATATATATATATATATATATATAAAGTGTGAACTATGCATACAGTGATAAAAACCCCCACATCGGCAAACATGGTTTCTAGTACTGGTCCCCCGAGACCTTTAACTTTTACGACGAGCTACACAACCCCATTTAAGCCCAAATTAAAATCATTTACACACATTCCCATCCATTAACCAAGAAGTCTTTTAATTAGGCATTTATTATTGCTATCATCATACCTAATAAAAGTCTAAGCTTGCAAGCCAATTCATTTATGCCAATCCACAACCAATTAGCCAAATTGAATCTCATGTTTCCAATTTAAAACCAATCCATGGCCACTAAGTCCTTGCAAAACCACTTTATATTCCATTACACTTTTTACGCAAAGTAATGTTCCAAAAGTGAGTTAAATTACGCATATATACACGTTTCAAAACCAATTTCACAAGTTGGGTTGAGGTTAAAACCAATTCCAAACCATTAAAACATACAGTTTGGGGAAATCCATGTTCCCCATTCTAGTTCCCATACCCATGCATTTTATTTAGTTCAAAACCATGAGGATAAAGCAAAAACAACCAATTCAAAACCATATGAAATCAATTCAATCCATTCAAAATCCCTCAACCAATATTCAAAACCCAACAATTAAACAAGATGGATAACACTTAACATGTTTTTATATAAAATCAATTTAGGGAAGAGATACATAGTTTAAACACCAAGAAATTTGGAGGAAAAACCACCAATTGAAGCTTAGATGATTAATCCTTTGAAACCCTAGCTTTCTCTTGAATTTGGAATTTAGAGAGAAAAAAGTAGTTTATGTTTGTTAACTGATGGAAATAAGGCTAAAGAAAGGGTTTTAAGTCATAGGAATAGTGTTAAGAAATGAAAGATCACTTTTTCCTTAATTAAAAATGGGCAGGAAAATAGCAGCTAATCGGTACAGATCGGGCAATGACTCATGACGACTGGTGACAAGTCATCACCAAGACTCTTTACCTGAGGCCACAAACCATAACCCATTATTGTTATGGTCACAAGTCACCCTCTACGACTCATGATTTGACTTAACAACTCATGAAGGGGGAGTCGTGACCAAGGTAGACTCCTGGGAATACCTTTACTATTAAGAAACGAGGGACACCTAATGACTTGTCGTGGGACCTGATGAATCATACCATGGGCTCGTTATCAAGGGACCAAACTAGGACAAACTCACCGTTGAGACCATGAGTGGCACCATACAACTCGCAAAGAGTGACTATGACTCATCACCTGAGTTGTAGTATGGATAGTGAGCTCAATTATAAGGAAAAATTCAGAGTTCAGGACCTGGGGTATTACATTAAACCCCTCTCCCCCAAAAGGATTATTCTCCCTGAATGAGTAATTAGGATACTCTTTAACACAAAAATAAGAAGGAATACCAATAGAACCAAACAATAAAATTGAATTTCCACAAGAAGGAGAATGGAAACCATACCTTAAACATTTCCATCCAACACGGGGAACAAAAGTATATACTTGATCATCATATCTTTGTCATCTTCCCATGTAGCTTCATCCATCTTTTGGTTTCTCCAAAGAACCTTCACCGAAGACACATCCTTAGTCCTTAATCTATAGACTTGTTTATCCAAGATCTCAATAAAAGAAGGATTACCCACACATTTATTCAATATCGACACAAGGAATACCGAATGAATAGAACCCAACTCGTAGGCAAATCTAATTCAGAAGCAATATTCCTAATTTTCCTCATAGTCTGATATAGACCAACATAACAAGGATTGAGCCTACCTTTCTTTCCAAATCTCATGACCCCTTTCATAGGAGAAACCTTCAAAATACCCAATCACTAACTTCAAATTCCATCCCTCCACTTCATACCCGCATAAGACTTTTGGCAACTCTGGGCAGTCTTAAGTCTTTCGCTAATCAGCTTCACTTTCTCCATGGCCTAATGAACCAATTCAGGACCAAATGACCTAGTCTCCCCAACCTCAAACCACCCAATAGGATACCTACACCTTCTACCATAAAGAGCCTCAAAGGGGGCAATTCTAATGCTAGAGTGATAACTATTATTATATGTAAATTCAATAAAAGGCAATGATCTGCCCAACATCCCTTAAAATCAATCACACAAGCCCTTAGAATATCCTCAAAAGTAAGAATATAGTGTTCCACTTATCCTTCTATTTGAGAGTGGAAATCGGTGCTAAGGTTCACCTTAGTCCTTAAACCTTTCTAAAATAAATGCCAAAAGTGAGATGAGAACTGCGTACGTCATTCTGAAATGATGGACACTGGCACACCTACCTTGATACCTCAAAATGTCATCCCCACCACTCTCAAATGTCATCACCTTTTGCTGACCCACATCATCCTTAATCTGCGTCAGAATAGGATCTAAAGTCTGTTTCTCCTTCACTTTAGCACCAAAAGATAACTTAACCACTTCTTGAATAATAACATCTCTATCCTATGAATCCAAGAGATGAATCCCCAAGTTAGCCGACTAGTGAATATCCTAGGATGTCATCAATAAAGACAATAACAAATAGATCCAAAAATTTCTTTAAAACCTGATTCATAAGATCCACGAAAGAATTCGATGCATTAGTTAATCCAAATGACATAACCAAAAACTCATAATGGCATACAGAGTTCAAAAAATAGTCTTGGAAATATCTACCTCCCGAATCTTCAACTAATGATAGCCAAAACAATAATCAATCTTAGAGAAACACCTGGCACCCTGAAATTGGTAGAAAAAATCATCAATCCTAAGAAGAGGATACTTATTCTTCACTGTAACCTTATTCAACTATCGATAATCTATGCATATTTGAAGAGACCCATTTTTCTTACGCATGAATAATACATGAAAACCCCACAAAAATACTAGGGCGAATGAAATACTTATCAAGAATCTCCTTTAATTGATTCTTAAGCTCCTTCAATTTAGCTGGAGCCATCCTATAAGAAGGAATAAAAATAGGATGGGTATCAGATAGAAGATCAATCCCAAAGTATATTTCCCTATGGAGAGGAATTCCAAGAAGATCATTGGGTAAAACTTCAGGAAATTCATTAACCACATGGACATATTGCAAAATAGGGACCCTCAGAGTTAGAATCCTTAACCTAGACTAGATGATATAAACACCCTTTAGAAATAAATTTTTGAGCTTTAAGATCAGAAATAAACCTCTCTTTAGGTACTAAGGAACTCCCCTCCCATTTTAAGATTGAATCATTAAAGAATTGGAAACTGACCTTCAAGGTCATACAATCAAGAGAAGCATAACACAAGTGAATCTAATCTATCCGTAAAATCACATCAAAATCCACCATGTCTAATTCTATTAAATTCACCATTATCTCCCTATGAAATATAGACACCTCACAACCTCTATAGATCCTTCTAGCTATAATAGACTCACCCAAGAGAGCAGATATAGAAAAGGGGTCAGAAATATTTCAAGAACCAAAATGAAAATGTACAGCCATATAAGGGATCACATAAGAAATAATAGACCTTGGATAAAGCAAATAATACACATCATGGGAGAAAAGCTTTAATATACTAGTAACAATATCAGGAGATAACTTAGATTCCTATTGGGTAGCAAGAGCATTGAGACAAGTTTGGCCAGTGCCGGTATCAGAAGTAGAACCCTTTTGGGCAGAAGCTGAAGAAGTGGAAACCAAAACCTTATTAGCCCCAGTGGCTACCTTAGCTACGGGATAGTTCCTCTACATATTTATAGACTAACCATAATTAAAGCATAAATTCCTTCCCTTGACACAATAACCACGGTGAAGTTATCCATAAAATCTATAAGGAGGATAAGATGGGGCTGACTGAGCTCCACTATACTGAGACTGGGCACCCTAAGCCGTAGAACCACTGCTCGCCTAAAAACGACAGTCACCAGATAGCTTAGGATTGGGAGCACTAGCAGATGAATATGAATTTGAACTCCCTCAATTCTTTTTCTTGGTCCATTATCTACCATCCTCCCACTAGCTTACTGACCTCTACCCTATATTACATACCTGAACTTCTTGTTCTGTCCTTCTCTCATTTCTGCCTATCTCTTTTTCTCATCTTCCACTTGTTGCATATAAGCCACAATTCTAGAAATATCCATATCATTGTTCAACATTGTAGCCTTACACTCTAATAGCAAGTCAAGAGACAACCTAAAAGTAAATTTCCTCATTCTAGATCTCTGGATAGACGCTAACTCCAGAGCATAACGAGACAGCTGCTAAAATTTCAAGGCATACTCTTTCACACTCATCTTACCCCGATCTAGGTTCATAAACTCCATATCCTTAGTTTATCTCAACTCATGAGGAAAGAAATGATCAAAAAAGGCACCTAAAAACTCATCCCATATCGATGGTTCAATATTATTACCTCTTGATTATTACCACTCCTTATTTCATTAGTATGCTATATCTTTCAACTGATAAGTATCAAATTCTACACCCTCAACATTAGTAGCATGCATCACTCTAAAAATCTTCTCTATTTCATCCACAAATTCCTGAGGGTCCTCTTCAACCTTAGAACTTGTAAAGGCTAGGGGATTCAACCTCATGAACTAGCCAACCCAAGTGATCTCAGAAGATGGAGTAATAAAACCAACACAATTTGACTGATGAGACTAAGATATCACTAACTGAGTAAGCAAATAAATAGACTGGCAAAACTTTGCTATTAGAGATGTCTCCCTAAGGTGGCTGAGCATAAGTTTAACCAATCTGGGGAGCTCAAGAAGGATTAGTGAGGACAGGTGGAACTCCATTTGGGGTAGCACAATCAGGAGCAGGGACCTTAGACTAAGTCTATACTCCATAAATATGGCAAATTCTATCCATAATGTCCTTATGTAGGATAGAGGGTCTAATATAGTGTTTACGAATGTCAAATCTTTGAGAAGACATGATTTAAAACATGAGTAAGTCAGGAGTTAGAGAAGCTCATGACACTAGACTCTATATCTCGAATTAGAACACAAGAAAAGGAAATATTCCTAAATGCCTCATTGCCAACTCCTTATAAGTATGGCATGCTACACACCTAAAAAAGGACTGTACTCAACACAACCTTTTGGATACCCAATGACCTTGAACTTAGGCTCTGATACTAAGTTTGTCATGACTCAACATCGAGCCTAGTCATGACGGGAATCTCAAGCCCATCAAGGGCCGGAGAGCACCCCCATAGCGTAACCATTTGGGAATAATATAGATAAATAATGGAAGACAACTAGAGTATAAAGATAAGACAGTTAATGTAACTCAAATAAAACTAAGAGTTCAAAACAACGACCAATCCCACAGTTGTCTATAAAATCCCCTACAATACCAGAATACCAAATTTAGCTGGGACATGCCCCTGACCACGACCAAATGAACCCAAAATAAAATTCTAAGAAAACAAATAAAACCTGATAGGACTTCCAAAAGATAGAGGATCACCACTTCAAAGCAGACCAATCAACAAATTAGATCACCTAATCACTGCATACAATAATAGAAAACCCCTAGGACCCTACATCATGAAATAATGTAGCATCTAGGGATGGTTAGTGGGGGAGTCCTAGCATGTAACTCAGGGAAGGGATAAAATAATGTCATGTCAAAACCAACCAAATCTCTATGTACATGTTTACATATATATATATATATATATATATATATATAAGATGTCAAGAAAGGGTACAGGGTTTAAGTATGAGATTTAAAACCATTAACTTAGACTGTGTAGTTTTTCTCATCCTAAAGGCACCCACGGGCTATATGGGCTTACCTTTTCCTACTAAAAAGGCCCCAATGCGTGTTATTCACACAAATTAGATAAATCCGAGGAAGGGCCAGGGAATCCACGACCCCAGCCACTAAAAAATATATATATAAGGCATGAACTATGCACACAGTCATAAAGACCCCCAAAATGGCAAATATGGTTTCCAGTATTGGTCCCCCTCAGGACCTTCACCTTCTACGGCAAGCTACACAACTCTCGTTAATCTTAAATTAAAACCATTTACACATATTCCTATCCATTAACCAATAAGTCTTTTAATTAGGCATTTATTATTGGTATCATCATACCAAATAAAAGTCTAACCTTACTAGACAATTCTATTATGCCATTCCAAAATCAATTAGCCAAATTGACTCCGAAGTTTCTAATTTAAAACCAATCCATGGACACTAAGGCCTTTCAAAACTATTTTATGTTCCATTACCCTTTTTATGCAAAGTAAGGTTCCAAAAGTGAGTTAAATTATTCATATACACACGTTTCAAAACCAATTTCAAAAGTTGGATTGGGGTTAAAGCCAATTCTAAACCATTAAACTACACAGTTTGGGGAAAACCATATTCCCCATTTCAATTCCCATACCCATGCATTTTTTAGTTCAAAAGCATGAGGATAAAGTATAAACAACTAATTCAAAACCATTGGGAACCAATTCAAGTATCAACCATTCTAAATCCCTCAACCCATACTCAAAACCCAACAATTAAATCATATGGATAGCAATTAGATACATGTTTTTTTATATAAAATCAATTTAGGAAAGAGATACATGCCTGAAACACCAAGAAATTTAGGGATCAAACCACTAATTGAAGCCTAGATAATTAATCCTTTAAAACCCTAGCTTCTTCTTAACTTTGGAATTTAGAGAGAAGAGAGTAATTTTTATGTTTGTTAACTAATGAAAACAAGGCCAAAGGAATGGTTTCAAGTCATGGATATAGTGTTAAGTAATAAAAATACCACTTTTCCCTTAATTAAAAATGGGTAGAAAATAATGCCTAGTCTTTATGGGTCGGCTAACGACTCATGACTACTAGTGATGAGTCATCACGAAGATTCATAGCCTAAGGCCTCAAACCCTGACCCTTTATGGTTATGGTCACAATTCACCCTCCACAACTCTTGATGTGACTTAATGACTCATGAGAAGAGAGTCATGACCAAGGTAGACTCTTGAGCAAACATTTACTATTAAGATAATTAGTGACACCTAATGACTTATCACATAAGCTGATGACTCATACCATGAGCTTGTTATTAAGGAACCAAGATTGGACAAACTCACTGGTGAGACCATGAGTGGAACCATAGGACTTATGATGAGTGACTACAACTTTCATCTAAGTCATATTATGGACAGTGAGCACAATCACAAGGAAAAATTCAGAGTCCAGGACCTTAGGTATTATATTTTATCAGTTCATAAAGATAAAGCCATCAATATTTTAAGTACAAATTGTGAGGATACTTTTAAGCTCTTAATAGATTTCTATGAACATCTATAAAAAAATAGTTACTTTGAAAAGTATGGGGTGGAGTTTGTTTTCTTCTGCTATAGAATAAAGCTAAGAAATGGTTAAGTGCTTTTGTGGAGTACAGGGCTACCTTACCTTTACTTGCTTTGGCTAAATTATAGAACGTATTCCGTAAGAGATATGTTCCCTACACTTATCGTTAACAAAAGAAGGACGAGTTTCTAAGATTGGAATAGGGTAATATGTCTACAGTGGCTAAGTTCTATGCATTGTCCCCCTATGCACTATATTTGTTTACCTTAGAGGAGGAGAAAATTAGGTATTTTGTGAACGGTCTAAATTCGGGGATTCAATTGTCTGCCTTATCTATGGCAGTGACTGGTAAGTCTTTCCAGGATGTTGAATTTGCCAAGAAGGTTGAAACTATTAAGAAATAGGGAGAGGTAAAGGAAGAAGATAAGGAGGCTCAAACTTTGGTGTAATTCAGTGGTTCCTTATCAAAAGGGTGTGGTTCTTCTAAGACCTACCATTCAACTATGTTAGTTATCAACCTTTTTGAGCCAACAAGTAATCATCTTCATCCTCTTTAGTTTAGAGGCCTAATTTAGGGCCCAAATGCTTCAAGTATAGGGATTTAGGACACATTAGAAAGAATTTCCTTAAATTCTTATTTGTAGGTTAGTTGACTAGCAACCAACTTTTACTGCTCTAATTCTAACTAGTCGAGAGGGTAGAGAAAATAGTAGTGGCCATCCGTAGGTCGGCATGGTGGCCAAGCTCGGGGTAGAAACTAGACTAAACAAAGTGGAGGACAAGTTAGTATAAATGGAGAACATGGTGGTGGATGTGGTGGTCATTATGGTTATAAGATACATCTTTATGCAGTTTTGGCTCATCCTGAGGTATAATCTTTGATGTGGTGATCATATTTACTACTATTCTCTGTGATCATATAGCTTCTACATTATCGAATCTTGGTTCCAACTTTTCTTATATATCTAAGAAATTTTCTATTTGTTGGGACTTAGACTATGAATATCTCGGTGCTCCCATGTATGTATCTACATCGATTAGGGTATTTTTGTATGTTAATCATGTATATCATGCATGTTTTGAGATGTTCATGGGGTTTAATACCCTAACTGACTTATTTATTTTAGATATAAAGTAATTTGATATTATTTATAAATGATATGGTTATCCCCTTACCATGTTGTTCTTGATAGTTATGCCAAAACTATCACTATAGAAATGGAAGAGGGAAAGAAATTAGAGAGATAGGGTACATTTAATCCTATTTTGGTGAGTTTGGTATCCATAATTCATGCTCTAAAACTAGTAAAAAAGAGGGTGTAGGGCATTTCTAGACTATCTCTAGGAATATAAACTTCTAGCCTTTCCCGTATTGTCAGTTCTAGTGGTATGTGAATTTCAAGAAGTGTTTATAGATGATCCTCGAGTGTGCCTCATGATCAGGAAGTTGATTTTTTGTATACACCTAAAGTTGGGGACTAGACCTATTTCTATCCCTCTATATTATAGCACCTACAGAGTTAAGAGAGTTGAAATCCTAATTACAAGAGTTGTGAAAAGGGGATTTATTTGCCCAAGTAGCTCTCCTCGTGGTGCACCAATGTTGTTTGTGAAAAAATAAAGATAGTAGTATATGGATGTGTATAGACAACTGTCAGTTGAATACGGTAACCATTTGTAATAGATATCCCTTGCCTAGAATAGATGATTTTTTTGGCCAGTTACAAGGAGTTGCAATGTTCTTTAAGATTAATTTGAGGTCAGGTTATTATCAGCTAAAAATCAAGATGGATGACTTCTTAAAGACTTCATTTCAAACTCGTTATGGGCCTAAAAAAATTTTGGCTATTTCTTTTGGCTTGAAAAATGCCCCTATTTCTTTTATGATCTTGATGAATAGAGGGTTTAAGTCTATTTTGCAATCATTTTTTATTGTATTTATTGATGATATACTTTTTAATTCTAAAAGTGAAGATCATGAATCTCATTTGTGTACTGTGTTGAAATTGTTGAAGAATAAAAACTTGTATGCTAAGTACTGTAAGTGCAAATTTTAGCTTTCTTCAGTGTCCTCTCGGGGCATATGGTTTCTAAAAAAAGGATTATGGTGGATCAAAAAAATGTTAAGGCTATTAGAAATTGGTCCATACCAATGAACATGATAGAAATTTATAGTTTTATGGGATTGGCCAACTGCTATTATCGATTTCTTGAAGGGTTTGTTTCCACGGCTTCACACAGGACCTGCCTAACTCTGAATAAAGTACCATTTTAATGGGATTGCAAGTGTGATGATAGCTTTCAAAATCTCAAAACTATGTTAACTTCAGCTCAAAATTATCGAGGGTAAAGATTTTATTGTATTTTTTTATTCCTTATGTTTGGATTAAGGTGCTATGTTAATGTAGGATAAAAATATGATTAGTTATGCTTTCAGACAACTAAATCCCTATGAGATGAACTACCCCATGCATGAATTAGAATTGGCAGTTACGGTGCTAACTTTAATAATTTAGAGGAACTATCTCTACAGGATAAAGTGTAAGGTGTTCATAGACCACCATAGCTACAACATGTGTTCAACCAGAAGGAATTGAATTTGAGTTGGAGTAGGTGGATGGAGTTGATTAAATACTATGACGTATCAATCTTGTATCACCTAGTTAAATCTAATGTGGTGGAAAATGCACTAATCCAAAGACCAGTAGTATAGACAACTTAACATTTTTAGAGGTATCTAGGCACCCATTGGCGAAAGAGGTATAGTCATTACCTAACAATTTTTTAGGTTTCAAGAAACTAGAAGGAAAGATATTGGCATATGTGGAGTCTAATTTCATATTATATGATCATATTAAGAGTAAAAAGTCTAAAGATAAGAAATTAAACAACCTCAGAGAAAAAGTGTTATAGGGGAAGAGGCAATTCTGTATGATGAAGGGGCCTTTATAATTTGAGGTCGATTGTGTGTACTTCAAGTAGATAACTTAAATCCAACCATTCTTGTAAAGTCCTATAATTCCAAGTACTCCATATATTCAAGTTCCAACAAGATGTATAGAGACTTCTTATAACACTATTAGTTACGAAGGATGAAGCATGATATTGTGAATTATGTGGTTAAGTGTCAAAAAACCAGAAAGGCAACTAAGAACATCGGAAACCTAGTAATACCTTTTAGTTGATGCCTATTCTGGAATGGAAGTAGGAAAGGATAACGATTGATTTAGTGGTTTCTCTTTCGTGAAACTTGATGAAATACGACTATATTTGGGTTATCATTAATCGGTTGACTTAGTCGATTCACTTTATTCCAGTAAGATTTGACTATAATGTAACCAAGTTAGCCAAGATTTTTTTGAAGGAATCGTGAGGCTACATAGGGTACCAATTTCCATTATGTCAGATTATAGCACTTAGTTCACTTCTAATTTTTGGGAAAGGTGTCAGTCTAAGTTTGGTTCTAGATTAGACATAAGCACCACTTTTTATCCACAGATTGATGGTAAATCAGAATTGACTATCCAAGTGCTTGAAGACATGCTTGGTCTTTCGTTATGAATTATGAGGTTCAATGGGACCAATACTTATTTTTGTGTGAATTTACATATAACAACAACTACCACTCTAGTATTGATATGGCTCCCTTGAGGCCTTATATGGTAGATGATGTAGGTCCCTTATAGGGTGGTCTTGGGGCACTAACAAGTTCGAGGACTCTATGTAGATTGTGAGATTCATATAGGAGAAACTCATGGTGGATCAAAGCTAACAAGAAGAATATACAGAAAAATGGTAAGAAATATAAAATTTGAGAAAGAGGAGAAGGTAATTTTGAAGGTGTCACCCATAAAGGGTGTAATGCGTTTTGGCAAGAAGGAAAAGTTGAGCCCAAGGTAAATAGGACCCTTTGAGGTGTTCAAAAAGTGAGGTTAGAAATCTATAGGCTGGCCTTACCCCCTATTATTTTTGGGGTTCACCCCATATTCTATGTGTCAATGTTAAAAAAGTACCATGGAGGTGGTAACTATATTATTCGTTGAGATCTGGAATTATTTGATAAGAAATTGTATTATGAAGAGAAAACCATTACGATCCTAGCTAGAGATGTGAGGAAGTTGAGGATATGAGTAATTCCATGTGTTAAGGTTCAGTGGAGGAATCATACTATTGGGGAAGGTACATAAAAAATAGAAGTGGATATGCATAAGCGGTATCCGCACATGTTTATTAGTTTAGGTACATTTTATTCCTGTTAATATATTTTCAAATTAGTTTTTATTCAAGGACGAATGAGTGGTAAATTGGTATTTAATATAATGACCCAAAATATTGTTATGCTAAAATAGAAAGTGGAAATTCACCTCACATAGAGAAATTTTGTGAAATTCAGCGAGAGTCCAGGATTGAATTATTTTTTAGGGTGTTATAATTGAACAAAATTTGGTATTAATATGGGTTGTAGTAACGGTATTGGATAAGATAATTAGATAGCCAACGAGTATAGAAAGTCGTAGAAACTTTAGTAACCTGACTGATTAAAGCATTTATTATGGAGGGGTTGGTTAGAAATGTTGAAATTCATGGTGTGTGTTGTAAAATAGGGAAAACTTAGGAGGGATCCTGAGTTTCCGCCCCCGACATCTACGGCAAAAAAAGTAATTGTTGCAGAGGTACCCCTAACCACAACGATGGCCTTCATGTAAAAGGATGCAAACCACTACAGCAGTAATGCACATTAAGCATTTTAGTTTTAAAACCCAGAATACATTTTTATTCCCTAATTTTTTTAAATAAAAATCAATAGGACTTCAGGGAAAGACAATTTTCAAAGGAATTTCAAAGTTGTTCATCTTTGGAGGTAAGTAATTACCAAATTACTTTGTTTAACCTTAGAAAGCACTAAAAATAGATTATTGGTGTATTTTGGGGGTTTAGCCCTAGTTGATGGGAATTAATAAAAAATGATGGGAATGTGTATGAATTCTATATATAATGATCCTATGGTGTTAGACAACACTAATGGAAATAGAATTACAATTATTTATGCTACTTCAAGAAAAAATCATGAGTTTGAAATGATAAGAAAACTTAAAATAATGAAATTGGGTAAGTTGTCGCTAAAATTGATAAGTTTTGATCCCTAGTAGTTAAAAAGAGATGAATTATTAAAATATGTGTATATTTTGTATTGTGTAGATCAAGAACAAATTGAACGAAAATAAAAAGTGAAAAGTGTGACTTAAAGGTGACTTTGAGCAAAGGAGTTAAGGTAGGCTATGATTTTGTGTAGTGCTAGACTTTCTTGGCTTTGTGCTTGTTTGTGATTTAAACATCTATGATTGATTTCTACAATAACTTGTGATTTGATGACTTTATTACATTTTTATTGACTCGTGATAAGGTGTTGAGATAATAGTTGAGTACCACAACACTACAATACTATACAATGTGATAAAGGATCGGGTACCACATCGATAAATCATGGTGTTGATAATAAGGAGGAGAAGGGTAAGAGATGATGAGCACGTCTTGCATATATACAACCATCCATATGCATTGAGTTCTAGTTTGATGAACATATATGATGATTAATGGTTGATGAAAATGTTTACATAGGAATGCCTGTGAAAATGAACTTGTGAATTATAACTATATGATGTTTTATAATGTGTTTGTCTGATTAATTTCATTAGTGATGAGTTTTTTTATGATCGCGTCATACTTGTTTAACTAGCTTACTTGTACATTATTGAGTTAATCGACCTGTGATGGTTACTAATATTGATGTACTAATACTCCAATACTCTTCTTTTTTGTAGAGTTCAGAACATCTTCTAGTGTTTAAGACACGACCTCAACTCTAAATAGTGATCCAGACTTGATTTGAGGTGTGTATCGTGTTGAGTCAATCTTTCAATCTTCTTATGATGTTGAAGTCTCTTATTATTGGGACTAAGAAAATTTCCATTTGGTTATGTTTTGGGATATTCTTTCTATTTCTAGACTCGGTTTTTTTATTCAAGATGTTCTTGTATGGTGACTTCAGGTCTCGAGGATGTAATAAATAGAGTTTTCACACTCAATTGTAACTTATGATATTAATGGTTTGACACTTTTATGAAATTAATCAATAATGGGATTTTAGAACTTGTTAAAAAGAAAGTTAGTATATATGTAGTACTTGGTTAACATGAGGATTGGATTTAGTAAGGTTCTCCTGCCATAGGTTAGGGTAGGTGTCAATCATGACCATTTGGGTCGTGAAATTTTAGACCCGAATTTGATTTTGGACAATGAAATTACATATTTATTTTTCTTTAGACTCGGTTTGATTCTAATCACTTATTATACTTTCTTATACCTCCAATAATGGATGGAGTAGATTAGTTATGATAGTTACTGGAAGTCCTAGTTTAGGACCATGTAGTGTATACAGATATCTCGAGTCCTTTATGGGCTCCTTCATTCGATGAACCATGATACCAGAGAAGAATGGTCATCGTAGATCCTAACTTTGTGAGCTACTGAGCTGGAGAAGGTGTATTTACTTGGTACATTTTGACACCCAGTTGATTTGTATTATTGGTTTACATTGTATTCTTTCGTTCATATAAAGATCCTATTACCAGTATAATTATTTAGTGCCTACGCCTATCAGTCTTAATGGGGATGTATAGGTACGGGTTATGGTTAATGTTTGTTAAGTGTTTGTTTGTACCTTTTGGGCTTATAGTGGCCCGGTTCGGTTATTAGCTGTCTGAACTATCCAGTTACATTATTGTTGATTATTATTGTATTGCTCATGGAAGGATGGTTTTGGACCGGTACCCGTGGTTGTTCATACATTTTTATCCCTTTTCTCTATTATGGTAAGATACTTTATTGTTAGGTTATCTCATGATTATCTATACTTCGGTTAGAGACCTTGATTATGGTAGTGTTCGCTTTCTTATTTGGTTATGATCGTCGAGACATTAGGTTGGCTCCCTTAGGCTAGTATCTTGAGTTCACTATTCCATATATATATATATGTGTATTACTATTCTTATTATATATATCCTTTTGGCCTTGTATTACTACTATATATCCTTTTTTCACTCTTTATTTGTGTATTTACTAGTGATATACAACATTGTATTCTCTTTCTGATTACTGTTCGAATAGGATAGTTTATCCTCATGACTTCATTAACGCTGTAACATCTCATTTTTGGATATTAGCATATATTTTATGTTCTTGATTTACATGTGATTTATGCTTGCATTATCTTTGGAGATCAGTCACTTGATGCCTACTGAGTTTCACGTGTTTGTTACTCATACTAAACTTCAAAAACTTGCAAATCATAGTACGATTTCTCACTGTTGATGAGTGCATCATGCGGTGCATCCATAGATCGGAGATTAAGGTTGAGCTCCTAATGTCTAGAGTGTTCCCTTTCTCTCTTATTGTTGAACTAATCTTTATTTTATATTTTACAGACAACTTTGTATGTACTTTTTCTATATTTTATTTTGTTCTAATGTTGTATTAGAAGCTCTTGTACTGACTTCACTGGGTTTTGGAGATATACTTACTTTCTCTCTGTCTTCTTTCTTTTTTACTTAGTTTTGCTTCTGTTTTTCTTGTTAATCTGTTACTAGCTATTCTGAATTACGAGTTGCCTTACCTACTGATGAATTATGGTAGGTGCCATCATGACCTGGAAAATCAGGTGTGATACTTAATAAACTATCTTCTTCTTTTTTAACTCAGAAATTCATAGGAGTATTTCTCTGTAGTTTAATGGAACTTTCATTCCTTGTTGATGATAATGAATTTTTGTTTCAAGGTGAAATTTTTAATTTAATTCATTATTTGGGACTAATAATTTGTTACACCGTTAAGAAAATTATCAGTCCCAAATAGCAAATTTAATTTTGTTTGAAGAATGCACAATCAATTATCATTTTTCAACCAAGATTTTCAAGACTGTGAAACAAACAAACCAGGCTCTTAATTGATTTTATGATAATTCGTAACAAGTATAACAAATTGTGTATCTTAAAGAAGCAAAAGATTTGTTGAACTTGCTACCACAAGATCCTGTCTTAAATCTTCTCTCAATCACAAGAAAATAAATTACAAATCTTCACCAGCTAATGCCCTAATTTTTATATATTATGAATCTATTTTGTGCTGGAAGAAATTCTTATCATTAGAAAGTAGAAAGAAGTGTTCCTTGTTTATTTTATCTCCTCGTCTTCTTATAAAAGAAAAAAAGAAAATAGTTTATTCATAACTCTTATTATCTTCCGACAGAAAATTTAAATCACTTTCTCTATCTTTAATCAAAGTTGCAGTGAAAAGATACACTTTATCCTTCCAATATTAGCCTATTGAAAGGATAGTTTATTCAATTCCTGATGTTCTTCCATTCCTAGAGTCGGCTTCCTTTATCCTTCCAATATTAGTAGTCTTCAATATCCTGCAAAGATACACTTGTTAGTTTTTCATTATTAAAATGTAGACTTAGGAATCTAACAGGCACACTTGCAAAAAATATATGTGGGTACATCCTTGACCCGCCTTAGACAGCTGACTATCAAGTTTGACACTTACAAAAAACATTATAATCAGAATATCAAAAAACACCTTGGGATGTTTTCAAACATGATATCTAACTCAAAAATAATGATAATGTTCTCTCTGATGAGCAACAGATTTAGGCAGTGATCCAGTCTCTTCCCAATAGTTGAAAATATTTGAAGGTTAACTTAACACACAATGATAGCATCAAAATTTTTTATGATGTTTCCCGTCATGTTGAACTTGAAGACGAGTGGCTTGGTGCTTCTAGGGTTGCTTCTTATGCCTTTATGAAAGAATAAAGTGGTAAGAAGTCTCTAGGATATAGGTGCAACAAAAATTAAAAAAGAACAGCATGAGTAAGGAGGCCGAAAAAGGATCCTCTGAAAAAAAAACAAATCAAATTCCATGAAGTAAAAATGATTTTTCAAGAGGAAAGACAAGAATTAGATGAAGTGCTACAATATCCATCTTTCAGGACATTTTGCATGTTACTATTTTGAGCCAAAAAAGTAGAATTTTCGCATTCATCTCTATGTGCCACATATGTTTCTAGTGCTGGTTTCTTATCCTATGTGAATTATAGACTCGAGAGTCACCAATTATGTGAGTTGTGATCGAGAAGCATTTGTAAAGTTTCATCGAGTGTCACCTGAATCAAGTTAGATATATGTAGGAAATAATGTAGGACGTGAAGTCAAATGGGTAAGAACTTGCAAAGCGTACTTGTATGGTGGCTGATTTTTTTATGTTGCATGACATTTTATATACTCCAGATATTTGACAAATTAAAATTATTATTTATGTCTATTTTTTTAAAAGTTAGTTTCGATTTATTTTTTGGTCACAATGGTGTTAGAATAACACTAGATAATATTTATTTTATGATTTTAAACTCTGCTATGATTGTTTTATTATTTTAGATCGTAATCCTTCAACTTATGACTATTATGTAACATTGACTATTGTATAATGATACATTATTCTAGTAACAATAATGTTGATGTCATTACATGATATGCAAGATTGGTTCATCAGGGCAAGATTGAATGAATAGATTTGCAAAGAAAGGATATTTGAGTTCTTTCTTAAAAATTGATATGCTAAGATGTAAAAATTTCCTTACTGGAAAGATTACACTTAAAACCATTTGGGAAGGCTAAAAGAGTTGAGCTCCTACTGCAATTAATTCATTATGATATTTTTGGTCCGATGAATGTAAGGGCAAGGTCTGGTGCTTTATATTTCATTACATTTATTAACGATTTCATGCACTTTGGTTATCTCTATTTGATTTCTCATAAATTTGAAGCCCTAAAATGAAGTTGAGAATCAATTATATAAACATACAAATCTTTAAGAATCGATAGAGGACGTGAATATTTGTCAAAATAATTTGAAGAATTACATATAAAAAAGGCATTATTAGACAGTTAACTATTTTTTATACACCTCAACAAAATGTGTAGCTAAAAGAAGGAATAGAACATTGTTGAAAATGACAACATCCATGATGGCACGGACAAATTATCAATTTCTTTCTAGGAAGATGCATTACTGACAATGACTTGCATATTGAATAAAGTGCCTCCTAAATTAGTGTCTTCCACTTCTTATGAACAATGGACTACTAATAAATCAAATCTTAATGATCAACAACCTTGGGGTTGTACTGCATATACTAAAGATTATTTTGGTGAGTTTGATAAAATAAGTCCAAAATAAAAGAAAAGTATATTTATAAAATATTTAGAACACTCCAAAGGGTATGTTTTCATTGGTGAATTGGAGGTGGAAGTACTACTAAATTGAATCACAAGATGTCATATTTCTAAAAAATAACTTCTCAAAAAAGATGAAATAAAGGATAGTGAGCCTCTATACGAAATGTTGAATTCAGATGCTCAAATAATATCATCGAACATACTTGACAATCTAATAGATCAAGAATGATTCCTAATCCAAGTGGGAGTTTTTAATCCTAAAACTCTGTGGACGAATTTGAATTTCAATTACATAAGAGTACCGAAAAAGGAGTACCTAAACGATCTTATAAGATAGATGATTATGTGTTCCTTGTATCACTCACAAAATTGAATGAACCTAATAATAACTAAGACTTTATCAAGCTCTGAAAAATATGAGTAGATAAAAGCGGTGAAAGAAGAATTAGAGTTCATGAAAATCAATCAAGCCTAAAATCTAGTTGACTTTTCTCCTAGATATAGTGTTATTGAGAACAAATGAATTCTCAAAGGTAAATTCAAATGGGATGGGTAAATATAAATATACAAAGCATGATTGATGGTAAAAGATTTTATTTAAGAAGTTTGAATAGATTATGAGAAAACTTTTTCACCTGTTATGAAGTTAACCTCAATTCACTTACTTTTGGATATTATTACATGTTTGGATTCAGAATGACACCAAATGAATGTGAAGATTGTGTTTCTCGTTGGAGAATTAAATTAAGAAATCTACATGAAACAACCTGTGGGTTTTCATAGATAAATGCTAAGAAAATAGTTTGAAAATTGAAAAAATCAATGTATGGCCTAAAGTAGTAGTGGTACCTAAAATTTGATAAGGAGATAATTTCATTTTATTTCACCATAATCAAGGAAGACCATTACATCTATGAAAAAAATTCTAATAGAGTACTTGTAATTTTTTCCTTGTATGTAGACGATATTTACTTGCCAAAAATAATTTGAAGTATGTAAAACTATCAAGTTATGACGTTTAAAGTCATTTGACATTAACGACATGAGGCAAGCAGACTTTATATTGGGTGTTACAATCCAAAAAGATCATTTGAAGAAATTATTGAGTCTATCTCAAAAGACATACATAAAGAAAATTTTAAAATTCTTTCAAATGAATAGATGCAAACTCATAGATACTCCTATATCAAGAGGTGAAACTTTAAGCATTGAAATACATTTAGAGAATAAAAAAAAGTAAGACATGTCTCGAGTATTATATTCTAGTGGAGCTTGATATATGCTATAATGTGTACTCGCCTAGACATTTGTTATGTCATAGGCCTAGTTAGTAGGTATCAATTCAATACTAGATAGAATCATTGGAAAGTAATAAAAACAAACTTGATGCTTGAAGAGAACTGCAGATTATTCACTATGTTATAGTGGATTTGATTTATTCTTAAGAGGTTATATAGATGTTGATTAGGCTGGTGTTCGGCATGATAGAAAATCAATCTTTGATTATGTTCTCTTACATAAAAATGGTACTTTTTTATGGAGAAGCAACACTTTTAATCATGGAATCTGAATTCATGTCTTGTACATCTACAGTATAAGATGTTGTTTTGTTGAAGATATTCTTTGAGCATTTAAATATTGCAATGAATTCTAAGGGTCGGATAATTTTATATTGTGATAGTCAAGCGGCTATCACATACACGAAGGATCCTATGTATCATAGAAAAAACAAACACATTGAAATGAAACATACCTTTGTGAGATACATGTAGCAAGTGGAGAAATAAATTTATAATACATTTCTATACGAGAAATAATAGTTGATTCTTCTACAGAGGCGATATTCAGAGACTCGTTTGAGAAACATGTTAGGCTCTAGACTTGTATCGAATATGATAAAAAATTTTACTGTAAAATGAATTGGTTTTTATAATATTCTCATCAATAGAAGACTTTTGAATTTATGTTCATATATCTTATGCATGCAATAATTTGTTTTATTAAAAAAAGTGTGTTGAATAAGTCGCGGGATAAGCTCTCTTACATGAGCAATTGCCTTTTACATTTAGAACATGAAGAGATGAATTCACCGCCATGATATGATTTATTTTGTGAGTGAAATATGAGTCTCTATAAGAAAATGGGTTTGAAGATCATTGAAGAGAGAAACTCAGGTTAAACATATAGAGGTGTCTAGACCAAGCTATGTAATGGTGTTGAATAATGGAAAGAATAAGACATGTCCAATATAAGGTCAGAATACCTTAGCACGTGTCTTATACCACGTGTGTTTAGCGACTAATGGGTTAATGGAAGAATGCTTCACTACTTTTTCATTGTGTTAAACCCCAAAAAGTTATATTAGCTTTCCTTTAAAATACCATTTAACCTCTATTTCTTGAAGTTTTAATCATTTTTGCTACTTTAGCATGTTACTAATAGCCATGAGTGATTTGGCAATGCAGTGTATGTCTAATAAAGCAATTGATCTAGAAAAAATAGATCTAATTAGAAATAAAAGATAATTAAAATTAATAATTTAACTTGTATACACAGGCCGACCATTACACCTACCATATAGATGACAAGTGTAATTGTGGATATAAAGTTAAACATGAACTCGAGTTCACCTCTTTAGAGAATGAGGGATTGGATTAAAGCTGCTGAAGTAGAGAATGATGTATGAGATATTGTAAGTAATAATATCCTCATGTTAATTGTGAATTCTTTCCATATGTGATTGGATTCCTATGCAGAGCTCTTACAAAAAATCTTAACAGATATAGATCCTGATACTTGCAGGTCATACTAACTACTTGCCTGTATGAATTTGTTGTGGATCTATTCCATTATGAGCGGAGTGGGAGATGTTGAATTTTGGATCGTGGATCACTCGATATGAACTAATCTGACTAGGTTAAAAGATATAAGAAGAAACGATTCTATTGAGGGGTTTCAACTTCTCTATAACTCCTCTAAAATAAAGTGAATGTGGGAAGTTAATGGGAATTATGAATAAACTATTTTCCTTTTTCCTTATAAGAAGAAGAAGAGAGCAAATAAACTAGGAACACTTTTTCTACTTCCTTACGACAAGAATTTCTCGCTACACAAAATAGATTCATGATATATAAAATTAGGGTATTTAGTTGATGAAAATATCCATTTTGTTTCCTTGTGATTCAAAGAAGACTTGGGGAAGATTCTTGTGGTAACAAGTTCAACAAATTTTTTGTTGCTCTAAGGTACACAATTCATTGTCTTTATTACAAATTATGCTGAATTACATGTGTACTTTCAAAACCCAATTAACTAGATCGCTCGTGAACCTACTTTACTCTAATTTGATAGGAAAACCTTTATTACTCATTTAGAAAAACATGTGGAAGTCATAAATTATAACATAATATCTTCATAATTTCATAAATCTTGTTTAAATACAATAAAAGTAATTCTTTCTCTCTAAAGGACATATTCTAGACATGTACAAGAGCTGTCAGATAGAATAATAAATATATAAGACCAGCTTCCACCACAAAATGAGAAGACAAAGGTTTTTGAAGATATCTATCCACATCAAATAGAAACATCAAGTGGTCCTGCAGACAAACTACACCCCAAGAAGGGTATAGCAAGATTAGTATCAATACAACCACACGTATTAGTAAGCATCATCAATTAATCGAAATTACACCATGTAAATATAATATAAATATTGGAATAAATTATGAACTTACATAATATGTCAATTCAATTACTTCATCTCATATTCCCAATCACTACTCTTCTTACTATCCTCTCCCTACTAGGATTTATTCAATTCGTATTACTTCTCACTGATAACTATCAATTCGTAATACATTTATCGCTAACTAACCACTTTCTAAATGTTACATTCCACCCCTATATATACATTTATCATTTGTTTTGCCAACAAACCGAAGGGTATATCATTTACTAAGAACAAATAAGGCAATTACTAAACCAACTAAGTCTGACTTACTCTTAACAGTCTTCTTAGTAAACCTCCAATCATAAAAATACAAAAAATAACTCTTATACATATCTAATGCTCAATTCTATGATAATATCATCATAATAAATCATAAGATCAATATAGTCTATCATTACATCAAAAGTCTTTCATTATCTTGCAATATCAGGCAATAACTCCCTTCCAAATCAACATATAATTTATTTAGTCAAGTTATTAGTTCATTCAAAAAAACCAAGATTTTTTTATTAATCAATGGTCCACAAAAAGGAACCCTGAATATAAACAACAAAATATAACCCAATTTATTCAAGAAACTGCCAAACTTTTTAAATTACATTGTACACACATGTTATAGGTCTTATAAATGTATACTAGCCATGACCTGCAAGTAACAAGCTCAGTGCATATACCAAATATCCTAGACAACTTGTGTCTGCCACCCTTTTCCTAAACTAAGTGTCATACCGTCCTTAATCTAACGTTCTCTCCCTTATCCTTCCTGAAATCTACCAATTCAATCATGATCAACCTTTACCGATTCATCTCACAACAACAGTACGATAAACAAGTACAATCACTAAATGAGATAAATCAACCACACTTGTATATCAAATAAGGTCCTTTTTACCAATCTTATTATAGATTATCAATAAAATAAGGTCCTTTTTACCAATCTTATTATAGGTTATCAACTTTCAAACTTGCATTCAATAATTAACAAGTTCAATATTTATTAGCATGCATTGCAACTAAATAGACAAACATGTAATATGCACACATACAACTAAATAAAATCTTAACTCCAATTCAATCATAACCTACTCCACATACATAAGTGCTAGATGGCTAAGCAAAATATAATAAGTGACTATACACACAACCAATTTGGTTAACGACCTACCATATGATTATATAACTATATATGTCTGCATACTCTCACACACACATAATTTCCCTCTACCTACAATACCATCAACTCTCCAACTTCCATCTTAATACTAAATCAACATAAATTGGTTACTCCACAACTATCTCTGAATTCTCTTACCAGAATATTAACAGACCATATTTTGCAATCTTTACCTAGATTATTTATTATACAAATCAATTTTTACTATCGAATAAGGTTTAAGAAATTAGCACATACTTTCCGACTAATTCGTTTCCACTTAATAATGATCCACCAAATACAATTAGTTTGTTCCCACTTACCACACAATTGAAATGTATAATAAACTAGTAGGTAAGCATTAGCATAGATTACCACACAATTACGTTAACACTTAATTCATTTGTGTTTGCCCTAACTTACTTATTTAATTCATTCAACCACCATGTCAGTAGGCCTAAGCATGAAATCTTCCGTTAGTATATATTATGAATGGGTTTTCTAATTGAGGTCTACTACTCAAATTAAACCTAGTCTATCTTTATGCCAAATAGCTATTACGGATGCATGAACTCTCATTTTAACCCATTTTAGCAATTTCTGGTGTGAAAACCATAAGGAATCTTTGAGATTCACCCTTTATAAGCATACTTCTTCATTCTTATTGTTCTAGGATTTGAGAAACCCTACGGTATTTTTATAAGGATAAAATATTCTAATTTAAAGCTGAAAAGACTTTGAATTATGGAGAGACTGTTCACAATCCCATTGTAGCATGCCACTATAGCAGGATGATGTTAACCCGCTCCCTATATTTTCCTACTAAAAAAATCTCAAAATAATCTTTAATAGCCTCTTAAAGATTTTAAAGTGATTTCCATACCTCGTGCCCTTTTGGACGTGATGATTATGGTAATGATAGAACGGATCGTTACATGTACATTAACAATATCTTTTTGTAATGACTTAATTTTTTGTACTTTTTGTGAATTATTTATTTCTATGTGATTTGACCATTTTTTCCTGCCTCGTAATTGCTTTGTGATACTTATAGGGCGTGGGAATGATTGGCATGGTTCCCACTATATTTTGATGTGGTTTGTGTAATTTTGTGATTTTTGGTGGTTATAAAGGATTATTAGTTGACTTCGATTGATATTTGTTATTTTGTGTGTCGAATGGTAAGATAGGCTTTGCCAGCAGATCCAGAATATTGATGTCACAACTCAATTTATGAGTCATGATGGCACATGCTCTATCCCGCTAGTAGGGAAGTCAAACCATAGCCCAGAAGTAGATACAATGGGCTAATTTGGTGAAAAATGGCCTAAAGTCTAGAAATTTACCATTATAGACTTAAATAGCAATCATACAGTCATAAGAAATCAATAATTATCTCAAGACTCAATAATATCAATACAAGAGCTACTACAATGAACTATGAGTACTGAATAGTCAAATACAATCCATCTCGAAGATGAAAACCTAGACATAAATAAATAAAAGGAAAGAGGGTAACTCCAACTTCAAGAGCTCACCTAATCTCCAAAATTAACCCGGCATTAATGTCAAATTAGAGGTGGTAACTAGTACTCAAATCTGCACCAAAAGGTACAGAAGTGTAGTACAAGTACCAAAATGATGAGGACTTAGTAGGCATCATCGGTCGACAGAGCTAAATCATGATATAAATACTATATGATACAAGATAGAATAAGTTAAGTCAGGCCAACAAGGGCAAACCTGGAAATAAGCTCAGACACCACTGTACATAAATAAATGAATGCATAAGAGATAATAACATAAAGATCGTACCATTTTAACTACAAGATTATCCCTCATAAGCCAATAAGTGCAAAAAAATAAATAACCTAATGCAAGACCCCATAAGCCTAAAGGTTACAATCAAGGAATATAAGGAACTGAATAGTCATAAATAACCAAATTACCATGCCATAACCAAATTACCATCCAAATCGTATCACCTCATACTTAATTCCCAATGTTATACTTGAATTGGAACTTAATAGTATCATCATCATTATCATTGTCAAACTCAAATCGAAACTTATATTTATAATTCGTACTAACAAACCATATCAATAAGACATACCGATAAACCAACCCAATAGACTAAACCAATACCACATCTATTAAGTCATGCCAAAACCATGACCATAGGTCATGCCAATAGTCATAATTATAAGTTATTTCAATAATCGTATCTATACACTCTTAATCTTATCTCTAAGCCACTAATCATAGCTATAATCCATATCATAGCTAGAAGCCATATTTTTATCTATAAGTCATATCATATCTATAAGACATATTATATCAATAAGCCATATCATAACTAGAAGACATATTATATCTAAGCCATATCACATCTAGAATCCATATTATATCTATAAGCCATATCACATCTATAAACTATATTATATCTATAAGTCATATCACATCTAGAAACCATATTAAATCTATAAGCCTCATCATATCTAGAAGACATATTATATCTATAAGCCATATCATGTCTAGAAGCCATCTTATATCTATAATCCATATCATATATCTAGAAGCCATATTATATTTATAAGTCATATTATTAATCAAATCGATATCTATATCATTAAGCATGCCAATAGGTGATGAGTGGTGATTTTACCACTTAATCTCACTAAATATTCATGAACATTACCTTGTTTTAAATGAATAAATAAGACATACTCATGATTAAATGCACTAATATCCACTCTTTACAGGTATAGAGTTGAAAAGATAGGAAGATATGCATTGAAGCATGAAATGATCAAAAGGGAGCAAAATATGTAGTTGCAGACTTTAAGTAGAAACTGGCCTCAATTACCACGATCACCGCTTGGTGACCTTGGTCACGGCAGTCAAACAGAAGTTAGGGAACTGCGGTCGCTGAAGATAATCACGGACGCATAGCCATGGTCGCGGACACACACACGTGATAACAGCCTAACGGAAGACTACAGCCCAAGGATAAAACTGGAAATGCACGTGGCTGATCCCAAAAAATTGACAAAAGAGGGCAAAAACCCTAAGCAAGGGATTATGCAAATTATTCCATCTTCTCCAATTTTTAGGTTTAGTTTTGTGTAGTTCATAACCTCCATTTTTGGAGAAGAAAATATTGTGTAAATTTTGGGTAAAGAATACATTGGAGACGTTTTAAGTGTAAGATTTTCTCGCTTCCATTGTTGATATTGTGGGAGAGCCAAGTTTGAAGTAACATTTGCTTAAATATTCAACAATTCATTTCAATGGAGATTATGGGTATATCTATGCTTATTTATCTTATATGTAGCTAAATCTCCCTTTTGAGGTTATGGGTAAATAGGGGTTAAAGTGTGTGTACGTTGTTATTGTTAGCATCTATTTGATAAGTGGTGATTTTACCACTTAATGTCACTAAACATTTGTGAACATTACCTTATTTTAAATGAATAAATTAGACACATTTGTGATTACATGCACTAATATCCACTCTTTGCACGTATAGAGTTGAAGAGATAGGAAGATGTGGATTGGAGCATGAAATAATCAAAAGGGAGCAAGAATATGTAGTTGCATACTTCGAGTAGGAATTGGCCTCAGTTACTGCGATCGCAGCTTGGTGACCGCAGTCACGACAGTCAAACAAAAGTTAGGGAACTGCGGTTCCTGAAGATAATCGCGGTCGCATCCACACATGTGCGATCATGGCCTAGCAAAAGACTGTAGCCTAAGGGCAAAACTGGAAATGCACGTGGCTGATCCCAAAAAATTGACAAAAGAGGGCTAAAACCCTAAGCAAGGGATTATGCAAATTATTCCATCTTCCCCAATTTTTAGGTTTAGTTTTGTGTAGTTCATAGCCTCCAATTTTGGAGAAGAAAATATTGTGTACATTTGAGGTGAAGAATACATTGGAGACTTTCTAAATGGAAGATTTGCTCACTTCCATTATTGATATTGTGGGAGATCTAAGTTTGAAGTAACATTCTCTTAAATCTTCAACAATATATTTTAATGGAGATTATGGGCATATCTATGCTTATTTATCTTATATGTAGCTAAACCTCCCTCTTGGGGTTATGTGTGAATAGGGGTTAAAGTGTGTGTGGGTTGTTATTGTTACCATCTATTTGGTAGTTCAAGTTTATGGGTTTTATCATTATTGTGCTATTTTGGTTGGAATTTGATAGATGAAAGCCCCAAATACCCATATGGGTTTGATGAATGAAAGCTCCAAGCTCTAGAAAGTCCAAGGCCGTCTTTGAAAAAAGGGCTTTAGGTGAACTATAGGAATCCATATCATCCTCGAAAGGGGGATGTGGAGACCAAAGCAATGATAGACAATTATGTGTGTAGTTTACTAAATTTTTACCATCTTAGACATAAAGGTGAATATGAGGTTAACTATGCCGTGGGTATCATCCTAGAAATAGGGATGCTTAGATTGAGGTTGTGGCTACTAATTATTGAACACATCTATTAGGTATTTGAAATAATCAATGGGTGAAAGTTTGATGTTTTGTTGAAAAACTAGCATCAAAATCTATAACCAAGCCTACCCATATTTGATTTACTAAATTGATGTTGATTATTGACAATCCACATGTCACTTCCTTAGTAGTGCATAATCCCAAGATCCGTGCTTAATTGTTAAAACTCTAATTATTCGTAGCCCCAAATTTATACTAGAAAAACCCAAAAAGAAATATTATCTTAGGAACCTATCGCCCTCATTTTATCTTCTTGTACCTTTTGTTTGAATTTAACTTGTATCTATCATTTCAAATTAATTTGATCGCCACTTACGTTGTTTCTCGTGGATTCGACCCCAACTCCAAAGGTAGGTAAATATATTAATGACGACCGTCTTTCACTTAAATTAATGTGTAAGTTGAGTGTTATAAAAAATGGCGCTGTTGCCAAGAAACAATTTGGCATATTAAGTTAGTTTGGGATTTTAGTTACTCTCTTAAATTCAAGCTTGTATATATTTGTTTATGATTTTCTTTTGTAGGCAGAGTTTAGTTTATTTTTATTTATATTTTTCTATGGCATCTTCCAACAAATATGATGTTGGTAGTTGGAAGTCCGATCTTGATGATCCATATCCATATCACGATGTACCATATTTTATGAACGATTGTGACTATGATCCTCGGAGAGAGATGGATTCACCATCCTAATCCTATAGGGAGTATGAATGCTCTTTATGTAGTGGTCGAGATAGACATTGGAGTGATTGTCCACGTGGCCCTTCCCCCCACTATACTAATCGAGTTTCTAGTCCTTCTTATGAGATTGATAGGTATGATAAAGAGAATAAGAAAGATTAATATACCGAGTCTAATAGATGTGACCCAAGGTTACAAGCCATTTTGGATCGGTTAGAAGCAATGGCAGAGGGCCTGGAACACATCTATCAAGAATGAACAAGTGTCAAGAAGGCGGTAATAGGCGAAGAACAAAAGCTTGAAACTATCATCACCATGCCCATTACCCAAGAGAAAATATGTCAAGAAGAGAAACCAAGCTATGATGATGAGCTTGGTAGCAGATAATCCTCGAAGGCTTCCTAACTATCCAACTCATATGAGGAAGAAGAAGACAAAATAAAAGAAATGAGTTAAGAGTCAAGAGAAGAATCAAAGTAAATCTCTTATGATGACTCTAGCTCATTTAGGGGTGAATATGCTTTGAAGAAGGCTAACTCAAAATTAGGGGTTGGACCTTATTCAACCCACTTTTCAACATTTGGCATAGAGGATGTGATGAGGATCCATCCCTTTGACCAAATAGAGGATTGTAGGGAGGTGGAGTCCGGCTCTTATATTTTGAAGTTTGTCATCCCAAAGGAGCACATGGAACCCCATCCATCAAAGGACAAGATACTAAACTTCTAAAGTACAAGGAATGGCCTATTGATGTAGACTCTTTTACCTATAGAGCCAATCCAGAAGATCGATGTAAAGTTGGGTAAAAGGTTCAAGTCTTTAAAATGGCTAGATCGAATCTTGCTTTCCATTTTACCACCTCTTCCAAGTTTCCTCTTGGAATATTTGAATTTTTTATCCCTTTGTTGCTCATTGTATATTGAGAGAAAGTTGGGATAGAGATTCAAATTTTCTAAGTGGAGACATAAAAGAGTGGAGGCATCATGCTACGACATTAAACTAAGCGCTCAATCGGAGGCAACCCATCATACCATGAAACGTGGAACATATCCTTTAGATCTATACATGATAGAGTAGATTTCTTTCTTGTTTTGTTTCATTGCATGCATAATCTATGAAGTGTAATGCTAATAGAAATTTGAGTGACTTTGAAAATAAAATGTGTGAAATTGGCATGATTGAAATAAAAAAGAAGTGTAGGAAACCCAGTTGTTTGGTCTCAGTTATCGCGATCGTGGAGACCGCAGTATGCCAGTTCATGCGTTAGCTTGGGCTCAATTATGGTTCCAAGCATCGTGTTATGACTAGACTGCGATTACGTAACTTAGACCACGATCATGGTTGACTCAGATTAAAAGAACGATCCGAATGCCATGCGCCCATGCACCTTATTATCAAATTTTCTCATAATTTCCCTCAAATTTGTGGCCTCGCAATCCAAGGTCTCATTTTAAACCTTTTATATCATTTTCTTGGTATGTCACAAAATCTATTTTATTCACTTTTATTGTAGGTTTGGGACATGTAGCTAGAAATGAGCTTGAAATAGTGTTATAATGCCAAAACTATGCTTAGTTGTAATTATGATTGTGGTTAGTAGTTGTAGGGTGTCTACACGTCATTTAGGGAAGTCTTGAGTACTCATATTCTAACTTAAAATGGTTATAACTAACGTGTACAGTAGGTGTCCATTCATTGCCCAAATGATTCTAACATGAATTTCTTCAAGTTTAGGGCTGCAATCTTGCTATCTACGCTAACTTTATCTGATCATGATATTGTACACCTAGTGGGAAGACAAAGTTGGTGTTAAGTTCATGTCTCTTGAGCAATGGCAGAATTGCTGACTGCAGTCTCAGCTATAGCAAACGCGGTCCTGATGACCACGACCGTAGTAGCGCGATCACGGTAAATGCTCGCTATACTTGAGGACTGCTGCCTGTAAATACTCAACTTTTTGTACATCTATTTTTCACCCCAGAATCTCCTATAACAGTGCCACATGTACTTTTCTTGTTAACCTAGCATAAGTTTTGTTTTGGAAATATTAAAAACGGTTCAAAGTGTTCTCTATACAGGTACTCAGCTACAAAATGGGAGACTTAGACGAATCTGGAGCCCTGTTTCTGGAAAACCACTAGCAGTATTACAAGAACCTCCCAGGGACCAAGCTACTCCTAAAAAGGAGTTTCTATAGACAGATTCCCTGAAAAGTTTCCAAAATTCTTTGACTGACTTACTTCTATTAGGGAACATGCTCCAGCGTTATATCAAGGACCAGGGGAGTCCTCCACTCATATGCATCTTGGTCCAATTATGAAATATATTGGGACGAGCTGGAAAAATAGGGTGCTAGGGTTGCCAAATTAGAAAGAGCATTTTCAGCTTTGGCAATATCATACAGATACCTCAGGGAGTCGCAAGAAAGAATGATGAAGAGGGAAAATAAGAGAGAAAAATTCTCACCAAGATGTGGAGAAGAGTAAAGGGCATCTTCAAGGGGCTAAAACCTAAAAAACATCTACCTCCGCCAAGGGGGTCAAGAGTGATGATGGAGCCCCAGCTGAGTGGTCTGGTGCTGATGACAGTGGATATGATGCAGGGTGTTCTGGAGAGAGTAGTTCATAAGACTAATTCAGGGAGTATTGTATACTCTTATTTTCTGACAAAGCAGTGGGGGCACTACTAACTTTTTGGTTAGAGAGGGGACCTATGCCTATATGTGCATTGCTTGAGCATTTTTAGGTAGTGTTTTTATGACACTATGGATGATGTTTTTAATTTTGTTTTGGGATGAAATTTTGGATATTTTTTTGTTGTTGAGATGTTTTATCTGGGCACTTTGATGGTGCCTATGTTTTATGGATTATCATGCTTTTTATTTATTTTCATTATTCTTTTAATTTAATTCTATTTTTAATTTTGGTGATGCATAACTAGCTTTGCCCTATGATGGATTGATTGATAACATTCTTAAGGGTAAAGCATCGTGGCTTGGGTTTGAGGCATATATGTAGGGGAATTCTGAGTACCCGTAGCACAAATGTAAGGAATGAAAGGGAAGTCTGAGTACCTGTGGCATTTTATTTTGTTAAAAATGCTTTATACATCATTGGAGAAGTTTGAGTAGCCATATGGTTAGCTTACCCATTTTGAGACTAAATGTGAGACTAAGTGCTTGCTTGGAGTTGCTTATTTCCCAAAATAAGCGCTTATTTTGAGAAAAAAAAAATACTTTTTTAAAAAAATAAAGGTGTTTGGAAAATTTGCAAAAGTGCTTTCAAAAATAAGTAGAAGTAGTTTTTATGCTTTTGGGAAGAAGCAGAAGATTTCTGCTTTTCAAAAAAAGTAGAAGCAGAAAATTATTTTTCTATGACAAAAATATCCCTATCACACACACACATATATATATATTATTAATTAATTAACACATTTTACAAGTTTGATTAGCGTTTGATTTTTTAAATTTTACATTTCATATTTATATCATAATTCTTTATGATTTATATATTGTTATTTATTTTCACTCATTTTCTTTAAATAAATTTGAAAATATCATTTATGATGATGACTAAAAAATATATAATTTTTTATTTTTTATTTTTTATTATTAATGATAACAATTGATAGATGAATCACGTTATATGATTGTATTTGAAAGAACATGTAAATTTTTTCTCAAATATTTAATTTTAAATGAATAATTCATGAAAAGTGACATTTTGTTACAATGTAGTGTCTATATATGAATATGATGATTGCTTATTCATAGTAAATTTTGACACAGTTTAAATATATTAAAAAAAAAAAGATAACAAATAACAGAAAGAATTTTATTTTAAACATTTGTTATCATGTGGTATACATATATGTCCTTTCTGGTCATTTATCTTAAAAAAGTACTTCTTAAAAAAGATTATCTAAACATAATTTGTTTATCAAAAGTACTTTCAAATGAATTTACCAAACACAAATTACTTTTTTTTAAAAGAACTTTTCTAAAAAGTCATTTTATAAAAGTTCTTCTCAAATAAACAGTTTTATAACAGCAATTCCAAATGGGCTCTAAGGCTTTGATTGTAGCCATAGTTTAGTAAATTGAGCGTGGTTCCAATGTAAAACAAACAACCCCCTTCATCCAAAAATTTTCAAAAATAAAGGGCATGGACGTGAGCGACTTTGTAACAAATATTTTTCTCTTTTTGTGGCTTCACAAATTTTGACTCATGAATAGAAATAGATACTTCAAATTTGTCTCTAGTGGGAGGGACATTTGAGCCCCCTTGGCAAATTTTGCCTGCCATGTGTGGTGAGCTTTTGCCATTCATCTCATGTATACTTGTGTTATCTAGAACTTTCCCCATTGGTCTCTCAAGGCTAGTTTTGATCATATTTGGTTGGAGAAATAATCTTAGGTCATCCTTGTGATTTTGGAACCCACTCTAGCCTAAAAAGCCTTCCTATGCATAATTTCAATCCTTATTTACCCACTTTGAGCATTTGGACCTTTCTTTGGAAAACGCATTATAAGCCATGAACTATTCTTTTTATCCCTCTTTGAACCATTCCTTCCTTGAACTTGAAAATATAACTTGAGGCTAAACGCCTAAGTTGGGGGTGATAAAGTTGATGAAAGGAAATTTGAGGCCACGAAGTGTTAGTAGAATGCCAAGGTACCTAAGTGATGTAAATAAGTGTTTAGAAAAATAAAGGATAGAAG
This sequence comes from Capsicum annuum, assembly GCF_002878395.1. Taxonomy (NCBI): domain Eukaryota; kingdom Viridiplantae; phylum Streptophyta; class Magnoliopsida; order Solanales; family Solanaceae; genus Capsicum; species Capsicum annuum. The sequence goes on along the minus strand of NC_061116.1, from coordinate 64,954,102 downwards.
TGAATGAAAGGTTCAATAAAAAAAGATAAAAGAAAAGTGGTGAACAAAGGAAGCGAATTGTAGGCATGACAAAAGAGGGAAAATAAAGAAGAGTGGCCAATAGTCAAAAAGAAAGATTGAAAAGTGTGATGTTGACGTTCAAGGAAGGGAGTAGCCATGTTGTTCACAAACAATATCCTACCCTAACCTAAACCTACATTACAAGCTTAGAAAGTCCTTTGAGATCTCCAACCATTTACTTTCTTTATAGTGGCGATTGAAAATAGGGGAAAACCTATGGTATAACACTTGTTGCATTGAGATTTCTTTTGTGAGAGATAGAGTTTGTGCACGTAAAATTCCTTGTTGCATACTTTGTAGCTTTATGTGAGAAATTCTCTTTCTTGTGAGGAAGGTATGTGAAACAAGTTGAGGTGGGTAATTTTGTCACCTTCCAAAATTAAAGCAAATAGAGTACAGCTTAGTTGTGGTCAAAAGGGAGTCACTTCTAGAGTATTGGTTTTTGTTGCTTGGTCTCTCTTTAAAGTCCTTATGTAGCCTTGGATTTAGTATTTTATAGGGAGGGGTGTAGCGAAGTTATCTTATCCCATGTGTAATGAGCTATTTATGGTTGCGACTAAAGTTAAAGTCATTATGGCCTTTGGGGCTTAAAGTTTGGTCATAAATTAGAGTGTCTCATGGTAAGAGGTAGTATTGCTTGAGGACAAGCAACTGCTTTAAGTTAGGGGTGTTGATAAGTTGTGATTTTACCACTTAATCTCACTAAACATTTGTGAACATTACCTTGTTTTAAATGAATAAATTAGACACATTTGTGATTACATGCACTAATATCCACTCTTTGCACGTATAGAGTTGAAGAGATAGGAAGATGTGGATTGGAGCATGAAATAATCAAAAGGGAGCAAGAATGTAGTTGCATACTTCGAGTAGGAATTGGCCTCAGTTACTGCGATCGCAGCTTGGTGACCGCAGTCACGGCAGTCAAACAAAAGTTAGGGAACCGCGGTTCCTGAAGATAATCGCGGTCGCATCCACACATGTGCGATCACGGCCTAGCAAAAGACTGTAGCCTAAGGGAAAACCTGGAAATGCACGTGGCTGATCCCAAAAAATTGACAAAAGAGGGCTAAAACCGTAAGCAAGGGATTATGCAAATTATTCCAACTTCCCCAATTTTTAGGTTTAGTTTTGTGTAGTTCATAGCCTCCAATTTTGGAGAAGAAAATATTGTGTACATTTGAGGTGAAGAATACATGGGAGACTTTCTAAGTGGAAGATTTGCTCACTTCCATTGTTGATATTGTGGGAGATCCAAGTTTGAAGTAACATTCTCTTAAATCTTCAACAATATATTTCAATGGAGATTATGGGCATATCTATGCTTATTTATCTTATATGTAGCTAAACCTCCCTCTTGGGGTTATGTGTGAATAGGGGTTAAAGTGTGTGTGGGTTGTTATTGTTAGCATCTATTTGGTAGTTCAAGTTTATGGGTTTTATCATTATTGTGCTATTTTGGTTGGAATTTGATAGATGAAAGCCCCAAATACCCATATGGTTTTGATGAGTGAAAGCTCCAAGCTCTAGAAAGTCCAAGGCCATCTTTGAAAGAAGGGTTTTGGGTGAACTATAGGAATCCATATCATCCTCGAAAGGGGGATGTGGAGACCAAAGCAATGATAGACAATTATGTGTGTAGTTTGCTAAATTTTCACTATCTTAGACATAATGGTGAATGTGAGTTTAACTATGCCATGGGTATCATCCTAGAAATAGGGATGCTTAGATTGAGGTTGTGGCTACTAATTATTGAACACATCTATTAGGTATTTGAAAGAATCAGTGGGTGAAAGTTTGGTGCTTTGTTGAAAAACTAGCATCAAAATCTATGACCAAACCTACACATATTTGATTTGCTAAATTGATGTTGATGATTAAAAATCCACATGTCACTCCCTTAGTAGTGCATAATCCCAATATCCATGCTTAATTGTTAAAACTCTAATTATTCATAGCCCCAAATTTATACTACAAAAAATCCAAAAAAAAATATTAGTGTAGGAACCTATCTCCCCCATTTTATCTTTTTGTACCATTAGTTTGGATTCAACTTGTATCTATCATTTCGAATTAATTTGATTGTCACTCACATTGTTCCTCGTGGATTCGACCCCGACTCTAAAGTTGGGTAAATATATTGACGACGACCGCCTTGCACTTAAATTGACGTTAAGTTGAGCATTATCAAAAGACCATATTACTAACCACACCCGGAAGCCATATCACTAATCACGTGTGCAAGTCATTAATCATATCCAGAAGTCATAACAATAATCAAATGTATAATTCATTAGCCATATGTATAAACCATATCATTTATCACATATATAAGCAATATCATTAGCAATACCCGAAATTAGCATCAATACCCAACTAACATACTTAATAAATATATTTAATCTCCTCAAGTCCTGGCCTAAGGTGGACCAAAGGGGTTTATTTCTAATCCCCAAAATCCATTTTAGGCAACTTCTACCCCAGGCTAGGCTAAGGTGTCTAAGTTCATTTATAGATGCCAAGTAAGCACCAAATAGCCCCAACATGGTAATCCTTCCCAATCATGAAAGCCTAAGGAAATCCTACCAAGAATAATAGCAACTAAGGAAATTTCCCCTAACTTAAGCAACTAAGGACAATTTCTTCCCAAACATGAATGATTAAGGCAAATTTCACCTAGCTTGAGTAATTAAGGCATTTCCACTCTAAACATATACCATGATGCCCAATTCACCTAAGACAAGAATAACTACGCTAACTACTCCAAGTCTATTGCTTTAGGATAGCCTAATAGTCCAACTACACTAAATATTCTCATTCATACTTCCAATTACACCAAATATTCTCATTCATACTTTTAATACCTAAATCCCACCCTATATATATCATAATATAATAAGCATACTATGAGATAGCTTAATAGCTCAATCTATGAAGTAGATAAACCTAGCCTACCTGGGTACCGAAGGAAAGCTCAAAGAAACTGCTAAATCACTAATTTTCCTTTTCGAGAAGCTTCCACGAGGTGTCACTCTATCAAAATCATAATCTACTCATCAAAACAAAAACAATGAAATCCATATTGCACTATTGTGCATTGGGTCCAAAATTATGTAAGAAAAATCTTATATGGGGCACGTTTATGGAAAAGCATTTTTGAAATCAACTCAACGTTCCTTTGTGCTTAAGGAATAATTATCCTCAAAATGGGTGAATTTAGAGCTATAATGGTGCCAAAAGCAAGTCACCAAGCTTTTATGGATTTTTAAAAAAGGATGGATGCCACGACCCAAAAAGAAGGGTCATGATGGCACTCGTCGCGGCGAACCTTTACAAGTAATCCTATCAACCAAACTGATATACAAGGGGGGAAAGACATAAATAACCCCAAGGCAAGGCTTCTAGAATGAAGCAAAATCATAAAAATTTAATGTGAAAACAGAACATACAACCAAAAATATTATACCAAACTCCAAAAACCTGGTGTCAATAGTGTAAAAACCACTAATACAATCCATGAGTCAAATACATCAGAATATCTAATAGGAACAATGTTTGTCTCTGAATACTAGTTAAGACATAAACTAATACAGAAAGATAAAAGTGGACCACACGCGCATCAAAGCCCAACTGCTACCTTGAACAACTCTGAAGGTACCTAAAATAAAGCCACGTGAGACACAGCCGCACCAGAATCTGAACCAAAAGGGCACAGTGGGGATGGATACGGTCCACTTGTACTCAGTATGTATCATAGGCCGACCAAGCAAAGTATAAAATAAAGCATACAAAATACACAATAAGGGCACGTTAACTGCAATCAGAAAATATCCCACAACGATAGACCACAATGCTTACAATGCTTACACTAATAGTTCTATAATATCCACATATAATACAGCAAAACACCAAAAAATAATACAAGTACACATTTATACCACATATAAGCAAAGAAAAGGGAACAACATATATGAGAACATCTAGTACAAATAAGGGAGGTTAGAATAATGGATAAGTAACAAGTCAAACAAGATATAAAATCACATCACAAGCACAATAAAGTAAACCCAATAAGAATGATGATAATGATGATGATGATGTAATGCATGAGGTCATTGCACAGCCTCCGAGAATATCGCACAGCCTTCATATACACCTACGGAGCTAAAGCTTCCTGATGTAGGACCCATAGGGGGTTCTTCAACAATATACAGTCCATATATCCATATCTCCTTCCCGACACATCCCTCGGGGAGGGTTTTATAAGATATTACATTTTCTATCATAAAAAGGTGTTGTCGGTGTTTCTCAATATTTCCACGGTGGTACCATTGTTTCACAAATAAGTATGAGGATGCAATGTTCACAACCAACAACAATGAGTATTTCCATAACCAACCACAATGAGTATTTCTACAACCAACTATAATGAGTCTTTCCACAACCAACTAATATACCATCACGTGAGCTAAATATCCACTGATTATTTCTAACCATTCATGAAATCCAACATATTTATATGTCAATAGAGCATGAATACATCACAACACACAATTGGTACCACAACACACGTTTTCATTAACAGGGTACAATTGTCATCATGTACACAAGGTTATCAATATCACATAGAACCCTAGAAGGTTGGCACAAAAAGTTCAAAAACCACCACATAAATCTCGCACATAGGCTGCCACACGACCAAACACAATAAGATAGCCATTTTCATGATTATCTACCACATCCTTAACATGCATTTTGTATTAATATTAACTACCCATCCTAGTCTAAAAGAAGTAAAGTCATAACCGACCTCAAAGGCCAAAAATTGATCCGCAATGCTTCAATCCTGAAGCTCTACTCTTCATGAATGGACCAAATATCAACTAAAACATCAAAATATAGAATCTACCCATCAAAAGAAATTCAACAACCCATATTTCCTAGTGTCAAGTAGGGATCAAAACGGACTCCCAAAATGAGTTTTTAAAAAAGAAGGATAAAATCATAACTTTGTTTCAAAAATGTGTTCCCCATAATTTTAAGAGTCTACAGCTGAAAATCCAAGCTAAAATGAGTTTAAAGTGAGGTCCAAATCGATGAAAATTCATTTTTAAACTTTACTAGGTAAAATCTTCTAAATCCATTTAAAAATCAAGAATTGAAGTTGTTTTGAAGATGAAATAAGGAGAAATGATAATGGATTGAAATTAGGGTTTAAATTGAAGCAAACCATTTTAGGTCTTATGGGCCAAAAATCCCCAAATTTCATACTTTAATTCGTGTTTAAAACAAGAAATTAATGCTAAAGATGGAAGAAATTAGTTGAAATGAGTGTAATGGAGCTTACCAATCTTAGAAATGGATAAAGTTGCTCAAAACTACGAAACCCTTAGCTCCAAGTCTAAAAAATGGTGAAAATGAAAAAACTAGGTATTTATATACCCAAGTTTCACGATCGCGATCCAGATCGTGATTGCAGAACATTGTCTGATAGAGGTATCACAGTCGTGGAAGGGATGTCGCGATCGTGACACTCTATCTGCTTCCCAATCATAATCTCAGCATAAGGCACGTGATCGCAGGCGCACTAGATAATTGGTGCACCAGCTGGGGACTTGGTGAATTTTCAAGTCTCTGCAGGCCCCTCAGAATTCATCCAGAATCCCGTGAATGCAAATTAAATAGCCTACCCTATCAAAATAGATGCTCCGGACTTAATGGCAATATTAAATTTTTGAAAAGACATTATTTTCACAATGTTTACCCTCGAAACCCAAAATTACAACTTTCTAAATCAAGGGTCGAAATGAGATTTAAAATCCATAAAACTACATCAACTATGTTACCACACTAAAATTAAAGTTCCAGATTTGTTGGTATAGTCTATTTTGCCATTGGTCGAATGGATCAAAAGATATCAACTGAAATCAACTATAATGCTCTCAAAGCTGCCAAAACCAAAAAATCACAAATATGGCACCAAAAAATGCATCGAGAATCATGAAAATTATCTCCACACCCTAAAAATACGACAACGCAACCAAGAGGAGGGGGTAAAATAGTCAAATCACACAAAAACACATATTTCACATATTTCATCAAAATTCAGGTTGTTACATCATCCACCACTAAAAATCTAACTCGTTTTCGTACTAAAGGCAAGAGAAATACCTGAATCAACAAAGAGCTAGGGATAAAAACTATGCATATCAGACTTGAACTCCCAAGTAGCCTCATCTACAAGTCGATGCCTTCACTGGACCTTAACCACTAGAATAACTCTAGAGCACAACTATCTAACATCCCTAGCCAATATGGAGATCGACTCCTCGGCAAAAGAAAAGCTCTCATCTAATTGAACCAACTCCTAACGAATGACATGAGACTCATCCAGAATGTAACGGTGAAGTATGGAAACATGAAAAACTGTATGAACATCTGATAAATCTAGGGACAAATCTAACTTAGAAGTCACATCACCAACAGTCCAAAGAATCTCAAATGGGATAATATACCTAGGCTAACTTTTCCCCTCTTCCCAAGCCTCATCGCACTCTTCATGGGTAAAACTCAAAGAAAAATACAATCACCAACACCAAATCTTAAGGCACGAAGTCTACAATCAGCATAACACTTTTACCTAATCTAACCCACTCGAAGTCTATCCTGAATGATCCAAACTCTATCCAAAGACTCACGAAGCAAATCCGTACCTCGAGGTCTAACCTTAGAAACATCAAACTAACCAATTGAACAGCGACAACGCCTATCATATGCCTATCCAAACTCTAAATGTTGCTCGCACTAGACACAAAAATCCATCACACAAGCGTGGATCATATTCTCCAAAATCTGGATAGTCTGCTCTGACTGACCGTTAGTCAGGGGGTAAAATATGTGCTAAGGTAACTCGGGTACCTAAATAATCCTGAAAAGTCTTCCAAAAGTGATAAGTTAACATAGAACCTCGATCTGAAATGATAGACACCGGTATATCACGTAGTCGCACAATCTCCCGAATGTAGATACGGGCAAGCTTCCTAGTGCTAAAAGATACCTATACAAGAATGAAATGCACAGACTTGGTCAATCGGTCCATGATGACCGAAACACTATCATATCCATGGGAAGTGAGAGGAGACCCAGTCACAAAGTCTATAGTGATCCAATCCCACTTCCACTCAGGAATGGGTAGTCTTTGAAGCAATCCACCAACCTCAAAATATTGGGCCTTCACCTGCTGGCAACAAAGGCAATGATCTATGAAATCTGCTATATCCTTCCTCATATTACCCCACCAGTAATGCTGTCTTAAGTCACGATACATCTTAGTCACTCTTGAATAGATAAAACACCTGGAACATGAGCCTCATCCAAAATCAATTTAATCCAATCACCCATTCTCAACACACAAACTCAGCCCTCAATCCTCAAAATATAATTAGAACCAAGTAAGGCTTCCTTAGCCTTACCACTCAGCACCTTATCCCAAATCAACATCAATCAGACATCATTAAACTGATGAGATTGAATCTACTCCATCAAAGAAGACCTAGCCTCTACAAATGCCAAAACATGCCCAACTGTCGAAGTATCAAGTAACTATCTAGTTAGCTAAAGACTGAACCTCTAAGTCTAAAGTCCTCTCATGCGTAAAAATATGTACCAAGCTACCCATGCTAGTCGACTTCCAGCTCAAGGCATTTGTAACACATTTGCCTTGCCTGGATGATAAAGAATAGTCAAGTTATAATCCTTAAGCAACCTAATCCAATGACATTGCCTCATATTAAGATCTCATTGGGTGAAAAAGTACTGAAGGATATGATGATCCGAGAAAATATCACAACCGGCTCCATAAAGTAGTGCCTCCATAACTTCAAAGTAAAATAATTACGTACAACTCCAAATCATAGGTAGGGTAATTCTTCTTTGGGGCTTCAACTGACAAGATACATAAGCAATCACCTTACCTTCCTACATCAATACAACACCTAACCCAATACCTGAAGCATTACAAAAGATAGTAAAACCTATGCCCTCCTTGGGAAAAGTCAAGATAAGAGCTGAAGTCAACAAATCCTAGAGCTTTTGAAAGCTCGCCTAACAAGCATCAGACCACTGAAAGGAAATCTTCTTCTAAGTCAACTTGGTTGATGAAATTGTGATAGATGAAAAACCCTCAACAAAATAATGATAATAACTTGCCAAGCCAACAAAACTCTGAATCTTAATGGGCGAATTAGGTTTAGCCCAATAACAAATTGCTACAATCTCAAATGGATCAACTATAACACCCTCCTTAGTTACTACATGATCCAAGAAAGACACAGACTCTAACCAAAACTCATACTTGGGGAACTTAATCTATAAATTCTCTTTATGTTCAGACTAACTCTTTGAACAAAATAATATATCATCTATAAATATAATAATAAAGGAATTGAAATATGATCAAAATATTAGGTTCAACTCTATGAATGTGGCTAGGGCATTGGTCAACCTACAGGACATGACCAAGAACTCATAATAACCATATCGACTCTGAAAATCTATCTTTGAAATATCTAAAGCTTTAATCCTCAACTGGTGATACCTAAATCTCAAATCAATATTTGAAAATACCGTGACATCCTGATGCTAATCGAATAAACCATTAATATAAGGAAAAGGAAACCTATTCTTAATCGTCACTCTATTCAACTATTGGAAATCAATACACATCCGCATAGATCAATCTTTATTATTCATAAAGAAAATAGGAGTGTCCCAAGGTGATGCACTAGGTTGAATAAATCCCTTATCCAACAACTCTTGTAACTAATCCTTCAATTCTTTCAACTCAGCTGGGGATAACCTATAAGTAGGAATAGAGATAGGCTTGGTGTCTGGCTCAACTTCAATAGCAAAATCAATTTCATGATTCGAAGGCATACCAGGCAAATCCAAAGAAAACACATCCATGAACTCATGGACAACATATATAAAATATAAAGAAGGAGGTGAAACAATATTAGTAACACGAATATGAGCCAAATAAGAAAACATCCTCTCTCAACCAATCGACAAGCTTGAATATAAGAAATAAACCTCTTAGGACCTAAATAAAAGTGCACCCTTCTAAGCTATCCTTGGCACACCCGGCAAAGCTAAAGTCACGATCTTAGCATAAAAATCTAGAACAAAATGGTAAGAAGCCAACCAATCCATATCCAAGATGACATTGAAATCAACCATATCTAACACAAGTAAGTCTACCCAAGTCTCATGCCTAGAAAAAGTCACAATAAAGACCGGTACACCCGATCTACCACTAAAGAATCTCCTAATAGGGTAGATATGTGAATAGGCATGGTAAGAGGCCCACTAATAAAATCAAAACTCAAAGAAAAATATGCAGAAAGATAGGAAAAAGTTGATCTCATATCAAATAATACAGATGCAGATCTTAAGCAAACGGGGATGGTACCTATGATCACAGCATCAGAAGCCTTTGTGTTTAGTCTGTGGGTATAGTATAACACTATCCATGACCAATAATTAGCTGAGTGAACCTATGACCACCAACACAGGCTCCACTACCTCTGCCCCTTGCACCTCTGGTAGAACCTCTACCTCTCACAATTGTAATAGGGGTAGCTCTAATCACAAGGTAAGGCCAGTCCTTGACCAAATGACCAATCTTATCACATACATAAAGCAACCTCTACGGCCCAACTCAATAGTAGAAGGTACCACATAACCCAGATGGTCACCCTAAATTGCTGGACCAGAAGACCCACTACTCAAACTCTGCAAGGATACCTTCACCGGTCTACCATGATGCCTAAAAGAACCTCTAAAATCTTTATCTCGAGAAGCCTAACCTCTGAACATACCAAAATAGCTCACCTTCTTGGCGCCTCCCTGAGATGCTCGCAAAATACCCTAAGTAATCTTAGCATAATCCACTATACTCTAAAAGGATGCTTCAAATATAATAATCTAAGATGTTGCCAATTGAAGAGAGACATCTAAACCCTTCACAAAATTTTAAATTATTTGAAACATAGCCAGCTGAAGAAAGAAATCAAAACCCTTTATGAACTTCTAAATTTTCTCAAATTCAGTGGAAATACAGATATAAGAATACTTAGACAAGGCATAAAAATGTGCCTTATATTCTACAATAGTCCTGTAGCCCTATTCTAGGTGATCAAACTAATATCTCATCCGATCAATCAAACTGTAAGGTATGAGCCTCTCTAAAAAGGCATCAACAAACTGATCCCAAGTCATCTCAGGAGAACTAAAAGGTCTACAACTAATAAACAACCTCTACCAATCTCTAGTAGCATCTCTCCACTAATAAGTAGTATAAGCAACCCTATGCAACTCAAGCAAACCCAAATTATGAAACTTCTCTCGACAATCATTCAGGAACTCATAGACATCCTCGTCCACTGCACCACTAAATCTATGAGGTCCCAAATAAGTAAATCTCCCAAACCTCTTCTAATCCTCAAAAGACATCACTGTACTCACAACAAGAGAAGAAATGGTGAATCTGGCATGTGAGATCCCATCTGAGAGGGTAACATAGATGAAGGCTAAACTCATGACCTCAAACACCACTACTCAAATTTTAGTGCTGAAATAGAAATAGTGCTCGGGATCTGAGGAGAACCCGAAATAGAGGTAGGCATAATTAAAGGATCCACACTCAGTGCTAAAATAGGAATGGCACTCGTTATGGTAAACCTTGACAAGTAAGCCTATTACCCAAACTGATACACAAGGGGAAAAATTGAAATAACCCCAAGGCAAGGTTTCTAGAAAAAAGTCAAATCATACAAATATAATATGAAAATAGAACATATAATAAAAAATACTATACCAAACTCCAAAAACCTGGTGTCAATAGTGTAAGAACAACTAATACAATCCATGAGTCAAATACATCAAAACATCCAACAGGAATAATATCTATCTCTAAATACTAATAAGGACATAAGCTAATACAGAAAGATAAAAGTGGACTCCATACACATGAAAGACCAACCGCCACTTTGAACAACTCTATAGGCACCCAAAATCAAGCCACATGGGATGTATCCACACCAGAATATGCACCAAAAGAGCACATTAGATATGAGTACGGTCTACTTTGCCGATCGAACAAAGTAGAAAATAAAGCATGCAAAATATATACTAAGAGCACGTCACCTGCAATCATAAAATATCCCACAATGGTAGCCCACACCGCTTGCACTAACAGTTCTATAATATCCATCTATAATATAGCAAAGCACCAGAAAAATATACAAGTATATATTTATACCACATATAAGCAAAGAAAAAAAGAACAACATATACGATAACATCAAGTACAAGTAAAGATGGTTAGAACAATGGATAGGTAACATGTCAAACAAAATATATAATCACATCATAAGCATAAAAAAATAAACCCAATAAGAGTGATAATAATGATGATAAAATGCATGAGGTTGCCGCACAACCTCTGAGACTGTCGTACAGCCTCCGTATATACTTATAGGGCTAAAGCTTCCTAATATAGGACCCATGAGGGTTTCATCAAACCCATATAGAATGTATATATCCATATCTCCACCCTAGCACATCCCTAAGGGTAGATTTTATGAGATGTTGTATTTTTTGTCATAAAAGGTGTTGCCAGTATGTCTCAATATTTCCACGGTGGTACCATTATTTCATGAATAAGTATAAGGACGCAATACTCATAACTAAAAACAATGAGTATTTCCATAACCAACCAATATACCATCACGTGAGCCAAATATCCTCTCATTATTTCCAACCATTCAAGAAATCCAACATGATTTATATGTTAATAGAGTATGAATACATCACAAGACACAATTGGTACCACAACATACTTTTTCATCAAACAAGGTACAATTAACATCATGTATACAAGGTTATCAGTATTACATAGGACCCTACACAGTCACGCATAGAACATAAAGTTCCAAAACCACCACATAATCTCACACATAAACCCCCACACGGGCATAACATTATAAGTAGATATTTTTCATGATTAGTTCTCACATCCTTACCATGCAATTTGCTTCAATATTAACTTCCCAATCCAGTCTGAAAGAAGTTAAGTCATAACCTACCTCGAAGAACAAAAATCAATCTGCAACACTTCAATCCCAAAGCCCTACACTTAATGAATGGATCAAAAATCAACTAAAACATCAAAATATTAAATCTATGCATCAAAAAGTAGCCAGCGCTACTCATATTGCCTAGTTTTAAGTTGGGGTCAAAACGGACCCCTGAAATGAATTTTCGAAAAAGAAGAGCAAAATCATAACTTTATTTTAAAAAATTATTTCCTATATTTTAGGAGTCTAAATCTGAAAAACTAAGCACAAATAAGTTTAAAATGAGGTCCAAATCGAAGAAAAAAAATTTAAAACTTTGTCGTGTAAAATCTTTAAAATCCATTTAAAAATAAATAATCAAAGTTTTTTTTAAGATGGAATTGAGGGAAAACTGATAATTATAGGATTAGCAACTTATTCAAGTAAAAATAAGTGAAATTGGGGTTTAGATTAGAGAAATGTCATTTGTAGGCCTTACGGGCCAAAATCCTCAAATTTTATACTGTAATTCATGTTTAAAATAAGAAATTAGTGCTAAAATGGAAGATATTAGTTGCAAAATGGAGCTTATCCAAGCTTAGAAATGGAGAAAGTTGCTCAAAATCATGAAACCCTAAGCTCTAAGTCGCAAAAATAGTAAAAATAGCAAAAACCAGGTATTTATATACCCAGGCTTTCAGATCGCGGTCCAGGGTCATGATCTCATAACCTTGCTTGACAGAGGTATCACAATTGCAGAAGGGGTGTTGTGATCGTGTCACTCTGTCCACTGCCCAATCGCAATCGTGGCATAAGGCACGCAATCACGGGTGCACCAGATAATTGGTTCACCAGCTAGGGACTTGGTGAATTTCCAAGTCTCCGCAGGCCCATAGGGATTCATTCGGAATAATATGAATGTAAATTAACTATGCTACCCTATAAAAATGACGCTCTAAACTTAATGACGATATTAGATTTTGTAAAGACGTCATTTTCATAAAGTTGACCCCCAAGATCCAAAATTACAACTTTCCAAATTGAGGATCGAAATGAGATTAAAAACCATAAAACTATACCAACTATGTTACTATCCTAAAATTGATATTCTGAATTTGCTGGCATGGTCTATCTTGTCATCCGTCGTATGAATAAGAAAATATCAATTGAAATCTACTATAAGACTCTCAAAGTTTCCAAAAATACAAAATTACATAAATGGAACCAAAATGCATCAGAAACTATGCCAATTATCCCCATAGCCCAGAAATGCCACAACACAAACACGGGGAGTGATAAAATAGTCAAATCACACAAAAACACATATTTCATCAAAATTTAGGTCATTACAATAGAGAAATCAACCATGAAAATAGTGAAATCTTATTGCAATTTTGATGAAGAATCATGTAAAAAAACCTTTCGCAAGATACAAAATTACCCACCAATGTTTCCCCCAAGTTTCCACACTATTTATGGTTTTACTCTCTTGAGAATGGGGAAGAATGATGAAAATCAAACTAAGTGGGTATTTATACCCATTCCAGGTGCTTGGGTATCGCTTAAGAGAACTTCGTGTTGCTTAAACGATACTTATGCCCTGGCACACCTTTTACTTACATGATCAATGGATCTTTTACGTGATATCTAGCTGCCTGAGCTAGTGTCATGTATGTGACACTATTTCTAGACACTACCAAGTCATTGCTTAAGCGATACTAGTTGGGATTTGCCAAATTTCTTAAGAGATCAAAGGTATCACTTAGGCGATGCACCAGCACCAGCTGAGACTTGGAGAAATTCTAAGCCTCTGCCAACCCTAGGACTCATCCAAAATCTTGTATACGCAAACAGACTATGCTAACCTATAAAATTTGATGTTCTGGACTCAATAACACAGTTGAAATTTCCATCAGAGGTTTTTTTGAGGAAAAGTGGGTCCTACACCTACTTGCCATTTTTCTTAACCTTTGATCAATAGCCTAAAATGAGTTTGAGAGCCTCAGGATCCGAACCAAGAATCCACCTAACCTAAAATTGATGTTCCAAGTTACTAGAACTATTAGAATTGGAATATGAGGTCATTTAGATGAATTTTTTTCCTGGTAGCCAATTTGATCCAACGAAGGCTTCAAAATAAGAAATTGGCTCTAAAATTTAAATAAGTTGTTCGGTAACCAAATTATCAGTTCTAGTAAGTTATAAATGACTTGGAGAAGCTATAGCAAAGCTCTAAATACAGAAAATGAGTGGAAACATAGGAAATAACCTAGAGTGTCATCAAATTTGATTTTAGATTGGTAACATGGTTGGTGTGATTTTATAGCTTTTGTATCTCATTTTGATCCTCAGTTCAAAAAATTATGAAATTGAGTTTCGGGGATTAATTTTATGAAAATAACAATATTTAAAAATATGATATCTCTAATGAGTATGGACTGTTGAATTTAGTAGGGTAGCATATTTTTTTTTGCATTCTCAGTATTTTGGATGAATCTCAATGCGTTCACTGAAAACTTGGGATTTTTTCAAGTTTAGCTAGTGCAACCGCTAAAGCACTATTTTAGCCACTTTAGTTGTAGGTGCCAAATCGCCACTTGACTGCTTTAGCAACTGACTCCAGTTGGACAAGGGTACTTTAGTGGTGTACTATCTACTTTAGCAGCAGGCGCCAAAGAAGCCCTTGTTCGCTAAAGTGGCCCCTATTCGCTTCAGCAGACTGGATTGCATTGGCGGGTACCACTACGATGGTACTTGACCACTTTACCAGTGACTTCTAAAGTGGTCATTTGACCACTTTAGAGGTACATAGTACCCATATATATTATTGTTTTTCTAGGTTTTCTACTATTTTTTACACTTGGAGCTTCGTATTTAAGAGTTTTTAGGTGATTTCTTCCATTTTCAAGCTTGGGTAAGCTCCAAATCCCTAATTCAATTATTTTCTTTGATTTTTGTAATTTAAATCTTATTAGAACTTGATTTCAAAAGTGGAATTTGGGGATTTTGGCCCATAAGGCCTAAATTAGAAATTCTTCAATTCAACTCCCAATTTCAACATATTTTCACTTGGGTTTTCTTCTATTTCTTCCTTTAATCATAGGTAAGATATTTTTGGACAAAAATTCTGGTTTTACCATTTTTTTAAAACCCATTTTAAGGGTTCATTTTGACTATAATTTAGAAATGTATAATATGAGTATCGTTGGCTTTCTTTTGATGCGTAGATTTGATATTTGTATGTTTTAATTGATTTAGGGATAGAATGGTGAGGAGAAAGCTCCATAAAAAAGGCTTTTTGTATCAATTTTCTATATTCGAGGTAGGTTAAGGCTTAACTTTATTTAGACTAGTCTTGGTAGTTAATATTGGTATAAATAATGTTATGGGTATGGGAACTAATCATGGAAATGGCTTTATTATTGTTTTGTGCCTGTGTTGGGGCCTGTGTTGTTGTTATTTGGTAGTGTTGAGATATTATTTGCTATGTGTGACTATATGAGGTCTTATATGATGTCATTGACTTGATAATTACATAATTGGTTGTTTTCTTGATGGAAAATATCTAAGTTGGTATTTATGTGGTATCAAATGGCATATATTTGGTATATCTTACTCTATTGGTTTATGATCTATATTGGATTCATGGATGGTTGGCATATTGAGTGGACTTTTAGCTCATACGGTTGGTATACCGATTAAATTTGGAAATTCTCATTATGATTAGTTGTAAGCTATTGAAACCTTAGGGGTTGCACCACAGAGTGAGGGACCAGGTCCCTTAAAATTAGTCACAGGCAATAAATCAATAAAGCACTAAGAAAGGTACAACTTGACTAAAAATAAAGAAACACATGATTTAATGGGAATACCCCCTTACTCTAGAAAGGAAAAACCAGACTCGACTTGAGCCTAACTCTAGGTTCCTCATTCTTGTAATAACTCTACTACAAGCCTAGCTTGACAACTCTATCAAGACTCTCTCAACACTAATTAACTCTAACTAGTATAAAGCTTAGGCAACTCTGCCTAAGCACTCTCAAAATAAGAAGAAAGATCATTACTCTCATAGACTGAGTAATTCATTTACAGACTCAAATTGGACTCAAGAACATTTGCTATTTTAGCACATAAAGACTAAGAACTTGATCTAAAATTGAGTTTTTACCTTTTCTCTATTCACTCTTTTGAATATGCAAAAACTACTTGATAGAGACGTATCCTTTTCCTTTTATAATTGAGTGATGATTAAGGTTGAAATACAATTATACCAGGTATTCTAAATAGTACAAGTAGTGCCTGCGCAGTTTGTTACATAAGAGGACAAACTGTGTAGATGTGTGCCAGCTGTACTGTAGCCTTGAACATCTAGGGACCTAGTCCTTTGTAGTCAGTTTCTCACCATCAAAACAAGATATAGCAATTTCCCCCTTGTTGATGATGAAAAACCAACCACAGAGTTTTGAGTATCAATACATATTTATCACATTTAATCAGTGTGATTACCCTACTGAAGATGAATTTTCACCCTATAAGCAACACCATGATTCCATCATCATGCAACTTAGGTACTTGGTCCCTTGTTGTCATTTGTTACCAAAAATTCAACTCATTTACTTCCCCCTACCATTGTGCCTCATCATACTTCCCCCTACATATATGCACCA
This sequence comes from Capsicum annuum, assembly GCF_002878395.1. NCBI lineage: Eukaryota > Viridiplantae > Streptophyta > Magnoliopsida > Solanales > Solanaceae > Capsicum > Capsicum annuum. Next base: position 64,937,259 of record NC_061116.1, on the reverse strand, counting down.
TCATTTCTTCCTTTATTAACATGCCATACCTATCTGGTACATGGTCCATTCCATATAAAATCAGTATTCCCCCTTTTGGCATCATTGAAAAGTGAAAGTAGTAAACCAAGAGTAGTAGTAAGCACAGATTAGCTAACTCATGGCCACTGGGGCAACACTAGCATGAAGAACAACTTTAGAAACAAAGTAGAGCTAGATAAAGAGCAAAAAAATAAGAACTCATTCATATTTAACAGTTTAGGTATCATTGCAGTGCAAGGTTTACATTTCTTATTCTATAAAAAATCCACAGAAGTTGGAGAAATTAAAAATGTGGAGGATTTGGGGGGAAGGTTTGGAGAAGCTAAGGCCATCTTAAGGCAGTGTAATAACTTTTTAGTTAGCATCCCGATATCTGTATTCAAGCTCAAAAACTTATTTGTTAGAATTGTAACCTTCTTGAGTTCATCATGCTCACTCCTAAGTTCTACAAATACCCTTGGACCCTCCTTTGAAAATTGCTGAATTTGTACCTGTAATCTCCCAATTTCCGCATATTTAGCAATTATCTTTTGTTTTTATTCTTGTAGAAGCCCTACTAGGTTCATCGTCAGTCATTCTCTTCTTATTGGGACTAGGTCCCTCAGAAGTCTAGTGTTTTTCAATAGGATTTCTAGATTTTACTTTAGAGACTTTTGTTTTCAGGCTGTCACATTGTTTCATGGAACCATACAAACTTTATTTTAGGTTATATGATAGAACAATGAGATTTTCAACAACCCAAGGATCTCCAGTGATCACACTATCAGAGGGGTAGTCTGTTTTCAGGGATAAATCTTCATCAGGAAGGTAAGTAAAGAAAGGGTTTGGCTTTAAATGGTTAGGATAGCTGAATGGGGCAAGGCCTATGGAGATAATGCAAATATGGGTTTGATTTCAATTTTGGATAAGACAAATTTTATGATAAGGAGAGATAAGATGCAACCTTTTTTAATAGAACAAATAGAAAAACATGCACATTTCTTATACTAACCTGAGAGATGGGACAGGACCCCTCTCTTTCTTTGAGTGAATTCTCAAGTTTGTGCATACTTTATTTGTTTTCTTGCAAACTTGTTTCCATGGGTATATACCTGAAAAGGTATGGTAATGAGTTAGACTAACAAATACATACTTTACCAAGGACATGTCTCCTGATCATAGCCAATTTTATGGAGAAACACTGATTCATATGGAAGGTCAGGTCATTTTGATCAGACCTAGCTTCAACATATTCTTTAAAAATTATTCCTTGTGAAGTGCCTTAGTAAAGATACCTGCTATATGATCCTCGGTCCTGCAAAACTTTATACAGATAGCCCCTTTCTTAACATTGTCTCATAGGAGGTGATGTCTTACATCAATATGCTTAGTCCTCTTGTGTTACACTGTATTTGGCTATGTTTAGAGTACTTGTGTTGTCACACATCAGAGGGATAGTGTCTATGAAAATACCAAAATCATTCAATTGTTTCTTGATCCATAGTAATTGAGCATAAAAAGAAGCTATAGCCACATATTCAGCTTCAGCAATAGATAAAGCAACTGAGTTTTGCTTTTTACATCCCCAAGAAATTATGGATGAGCCAAGAAAATGTTCATTCCTAAAGTGATTTTACTATCTACCAAATATGTAGCATAATCAGCATCAACATATCCCACCAAGTCAAAATTGTCTCCTGATGGATAATATAGGACCAGGTCTCTTGTTCCCTTCAGATACCTAAGAACTCTTTTTGTGTCTTTCAAATGAGACACTTTTTAGGCTTGAAATCTGGCACACATTTCTACATTGAACACAATGTCTAGCCTGCTTGTTGTGAGGTACTGTAAGGATCCAATAATCCCTATATACATTGTCTCATTTACTAAAGGACCTAATTTATCACTATCTATTTTTGAGCTGGTTCCAATTGTAGTATTAATTGGCTTAGAATATCCTATGTTATGTTTCTTCAGTATCTCCTTGATATACTTATCTTGACAAGTCATCGTCCCTTGAGAAGTTTGTTTAATCTGCAATCCTAAGAAGAAGCTCAACTCACCCATCATACTCATTTCAAATTCACTCTTCATTATCTTTTCAAACTCTTCACATAGGGATTTAGAAGTAGCTCTAAATATTGTGTCATCAACGTATATCTTAACAATTAGTAAGCTACTATCTCTGGTCTTTAAGAATAGAATATTATCTATTTTCCCTCTTTTAAAGTCATTTTACATGAGAAACTTTGAGGGTCTCTCATATCAAGCCTTTGGTATTTGCTTCAAACCATAAAGAGCTTTGTCTAATTTAATCACATGATGAGGAAAATTTATATCTTTAAAACCTATTGGTTGTTTGAGATAGACTTCTTCCTTCAGGTTTCTATTCAGAAAAGCACTTTTGACATCAATTTGAAATAGTTTAAAACCCATAGATGCAGCAAATACAATAAGAATTTTGATTGTTTCTATTCGTGCTATAGGGGAAAAAGTCTCATCATAGTCAATCCCTTCTTCCTGGTTATAGCCTTGAACAACCAGTCTTGCTTTATTTCGATTAAAAGTTCCATTCTCATCTTGCTTATTTATGTACAACCATTTGGTCCCAATAATTGTTCTATAAACAAGCCTGGGGACCAGATTCCAGACTTTGCCTCTTTCAATTTGTTGGAGTTCTTCCTGTATTGCATTGATCAATAGTATCTTTAAGAGCTTCTTTCACATTCTTAGTCTCGATTTGGAATAAAAAGACAAATTTGCCTAATTCTTTCTTGCCATTGTTTAGCACAAAGCACTTACACCCAAATGGTCTAAGTAGTCTAGCTTAGGCTTTTTATTGAATACCACCTCATATGGAGTCTTATTCAGAAGTGATCTAATAAAGAACCTATTAGTCACATCACAGGCAGTGTTTACTGCTTCAGCCTAGAAACTCTTTGGAAGATCACTATTAATGAACATGGTTATAGCAATCTCTATAAGAGTTTTGTTCTTCCTTTCAACAATGCCATTCTACTGTGGAGTATAGGAGCAGAGAATTTGTAACTTATTAAATGATCAGCACAAAATTTTGCAACTTGAGAGTTCTCAAATTCAATTCCATGATCAGATCTGAATTCAACAATTTTGCAATTTAGCTTCATTTGAATTTTCTTGGCAATAGATACCACAACCTCATATGTTTTATCCTTGGTTATTATAAAAATTTTCCAGGTGAACCTGGAGTAGTCATCTATAATAACCAATACATATTTCTTCCCTCTTCTACTTTGGAATTTAATGGGTACACATAAATCTATATACAGCATCTCAAGGGGCCTGGAAGTGCTCACCTGCTTCTTCAATTTGAAGAAAGATTTGGTTTTCTTACCTTTAAACTGGAATCACAAACTTTGTTGACTGGAAATTTTAACTTTGGCATGCCATGGACCAGGTCCTTTGAAATCAACTTGTTCAGTAAGGAGGAACTTGCATGTCCCAGCCTTTTGTTCCATAAGTCATCATCTTCATTTTCCACACTTAAGCAAGTTAATTCCCCATCAGACACAGACTCCAAATTTGTTATATACATATTTTTAACCCATTTGGCTTTGAGAATAATTCTTCCAGATTTCATGTTTGATACAACACATCCATAAGATGAGAATTTTACCTCATTTCCTTTGTCAGGATTTGAGATACACTTAGAAGACTGTCCTTAAGGCTATTCACATAATACACATCTTGAGGGAGAGAATACAATCAATCCTTCCAGCACGTGTCTTGAAAAACCACTATCCATAAACCAATTTTGGCCACAATCCCCTTTTTCTACCTTATTTTCTTTTTTATCTTTAGTAGTTGCCATAAGGGAAAATGACACGCCTTGAAACCAATCCATATCGTATGGGCATCTCAAGTGCAACTTAGGATATCACCTAGTTAACCCAACCCAATCATCATATTAAACGACAAGTATCGGATAAACTCAGAACATATATCAAGGTAGTAGAAATTAAGACTAATAGTTAATACTTAGACAATATCTAACATTTCATAAAAGTCAGCATTCTAACCAACACACCCAAGTTTACAGTTGTTCACAAATTCCGCTACATAAATCTGAAGTCTATGTAAGTATATTTTGGGACATGCCCCCGACAATAGCCAAAAAATTGAATCCAAGACGAGTCTATAATAATAAGCTAAAGACTATGAAATGTGTGACTCCCAAAGTATGAAAGTTTATCACTTCAATGTCAATCACACAATCTGTCTAAACACTTTTCACTGCGCAGGAAGAGAAGAATATGTTCCGGCCCATACACTTAGTTTCTAAAATCTGGAAAATACTTTATCTTAAGTCTTAAGAATCTTAAAACCTTAACTTCTAAAACATATACTTTTTTGAATCTTTAAATCAATATACTTTTGAAGAGTGGGGGACATATTTTTGGGAAGTTCTGCTAACCGACATACACCATGTGAGCATCCATGGAGTCCCACGTCTGGCCCCATTTAGGTAGGGTTGTTCTACCCTTGCCATCGAAATAGAACTTCTATCTTGGTGATCATAATCTGAGTCATCCACGTAGAAGTGGGAATAAATCTGAATCCTATGTTGGCACATAGTTCTAGGGTCTGAAATTATAGTAAACTACCCATCTCGGTGCTAAATACTATTCTTATTCTTATGCTCAAAATCTTAAGAAATCCACTTCAAAAATAGCACAAGGGTTTACAAGAAAACCAATTATGCTTTTCTTTCTTTAAATCTCAAGTCATATGAACAATGTGGATTCTTTATCTTAGCTTAGGACCAAAAGGTCAAATCTTAGTCAAAATCTATTAATAATCTTATCTAAGAGTGCTCATAGCACAAATAATCTCGAAATAACAATCTTAAATTGGGGCTTAATGATCCATGCATCAATCTCATGGTAAAACATCTAAAAATTCATTCTTGATAATGTAAACACTTATAATTCATCATAAAATCTGAAAATTACTGCATAATACATAGAAATACAAATATAGTCATGTTATTCAACTTCTAAATCATGGGAAATCTCATAATCTTGCAAGTAATGATAATGGGTATAAACCCTAACTTGAATTTCATGGAAAACCTCATAAATTGTAGTAAATTTGTAATTAAAGCAAAGTTTTGGGCACAAGGATGAAAGAATAATCCTTGTTCAAACCCTACATACCTTATTGGATGATCTAAATGCTAGAACTTGAATCTTGGCTCTCTACTGATGTTTTGAAGATTTCTTAGAGTTGTTGAATTGGAAACTCTCAATCTTGTATTATCTTGGAGAATCGATGGAGGAAATTTTGGGTTTCTTGGAGAGGAAGTATGACCCTTAGGGTTTTGTTTAAGAGAGAATGATGAATAAAGCATAAAGTGCTCCCAAATATGATTAATCTTTTATTTTTGGACGAATTGGGGGTTGGAGATTTACCAAAATACCCCCTTTAAAATTTTATACGAAACTAGAAAACATATATTTTCTCGATCTGGGTGGCCACCGCAATGCGCCACTATCGGATGGCTCACTGGAAATTGATGAACGGAAACTGGGCAAACTCCGCGACACGGAGACAACCCGGTGCCCCTTTCGAATGCCATTTTGGCACATGGCGCGATGCGCCATCGCGCTTGACCTCTAGAAATTAACAAATAGGAAATTGACCCTCTCCACGATGCGCCAATATCGCGGAGGCCATTGGAATAGGACAATTGGAAATTTACACTAGTCCGTGATGCGCTAAGGGTCCAAACAGTGGTAGTTTGCGATAGGAACTTAAAATAACCATAATTTCTTACCCGGTTATCAGATTTAGGCGAATCTTATATTGCTGGAAAGCTAATTAAATTTCCTACGCAATGAAAAGTATAAATCTAAGTAATTCCACACCAAATAAATAGTATTTGTTTTGGAAGATATCCCTTAACACTCTAGGGATGAATTTAAGCTAGGAAAAATTGCGGGGTATTACAATATCTCTCCGTTGGAAACATTCGTCCTTGAATGTGGCTAGTTAAGCTGAAATTTTTGAGGAATTTGAGAATATAAGATAGCATGCACAACTGAAATAAACTGCGAGTTTGAATCAAAATTATTCTGAGCTTCTGAGTAATCTGTGAGTGCATGAACTTACATAAGGACAACTATATAGCTGAATATATGGTTAGAAAAGAACTGAATTAAGGAAAAGTATTACCTTTGGCTACATCTGAGTTTGCGAAGAAAAGGTGAGGGTACTTGGCTCGCATATCTACTTCTGCTTCCCAAGTGGTGCCCTCAACAGACTGATTCCACCAAAGAACTTTGACCAATGGAACATCTTTATTCCTTAGTCTACGGATCTAATGATCTAAAATCTCAAATGGAATCTCTTCGTAAGAAAGACTGTTCTGGATATCTGAGCTTTCTAAAGGGACTACAATAGTGGAGTCACCGATACTCTTCTTAAGCATAGAGACATGGAATACAGGATGAATGGCTGACAAGACTGCGGGCAAATTAAGCTCATAAACTACTTTCCCAACACGACTCAGAATTCTATACGGGCCAACATACCGGGGGATAAGCTTTCCCTTCTTGCAAAATCTCTTTACCCCTTTCATGGGTGAAATCTTCAAATACACTAAATCACCAACCTCAAACTCAAGGTCCCTTCTTTTCACATCTGCATAGGATTTCTGATGACTCTAGGCTATTTTCAATCTTTCTATAATCAACTTAACTTTCTCCATAGCTTCAAACACTATTTCAGGCCTAAGCAAAGTGGCCTCACCCACTTCAAACCCAACCTATGGGTGATCTACATCTCCTCCTATAAAGAGCCTCAAACGGAGCCATCTGAATGCTAGAATGATAACTATTATTATAATCGAACTCAATCAATAGAAAATACTCATACCAACTACCTTTAAAATCAAGAGCGCATTTCCTTAACATATCCTCTAAAGTTTGGATGGTCCTCTCTACTTAACCATCTGTCTGAGGGTGGAAAGCTGAACTAAGATGGACCTGAGTACCAAGACCTTTCTGAAAGGCTTTCCAAAACTGGGAAGTAAACTAAGTACCCCTATCTGAGATGATAGACAAGGGAACCCCATGCAATCTAACTAACTCTCGAATATACCACTTAGCATAATCCTTAGCTGTATAAGATGTGTGAACTGGCAAGAAATATGCTGAGTTAGTCAATCTATCTAGAATAACCCAAATTAAATCATGATGACATTGCAATTGGGGTAAACAGGTCATAAAATCCATATTCACCTCTTCCCACTTCCAAGTGAGGATACCAAACTCTAGCAACGTACCACCAGGTCTTTCGTGTTCCACCTTAACCTGTTGATAAGTTGCACACTTTGCTATAAATTTTGTTATAGCTTTATTCATTCCACTCCACCAATAGATTTCCCACAAGTAGCAGTACATCTTGGTAGCCCCTAGATGGATAGAATAACGCGCACCATGCACCTCAGCCATAATTATTTGTCTCAACTCATCAACACATGGAATGCATAATCTATTCTGGTATCTCAACACGCCATCTCCCCCTTGGGAGAAAACCTCTACTTTTGGTGTTTAACTAACTCCTTTAGTTTGACCAAACTAGAATCCTTATCTTGCTTCTCCTTCACTTCCAAAACTAGAGAAGATTCGAAACTACTCTGAACCCAAACATTTTCTTCAGCTAAATCAACCAACCTAACACCTAATCTATCCAAACAATGAACTTCTCGGGCTAACTCTTTCTTATCATTCTCCACATGAGCAACACTGCCTATAGACAACCTACTAAGGGCTTCTGCTACTACATTTGCCTTGCCCGGATGATACAACACACTCATATCATAATCCTTCAACAGTTCTAACCACCTCTTCTGACGAAGATTCAGCTCCCTCTGATTAAACATATATTGCAAGATTTTGTGGTCTATGAACACATCAACATGCACACCATACAGATAGTGTCTCTAAATTTTCAACACAAACACCACAACAGCTAATTCAAGATCATGGGTTGGGTAATTCTTTTCATAAGGCTTCAACTGTTTAGAGGCATAGGCTATAACCTTACCTCTCTACATCAACACACAACCCAAACCAAATTTAGAGGCATCATAATAAACAACAAAGCCATCGGTACCATCATGTAATGCTAAAACTGGGGCTGAAGTGAGTCGAGTCTTTAACTCCTAAAAACTCTTCTCGCAGGAATCTGACCATAGGAACTTAACTTTCTTTTGGGTTAATCTAGACATAGGAGATGCGATAGAAGAGAAACCTTCACCAAAATAGCGGTAATAACTAGCTAGACCCAAGAAAATCCTAATGTCTGGCGGAGAGATAGCTCTTGGCCAATTCCTTACAGCTTTTGTCTTTTAGGGATCGACTCTAATGTCATCAGTAGAAACAATATGACCGAGAAAGGCTACTGATCTTAGCCAAAATTCACAGTTGCTGAATTTGGTAAACAATTGATGGTCTCTAAGAGTTTGCAAGACAACTTTAAGATGATCTACATGGTCATCCTCACTACGAGAGTACACAAGGATGTCATCTATGAATACTATAACAAACATGTCTAGATACTATTTAAACACTCGATTCATGAGGTCTATGAAAGTTGATGTGGCATTGGTTAGCTCGAAAGACATGACTAGAAACTCAAAATGACCATAAAGGGTTCTAAAGGCTGTCTTTGGAATATCACATTCCCTTACTTTAAGCTGATCAAACAAGTCATCAATTCTAGGAAGGGGATACTTGTTCTTGATTGAAACTTTATTTAGCTGACGATAGTTGATGCACATATGAAAAGAACCATCTTTATTTCGGACGAATAGGACAGGAGTTCCCCATGGAGACATACTAGGCCTTATGAAACCTTTATCTAGAAAATCTTTGAGTTGCTCCTTCAACTCCTTGAGCTATGCGGGAGACATACGGTAAGGAGGGAGAGAAATAGGATGAGTATCCGAGAGAAGTTCAATACTAAATAATATCTTTCTATCGGGAGGTACCCCTAGGAGATCTTCTGGAAAAACATCAGGAAACTCGTTAACCACTTGGACAGATAGAAATGTTGGGGTCTCAGACTTTGTGTCTTTGGCTCGAACTAGATAATAAATGCAACCTTTGGATATCAACTTTCTGGCTTTGTGATAAGATATAAAATGACTCTTGGGAGACACTGAATTACATGACCACTCAAAGACTGGCTCATCTGGGAACTGAAATTTCACCACACGGGTGCGATAGTCTATAGAAGCATAATAAGAATGGAGCCAATCCATACCAAGGATAAGATCAAAGTCAACCATAGATAACTCTATTAGGTCTGCTAACATAACTTTATGAAGGACATTGATAGGACATTCCTTGTAGATTTGCTTAGCAATAGCTGACTCTCCTACTGATGTAGAAACTAAGAAAGGCTTAGGGATCCTTTCCGAATTTATCTCAAAATTTACTGCAACTAATGGGGTCACATAAGAGAAACTCGACCCAGGGTCTAACAACACATAAACATCAAAATAAAAGACACGAAGCATACCAATCACAACATCGGGTGAATCTTCCTGCACCTGATGAGATGGTAAGTCATAAAACTAATATTGGTGCTGATCGCCACCTGTACTAGATGATGTACCCTGAGAAGAAGCTGGGCGACCTAGAGGAGTTAGTGCACTATTTTCTTGAGTCTAAGGATGAACATATCTACTCCCTCGCCTAGCATGCGAGCACTCTTTGATTTCATGGCCCAGTTGGCCATAACCATAACAACCTTTCTGACCCCACAAACATTTACCTCCATAATTCTTACCACACTTAGTATATGAGGAATGATTAGTTCTATTACTCATACTATTCTGAGACCTGGAGATAGAAGACTTACCCCACTACTCTTGCTTATTTTTAGGTGTAGGAGTACTGGATGAAGAAGGTGCAGGCATAGATGAACGATTCTGAAACTGCAAACGATTTCCTCTTCCAGACCTATTCTGACTAAGATCAAACTTCCCTGTTTTATCCCTCTTATTTGCTCTCTCTCTCTCTCTCTCTCTCTCTTTCCTTCCCCTTTTCTTCCTCAATCTACTGAGTGTGAATCATCATTCTAGGAAGATCCATGTCTCCAATGAGCATAGCAATGTTGCACTCCTTAACTACCAACTCAGACACACCAGTCACAAACTTACTCATGCTTAACCTAGGGTTAGCCATCTATTCAGGGGCATACTTAGACAATTGGTTGAAATTGAAGGAATACTCCTTCACTGTCATTGAGCCTTGCCTAAGGTTTATGAACTCTTCTATCTTAGCTTTCCTCATTTTACGTGGGAAGAACTTGTCCAAGAATGCATCCTGAAAAATCTGCCAAGTCATGGGAGCTATATTCTCCCCTCTACTTTTCTTCCACATCACCACCCAATCATATGCAATATCCTTCAGCCTATAGGATACTAATTCTACACTCTCTTCTTCAGAAATATGCATAATTTAGGTGATCTTCTTTACCTCATCTAGATACAACTGTAGGTCCTCACCTGCTTTTGACCTAAAGAATTCTGGCAGATTCATCTTCATAAAATCTTAGATTCTGGCTACAGCTAAGTCCCTATACTACTAAGATGGGACTGCAGCTGATGGTTGGCCTGAACATTAGCTGTCATAGCTTGGGCTAGCGCTTGAAAGGAAGCTCAAAACTCTGCATATGACACGTTCTCCTTCAAAGGATCTGCGGGCTGAGGTGGCTGGTTATCATTTCTATGGGCGTTAGCTCATCGAGGAGGCATTTTCTATCACGTGAAAGCATGAGTTAGAAGTAGATAGATATAATGAATGCATGATAGATCATGAAAAAAGAGATAATTTTCTAAACGCTCTATAGCCTTTTGCTCATAGATGTGGCGCGCTTCATACCGATGATCAAGACTTTATGTAACGCGGCTTGTCTGACTCCCTAGGACTCTCTAAACCTTAGGCTATGATACCTTTTTTGTAATTCCCCAAAATCTAGTTCCCCGGATGCCACATGGTGCTCCAAACTACAAGTAGTCATGAGCTAACTCTGGCTGCTTCTACTAAGTCTGGATCTCAACAGAGGGGAAATATGAATATGAAATCATAGTAATACGAAAAATCTTATCTAGGACATGCCCCCGACAATAGCCCAAGAACAAAATCCAAAACAAGTCTATAATAATAAGCTAAAGACTATGAAATATGTGAATCTCGGAGTATAGAAGCTTATCACTTCAATGTCAATCACATGATCCGCGTGAACACCTATCATTATGCAAGAAGAGAAGAGGATGCTTCGGCCCCTATGTCATGTGGAGACATAGCATTTAGATACGGTTAGAGGTTGGAGCTCTAGCATGTAACTCAAGGATAAGGATAAAATAACAGTATCAATTAAAGACAAGTGATTATATCATGTTCAACCACACTTATATACATAATCATATGAGCTGGTTAATAAATATAACATATTCATAGTGTTTAACAAGGAAATAAGACTTAGCAACATTCTCAACGTACTCATTCAAGTTCCATGTAGTGGAGGACTCTAATATTCTATACTTATAGGTTCACACGTTTCTTATTAGTCGAGGGACATTAACCACACATACATATTCATTAATCAAGGGACTTTAACCACATATGGATATTCATTTGGCAAGGTACTCTGACCATGAGCCATTTTATGTAGGTAAAGACAATAACCTCATGCCATTTTATAAGGGAAAGGGAATCTAACCTCTAGTCATATTAGATAGGGGACTCTAACCCCAACCCGACATATTCAACCAAGGGACTCTAACCTCTTGTATTTTTATTAGGAAAGGGACTCTAACCTCAAGTTGTATTGGTAGGCAAGGGGCTCTAACCTCAAGCCATCGTGACTATCATTATTAGACATTAGGGCTCTAACCCATTGTCCAAACCTCAACATTCATTTATTTCAACACTTAGGGACTCTAACCCATTTAACCAATTCAACACTTTAGGACTTTGACCCATTTAACCAATTCCACACCACACATGACTTTTATGGTCATTTTTCATTCAAATATTTAGTTAGTCAAATGCCATAATTCAATTTATATCATTCAATTCGATTTATGGCCATCAAAAACCCTTACAATCCATTCATTCCTCATTAGCAATCTCATACCACCTTTTAGTTCAACACAATTAAATATCATGATAGGGACTTTAACCCATATTTAGGCATTAAACCAACAAGGTCATAAATTAGCAAATTACATGGTCAAAAATATCATTACAACGTCACTTACAAACCATTCATACTCACTGGGCCATTGCACTAGTTCAAAACATTGTCAACATGTGACAAATATTTCACTTAGACATGTTCACAAACACCTTGCTGCATACTTTATCAAGGCCAAATTCATGGATGAATTCATTATTATTAGAGTTACTCAATACCCATTTGTTAAATCACATACAATAAGCACCCACATATGCAAATCATCACTATTAACATATATAACCACAAGTCTAAGCAATAACTAACATTATTCATCATTAGACAACAAAACCCTCATTATTTGAGTTTGAAATCACCATTTTAAGTCATTAATTCATATGTAAAATACATGGCATTTGATTTATTTAAAAAGGGATAGAGTTACATACCTTAAACAAGATGGTCCACCAAGAAATTTGACTCTTATTTTCCTCTAGATGACCACCCTTGAAACCTTACCCTTCAAATCTTCAAAGATGTGTTTGAGAGAAAATTTATGATTTTGAATCCACTTAAAATGTGTTTTAGGAGACCACACGCACTTATATAGTGAGAGGACTTTAGTGGTTTTGGGTGGGAAATGACTATAGAGCCCTTGACTTAAATACTGAAAAGTGGTCTTCCAGATGGGTATGACTCACTTGAGTTAACCATACCCTAGGGCACGAGTGGTACCCTAACTTATACCCTAGGCTTAACCTGGTACTCATAAATTGTCCAAGGTACGATCACACACTCTAGAATCATATCCAAAGGGTAAGACTAGTGCCCTAAACCATACCCTTAACTTGTACCACAAATAATCCACTCAAGTTCAAGGCAACACTCTATATGATTAGGTTAGGTACAACTCATACGTTAATGTATGATTGAGGGGAGGCTAACTCATACCTAGGACAGTGAATAACCCCCAACACACTACCTAGGGTACGAAAGAGGGTCACCAAGTCGTATCCATGGGGTATGACTGGTACCCTAAGTTGTACAAAGTCCAAAACCCTCAAACCAAGGGAATTCTCTAAGGGTCCGAAGCCTAGGTGTTTCATAAAATAAGGAACCAAAGGTGATTTTCTTGTCATCACTTTCAGCATAAAACCATCTCCATACTCTTTATCTTTCTCAGATTTACTGAAGGAGTTTTACCATGCGGCCAACACCTTCTTCACTATATGGTAAGCTGGATCTTTTCTTCTTGACTTTTTAGAATTCTGATCCTTCTTTTGCATTTGGCAGTCCCTAATAAAATCTTCAACACAACCACCTTTGTGATAAATTTTAAATTTTCCATCCCTTTTTCTAAGCTGATCATTTTTCTTCATTGCTCTAGAACTTTTTGTTACCAGAAGGGCATATCAATGTCTTACTTACTTAAGTCAAACCACTAAAGTCTTTAATGTTAATGATCTCTTATTTTTTGCTTCCTTTATCTCCACCCCTTACTTAGTGATAGTATTTGTGTTGCTTTCCCGGGATTTTGGAATAACTCTACCAATTGTTGTCACTTTCTTGTATAAAGAAACTTTTTCTCCTTTTTCCAGATTAAGTGAAGCATCTTTGATAACCAGAATACTCTACCTAGATTAAGGACTCTAACCCATTTAACCAATTCAACACTTTGGGACTTTGACCCATTTAACCAATTTTGTACCACACATGACTTTTATGGTCATTTTTCATTCAAAATTTTCAGTAGGCCAATGCCTTAATTCAATTTATATCATTCAATTTAATTTATGGTCATCAAAACCCTTACAAGCCATTCATTTCTCAATAGCAATCTCATACCAGCTTTTAGTTTAACACAATTCAATTTCATGTAAGGGACTTTAACCCATCTTTAGACATCAAACCAACAAGGTCATAAATTAACAAATTTCATGGCCAACAATATCATTACAACATCACTTACCAACCATTCATACTCATTGGGCCATTTCCCTAGTTCAAAACAATATCAACATGCAATAAATATTTCACTTAGACATGTTCACAAACACCTTGTGTGCATACCTTTATCAAGGCCAAATTCACAGATGAATTCATTATTATTAGGGTTACTCAAGACCCATTTGTTAAATCATATACAATAAGCACCCATATATGTGAATCATCACCAATAACATATATAACAACATGTCTAAGCAATAGCCAACATTATTTATCATTAGACAATAAAACTCTCATTATTTAAGTTTAAAATCACCATTTTCAATTATTAATCCATGTGTAAAATACATGGTGTTTGAGTTATTTAACAAGGGATATAGTTACATGCCTTAAACAAGATGGTACACCAAGAAATTTGACTCCTCTTTGCCTCTAGATGACAACCCTTGAAATCCCAGCCTCCAAATCCTCAAAGATGTGTTTGAGAGAGTATTTAGGATGTTAGATCCACTCAAAATGTGTTTTAGGAGGCCATACACACTAATATAGTGAGGGGACTTTAGGGTTTTGGGTGGGAAATAACTATAGAGCCCTTGACTTAAAAGCTGAAAAGTGGCCCTCCAGGTGGGTACAACTCACTTAAGTCAACCGTACCCTAGGGTACAAATGGTACCCTAACTCATACCTTAGGCTTCACCTAGGACTCATACACTGCCCAAGGTAAGATCACACACCCTAGACTCGTATCCAAAGGGTACGACTAGTGTCCTAAACTGTACCCTTAACTCATACCACAAACAGTCCACTCAAGTTCAAGGAAACACTCTATACGACTAGGTTAAGTACGACTCGTACCCTAATGTACGATTAAGGGGAGGCTAAATCATACCTAGGACTATAAGTAACCCCCTTAACAAGTCATATATATAGCGTATGATTGATACCCTAAGTCGTACCAAGTCTAGTACCCTCAAACCAAGGGAATTCTCTAAGGGTTCAAAGCCTAGGTGTTTTGATTCTCTCCCACTTGGATCATTCATCCGCCAATGACGGATAAGGCAAGCATAAACACGAGTTAATACACATAAACCAACATTTTATCAATTAGAAAACAAGCACACAACAAATATGCAGCATACATCACAATCATTATCAATCAATCATTTATTTCATCGACTATCGGACTCAAACCTATTACCTATCAAAGATACTTCTTCAATTCAAAACTCAGGGACTTTAACCTATACTTCATCACACTTTCTCAATTCAAAGTTTAGGGACTCGAACCTATTCTCTAACAAAGACATAATTCAAGGCAAAAAGATTAACATATATCTCAATCACGGGTCTCCGAAATGGAAAATATATGTGGATACTTGGACTTCATGTCTTCTTTCGCCTCCGAAGTAGCTTCCTCGAACTTTTAGTTCCTCCATTGAACCTTCACCAAAGCCACCTCTTTTGTTCACAACCAGCGAACTTGTTGATCCAAGATCCTCACCGGGACTTTCTCATAGGCCAAAGAGTTTGTAATACCAACATTCTCCAAAGGAACAACCAATGAAGGATCGCCCACACATTTGCAAAACATAGAGACATGAAAAACTAGGTGAATAGAGTTCACACTAGAAGGCAACTCCAACTCATAGGCAACATTGCCAACCCTTTTCACAATCAATTAGGGACAATCATATCAGGGACTAAGTTTTCCTTTCTTACCAAAATACATTACTCCTTTTATGGGAGATACTTTCAAGAATACCCAATCTCCAACATTAAACTCCAAATCCCTATGCCTTACATCCACATAGGACTTTGGCAACTTTGAGCAATTTTTAACCTATCATGAAACACCTTCACCTTCTTTAAGGCTTGGTGAACTAAATCGGGGCCAAGAAACTTATCCTCACCAACTTCGTACCACCTATAATAGAAAAACATCTCCTACCATGTTGCATCAACACGCAACCAAACCCAATATAAGAATCATCACAGTAGACTACAAAACCATCACTACCCTTGGGCAAGGTCAAAATCGGGGCCGAAGTCTTTTTATCTTTTAATTTCTCAAAACTACCTTCACATGCATTCGACCATAAGAACTTAACCTTCTTTTGGGTCAGTTTAGTCAATGGGGAAGCTATAATTGAAAAACTCTCCACAAATCGCATATAATAATCGGCTAGACCCAAAAAGCTCCAAATATCAGTCCCAGGTCTAGGACACTTCTTAACCGCCGTAACTTGTTAAGGATCTACCATAATCCCTTCACTAGAGATAAAATGACCAAGGAAGGTTGCATCTTTCAACCAAAACTCGCACTTAGAGAACTTGGCATACAAACAATGATCCTTCAAAGTTTGTAATACGGGACAGAGGTGATCGACATGACCCATCTCACTCTTAGAGTAGACCAAGATATCATCAATGAAGACAATGAAAAATAAGTCTAAAATGGATGGAAGACCCTATTCATCAAATCTATGAATGTCATTGGGGCATTGGTCAACCCAAAAGACATGACTAAAAACTTATTGTGACAATATCGGGTTCTAAAAGAGGTCTTAGGGATATCCACTTCCCTAATATTAAATTGATGATATCCCGACCTAAGTTTAATTTTAGAGAAATACTTCGCACCTTGAAGTTGATCAAATAAATCATCAATCCTAGGAAGAGGATATTTATTCTTTATGGTCTCTTTGTTCAACTGATGATAATCGATAAACATACGAAGGGAACCATACTTCTTGCACACAAACAATAGGGGAGCACCCCAAGAAAAAACACTAGAATAGCTAAAACCTTTATCTACGAGGTCGTTCAATTTCTCCTTAAGTTCTTTTACCTCCACCGAAGCCATTCTATATGGAGGGATGGAAATTGGACGAGTGTTCGAAACAAGATCAATCCCAAAATCAATTTCACTATCGGGAGAAATAATAGGAAGATCATCGGGGAAAACCTTGGGAAACTAATTAACCACAGGAATGGATTCTACGAAAGGACTTTCTGAGTTAGAATCTTTAACTTGGACCAAATGAAACAAACACCTCTTTGACATCAAACTTTAGGCTTTCAGATACGAAATGAACTTCCCCTTAGGCACTGAACAACCCTTACAATGCCTTAATTCAATTTATATCATTCAATCTGATTTATGTTCATCAAAACCCTTACAATCCATTCATTCCTCATTAGCAATCTCATGCCCCCTTATAGTTCAACACAATTCAATTTCATGTAAGGGACTTTAACCCATCTTTAGATATCAAACTAATGAGGTTATAAATTAGCAAATTACATGGCCAACAATATCATTAAAACATCACATACCAACTATTCATACTCATTGGGCCATTGCCCTAGTTCAAAACATTGTCAACATGTGACAAATATTTCACTTAGACATGTTCACAAACACCTTGTGTGCATACATTAATCAAGTCCAAATTCATGGATGAATTCATTATTATTAGGGTTACTAAAAACCCATTTGTTAAATCACATACAACAAGCATCCATATATGCGAATCATCACCAATAACATACATAACCATAAGTCTAAGCAAGAGCCAACATTATTCATCATTAAACAACCAAACTCTCATAATTTTAGTCCAAAATCACTATTTTCAATTCTTAATACACGTGTAAAATACATGGTTTTTGAGCTATTTAACAAGGGATAAAGTTACATGCCTTAAACAAGATGGTACATCAAGAAATTTGACTCCTCTTTGCCTCTAGTTGACCACCCTTGAAACCTTAGCCTCCAAATCTTCAAAGATATGTTTGAGAGAGTATTTAGGATGTTAGATCCACTCAAAATATGTTTAGGATGCCACACACACTTATATAGTGAGGGGACTTTAGGGTTTTGGGTGGGAAATAACTATAGAGTCTTAGACTTAAATGCTGAAAAGTGGCCTTCCAGATGGGTACGACTCACTTGAGTCAACCATACCCTAAGGTACAAATGGTACCCTAACTCGTACCTTAGGCTTCACTTAGACTCATACACTGCCCAAGCTATAATTACACACCCTAGAATCATATCCAAAGGGAACGACTAGTGCCCTAGATCATACCCTTAACTCATACCTCAAACAGTCCACTCAAGTTCAAGGTAACACTCTATATGACTAGGTTAGATACGACTCGTACCCTAATGTACGATTGAGGGGTGACTAAATCGTACCTAGGACAATGAGTAACTCCTACCATACTGCCTAGGGTACAATAGGGGGTCACCAAGTCATATACATAGGGTATGATTAGTACCCTAAGTCGTACCAAGTCCAGAACCCTCAAACTAAGGGAATTCTCCAAGGGTTCAAAGCCTAGGTGTTTCAATTCTCCCCCACTTGAATCATTTGTTCGTGAATGATGGGTTAGGAAAGCATAAACAGGAGTTAATACACATCAACAAACATTTTAACAATTGGGAAATAAGCACACAACTAAGATACAACACACAACATAATTATTATCAATCAATCATTCATTCCATCGACTATTGGACTCAAACCCATTACTTATCAAAGACACTTGTTCAATTCAAAACTCAGGGACATTAACCCATCCTTCATCACACTTGCCCAATGTAAAGTTTAGGGACTCAAACCTATTGTCTAACAAAGACATAATTCAAGGAAAAAATATTAAGCCATACCTCAATTATAGGTTTCCAAAATGGAAAACAAATACGGATACTTGGACTTTATGTCCTCTTCTGCCTCCCAAGTAGCTTCCTAAAACTTTTGGCTCCTCCATAGATCCTTCACCAAAGCCACATCTTTTGTTTGGAACCGGCAAACTTGTCAATCTAAGGTCCTCACCAGGACTTTCTCTCAGGATAAAGAGTCTGTAATACCAACATTCTCCAAAAGAATAACCAATGAAGAATCGCCTACATATTTGCGCAACATAGAGACATAAAAAACTGGGTGAATAGTGTTCAAACTAGAAGACAACTCCAACTCATAAGCAACATTACCAACCCTTTTGACAATCAAGTAAGGACCATCATATTGGGGACTAAGTTTCCCTTTCTTACCAAAATACATTACTTCTTTCATGGGAGACACTTTCAAGAATACCAAATCGCCAACATTAAACTCTAAATCCTTATGCATCACATCCACATAGGACTTTTGGCAACTTTGAGCAGTTTTCAACCTATCACAAATCACCTTCATCTTCTATAAGGCTTGGTGAACTAAATCGGGGACAAGAAACTTATCCTCACCAACTTTGTACTACCCATAGTAGAACGACATCTCCTACAATGTTACATCAACACATAACCAAGCCCAATATGAGAATCATCACAATAGACTACAAAACCATCACTACCATAGGGCAAGGTCAAAATTGGGGCCAAAGTCAATTTATCTTTAAACTTCTCAAAACTACCTTCACACGTGTCCGACCACAAGAACTTGTCCTTCTTTTAGGTCAATTTAGTCAATAGGGTAGCTATAATCAAAAAACTCTCCACAAATCTTCTATAATAATCGGCTAGACCCAAGAAGCTCTGAATATTGGTTGGATTCATAGGTCTAGGCCACCTCTTAATCGCTGCAACCTTTTGATGATCTACCATAATTCCCTCACTAGAGATAATATGACCAAGGAAGGTCGCAGCTTTCAACTAAAACTCACACTTAGAGAACTTGGCATACAATCTATGATCTTTCAAGGTTTGTAATACGAGATGGATATGATCTACATGATCCACCTCACTCTTAGAGTAGACCAAGATATCAATGATGAAGACAAAGAAAAACCATATTTATCAAATCCATGAATGTCGTTGGGGCATTGGTCAACCCAAATAATCATTGTGAACATATCGAGATCTAAAAGCGATCTTAGGGATATCTACTTCACTAAAATTAAGTTGATGATATCCCGACCTAAGATCAATTTTAGAGAAACACTTTGCACCTTGAAGTTGATCAAATAAATCATCGATCCTAGGAAGAGGATATTTATTTTTTATGGTCACTTTGTTCAACTGACGATAATCAATGCATATACAAAGGGAACCATCCTTCTTGTGCATAAAAAAGGGGAGCACCCCAAGAAGAAATACTAGGACAGCTAAAACCTTTATCTTCAAGGTCTTTTAATTGCTCCTTAAGTTCTTTTAGCTCTGCTAGAGACATTTATATAGATAGATAGAAATTGGATGAGTGTTCAAAACAAGATCAATCCTAAAATCAATTTCCCTATTGAGAGAAATATCGCGAAGATCATCGGGGAAAACCTTGGGAAACTCATTAACCATGGGAATGGATTCTAGGGAAGGACTTTCTGAGTTAGAATCTTTAACTCGGACCTAATGATACAAACACCCCTTTGAGATCAAAATATGGTCTTTAAGATACAAAATGAACTTCCCCTTAGGCACTGAAGAACCTTTTTCCTATATAATGACTGACTCATTAAATAATTTGAACATGACTCTACGGGTTCGACTATCTAAGGAAGCATAACACGAATGCAACTAATCCATCCCCAAAATAACATTAAAATCGACCATGTCCAACTCTATCAAATCTACACAAGTTTCTCTACCACTAACATATACCACACACACCCTATAAACCCTTTTAACAACCACCGAGTCTCCTATTGAGGTAGAATTGGAAAAAGGAACTGGCAGACTCTCAAGACCAAAACCAAGATGCACAGCCACAAAAGCGATCATATAAGAAAGAGTAGACCTTGGAATAAGCAAACAATACACATCACGGGAGAAAAGTTTCAACATACCCGTGACAATATTAGGAGATGCCTCAGAATCCTAGCAGGTAGTAAGTGCATACAAATGGTTTTGGACAGCCTCGGTGCTAGAAATAGAAGCAAAAGCAGAAATACGACCCTTCGGTGCCGAAGTATATAAAGTAAAAAGAGGGGCCCTATTGGTCCAAGAAGCCGCTAGAGAAAGGCAATCTTGTTGCATGTGTCCAATCTGACCATATCTAAAAAAATTATTTCGACCTTTCTCACACTAACCACAATGACGCTGACCACAGAATCTATAAGGTGGATGGGATAGAGCCGACTAAGCTTTGTTAAACTAAGATTGGGAACCCGATGGCCGAAACCCACACTAAACTGAGATCGACAATCACCTAATGACTTCAGGTAAGTAGCTCTAGCCTGGGAGAAAGAACTTGAACTCCTCCACTTTTTTGTTGGCCTCTTACCTATCTCCTCTGCTATTCTCGGAAGGTCTAAACTTTTTTCCTCGCCTTTCACTAAACTCAACTTATTTCCCTTTTTCTTTTTCCACTTGTTGTATATATAAGATCAACCTAGAGATATCCATATTTTTTATCAACAAGGTCGCCTTGCTCTCAAGCGCTAACTTGTAGGAAATTCGGAGACAAACTAACGCATCCTAGCCCTCGTGCTAGAAACTATCTTGAGAGCATACCTTGACAAATGATGGAATTTCATGGTATACTCTTGAAAAGATATCCTCCCCTGCTTCAAGTTCACTAACCCTTCCATTTTTGCTTCCCTCAAATCTTGAGAAAAGAAGCGGTCTAAAAAGGCCTCAGAGAAATCCTTCCATATGGAAGGACTAGCATTTACACCCCTATAAAACTCCCACCCTTTATACCATTGGTATGCTATATCCTTCAATTGGTAGGAATCAAACTCAATGGCCTCAATCTCCAAAGCATGCATGATTCAAAAAATCTTCTTTGTTTCATCAATAAAGCCTTGAGGATCCTCCTCAGCCTTCATACCCGTGAACATAAGAGAGTTCAAACTCATAAATTGGATAAATCTTGTGAGCTCAAATGAAATAGTAGCCAGAGCACCATGTTTCAATTGAGAGGCTACTAATTGAGTCAAAAGGTTGATAAAATAACAAAACTCGGTATTAGTAGCATCCCCTTAAGGTGATAGAATAAGAGGGCCACTCTCATAGTTAGGGTTGGTGGGGACAGGTGGAACCCCATGAGGTTGGACAAATACAGCAGCTCTAGCCCAGGTATGGACACCAAAAGTTGGATGAGCTTCATCCATAGGGCCCTCAATCTTGGTCGAGGTGTTTTCCTGAGTATCAGATTTACTTAAAGGCATGATCTGAAAGATAATTAATCAGAAATCATATGAATCCAAGACCTTAGACACTATAGCTTGACATTGAAACACAAGAAAGGAAAACATTCTTATATGTCTCATAGCCCCTCTTTAATAAGTATGGCATGCTTCATACCAAATCAAAAGTGTTGGGTAAACTCTGAACATAAATCAAGGTAGCAGAAATTAAGAATAATAGTCAATACTTAAACAATATCTAACATTTTAAAAATATTAACATTCTAACCAACACACGCACGTCCACAGTCGTTCACAATGCCTCTACATAAATTCAAAGTCTATAAAGTATATGTTGGGATATGCCCCCAACAATATCCAAAAAACCTAATCTAAATCAAGTCTATAATAATAAGCTAAAGACTATGAAATATTTGACTCCTGGAGTATGAAAGCTCACCACTTCATAGTTAATCACAGAACACCCGTCACTATGCAAGAAGAGAAGAAGATTCTTTGGCCCCTATATCGCGTGGAGACATAGCATTCGGAGATGGTTAGCAGTTGGATCTCTAGCATGTAACTCAACAATAAGGATTAAATAACAGTATCAATTAAAGCCAAGTGATTATATTATGTTCAACCAAATTAATATACATAATCATACAAGCTTGTTAATATATATAACATATTCACAGTGTGTCATAAGGAAACAAGACTTCGCTACACTCTCAACGTACTTATTCACATACCATGTGATGAGGACTCCAATATTCCACACTTATAGGTTCACACATTTCTTATTAGTCGAGCGATTTTAACCACACATACAAATTCATTAATCAAAGAACTTTAACCATATATGCATATTCATTTGGCAAGGGACTCTAACTACGAGTCATTTCATTTAGGCAAGGACTATAACCTCATTCTATTTCATTGGGTTAAGGGAATCTAACCTCAAGTCATATTAGATAGGGGAATCTAACCCCAAGCTAGCATATTCAAGCAAGAGACTCTAACCTCTTGCATTTTTATTAGGCAAGGGACTCTAACCTTAATCCGTATTAGTAGGTAAGAGACTCTAACCTCAAGCCATTGAAGCTATTATTAGTCGATACTGGGACTCCAACCCGTTGTCCATACCTCAACATTCATTCATTTCAACACTAAGGTACTCTAACCCATTTAACTAATTCAACATTATAGGAATTTGACCCATTTAACCAATCCACACCACATATGACTTTTATGGTCATTTGTCATTCAAACACTTCATTAGGACAATGCCTGAATTTAATTTATAACATTCAATTTGATTTATGGTAATCAAAACCCTTACAAGTCATTCATTCCTCCTGAGCAATCTCATACCACCTTTTAGTTCAACATAATTCACTTTCATGTTAGGGACTTTAACCCCTCTTTAGCCATCAAACCAAAAGGTCATAAATTAGAAAATTACATGGCCAAGAATATCATTACAACACCACTTATCAACTATTCATACCCATTGGGCCATTTCCCTAATTCAAAATATATCAACATATGACTAGATATTTCACTTTGACATTTTCACAAATAACTTATGTGCATACCTTTATCAAATCCAAATTCATGAAAGAATTCATTATTATTAGGGTTACTCAAGACCCATTTGTTAAATCACATGCAACAATCACCCAAATATGCAAATCATCACTATTAATATATATATATATATATATATATATAACCGCAAGTCTAAGCAATAGCCAACATTATTCATCATTAGACAATAAAAGCCTCATTATTTGAGTTTAAAATCACCATTTTAAATCATTAATTCATGTGTAAAATACATGGTTTTTGAGTTATTTATCAAGGGTAGAGTTACATGCTTTAAACAAGATGGTCCACCAAGAAATTTGACTCTTATTTGCCTCTAGATAACCACCCTTGAAACCCTATCCTCCAAATCTTCAAAGATGTGTTTGAGAGAGTATTTATGATGTTAGATCCACTTAAAATATGTTTTAGGAGGCCACACACACTTATATAGTGAGGGGACCTTAGGGTTTTGGGTGGGAAATAACTATAGAGCCCTTGACTTAAATACTGAAAAGTGGTCTTCCAAATGGGTATGACTCACTTGAGTCAATTGTATCCTAGGGCACGAGCAGTACACTCTATATGACTAGGTTAGGTATAACTCATACCCTAATATATGATTGAGGGGAGGTTAAATCATACCTATTATAGTGAGTAACCCCCAACACACTACCTAGGGTAAGAAAGGTGGTCACCTAGTCGTATCCTGGGGTATGACTGATACTCTAAGTCGTACAAAGTCCAGAACCCTCAAACGAAGGGAATTCTCTAAGGGTCCAAAGCCTAGGTGTTTTATAAAATAAGGAACCAAAGGTGATTTTCTTGTCATCTTTTTCAGCATGAAACCATCTCCATACTTTTTAGCTTTCATAGATTTACTGAAGGAGTCTTACTATGCGGCCAACACCTTTTTCACTATATAGCTAGTTGGATCTTTTCTTCTTGAATTTTTAGGATTTTAATCCTTCTTTTGCATTTGGCAGTCCCTAATGAAATCTTCAAAACCACCACCTTTGTGACAAACTTTAAATTTGCCATTCTTTTTTCTAAGCTGACCACTTTTCTTTATTGCTCTAACACTCATTGTTTCCAGAAGGTAATATCAGTGTCTTACTCACTTAAGTCAAACCAATAAAGCCTTTAATGTTAATGATCTCTCCCTTTTTGCTTTCTTTATCTCCACTCCTTATTTAGTGATAGTATTTGTTTTGTTTTACCAGGATTTTGGAATAATTCTACCAATTCTTGTCACTTTCTTGTATAAAGGAGTTTTTTCTTGTTTTTCCAGATTAAGTGAAGTAGTCATGATAACTAGAATACTCTAGGTAGAACCTTTTAGTTACATGGCTCCAGATTAAGGATTCTAATCCTTCTTTTGCATTTGGCAGTCCCTAATAAAATCTTCAAAATTACTACTTCTGTGACAAACTTTAAATTTATCATCCCTTTTTCTTAGTTTACCACTTTTCTTTATTGATCTAACACTCTTTTTTGCCAGAAGGGCATATCAGTGTCTTACTCACTTAAGTCAAACCACTAAAGTCTTTAATGTTAACAATCTCTCCCTTTTTGTTTCCTTTATCTCCACCCCTTGCTCAGTGATAGTATTTATTTTGCTTTCCCAGGATTTTAGAATAACTCTACCAATTGTTGTAACTTTCTTTTATATAGGATCTTTTTCTCCTTTTTCCAAATTAAGTGAAGCAGCCATGATAACCAATTATTGGAACCTTGGCAGTTGCACCACACAATGAGGGAATAGGTCCCTCAAAATTAGTTACATGGAATAAATCAATAAAGCATTAAGAAAGGTAAAACTTTGCTAAAAGTAAAGAAACACGTGATTTAACAAGGAAACCCCTTACTCCAGGAAGCAAAAACCATGGCTTGACCTTACAAGCTCTCCAAAATCTACTATAATCAACCTCTTGATTATAGACTCAACTTGAACTAACTCTAGGTTCCTCCTACTTGTAATAACTCTACTATAAGCCTATCTTGACAACTCTGTCAAGACTCTTTCAACACTAATTAACTATAACTAGTATCAAGCTTAGGCAACTCTACCTAAGCACTCTCAAAACAACAAAAAAAGATCATTACTCTTATAGACTGATTAGTTCATTTATAGACTCAAACTGGACTAAAAAATATTTGTTATTTTTGCACATAGAGACTAATAACTTGAGCTAAAAATGAGTTTTTGCCTCTCTTTTTTTCACTCTTTTAGATTTGCAAAAAATACTTGATAGAGAATCATATTTTTCTTTTATAATTGAGTGATGATTAGGGTTAAAATGTAATTGTACTAGGTTTCCTAAATAGTACAATTAGTACCTGCGCAGTTTGTTATACAGAGGATAAAACTGTGTAGACGAATGTCAGCTGTACTGTAGCTTAGTACAATTAGGGACCTAGTCTATTGTAGTCAGTTGCTCATCATCAAAACAAGATATAGCATGATCATTACATCCTTAATCATATACATTCATGAAATATTGGTACCACTATGGAAATACTCATTTTTTCTAATCAAAAATGTGATATCTTTAAAAACTGTTTACCGTTGTATGTGTTGAAGAGAAGTTATAGATATTAGGCTGATGTTAGATATTGGATTTTATATAGGTTAAAGAACCCCCCATGGGTCCTACCTCGGGAGAATAGCTTGGTAGGTTTATACAGAGATTGTGTGACAACCTCGTGCATCACATCATCATTATCATCTTTATTACATTTCATACATTGTTTACATTTTGTGTTGTATTTTTGTTCTTGATGAGATATATAAACATATCTATTTTTACTTTATTCTTGTAATTGTATTTTAGTATATGTATATATCGTAGAACTATTAGTGGAGATGGTGTGGGCTACCATTTGAGATATTTTTTGACTGCATGTGATATGCACATAGTGTATATTTTATATGCTTTATTTTCTACTTTTCTCACTCGTCCTATGATACCTACTGAGTACAAGTGGACTGTACTTATCCCTGCTATGCCATTTTGGTATAAATCTAGTTCGGGTGCATCGCACAATAGCTAATTCAAGTGGTTCTTAGAGATTTTTGAGGTAGCAGTCGGTCTATACTTTCGGAGTTGATCTACTACCTCTTTTATCTAGTTCATTTTGTTTTATATTTAGAGATAGGTTATGTTTATTTTGGACTATCAGTTGTATATTTTTGACTTTGAGAGGTATTTAGTTGGTTTTTACATGGTAACACTAGATTTTGGGAGATTTATGGTATCCTTGTTATGTATTTTTTTACTATTATTATATATATATAGATTGTCCTTATTCTAGAAGTTGTTTTGGTATTGTTTTCCCTCTTATATTAGTTTGGGTAATAGACTTACTTGTCAAGGCTTGTCGCGACAAGTGCCATCATGACCTTTGGTTTTTGGGTAGTAAGAAATTGGTATCAAAGCAGCTAGGTTCTTTGGTATTATCAATGTAAGAATAGGTTATCTAGTAGAGTCTTGTGGATTAGTACATAGATGTTTGGATCTATCTTTAAGAGGCTATAAGATATTTTTAGGAAACTTTCTTATTTTGTTCCTTATCATACAGATTCTTTCATACCTTGTGTTTTAAATTATATTTTACTCTTTTTTGCACAGATGTGAGAACTAGATCCCGTGAGATTAGGGATACAGAGCCATCATTCAAATAAAAAGCTTAGTCTAAAGGTTGAGTAGTGAGTTATGGACAAGCCCAAGGTAGTAGACTGAGGATTTGCCCCGACTAGAGGTAGTACTTAGGAACTCTCCCTCAAGACTCGGGTTGATCATGTTAGAGATATGAGGCCTACTCAGGTTCCAAAAAGTTCTTCTACCCCAGTCTTAGAGGGGTTACTGATTCACTTGCTGACTCATTTGGAGGGTGTCCTTTGAGTAAACCTAGTGCTCCTCCAACTTTGAGTATTATACCTTCATCTGTGCCAGAGTCTGCCTAAAGTGTTTCTCTGATTTTGAGTGTGGATCTTCATTGTACTGACATCTGCTTATGGTACTCCAAAGACTTCGAGTGTTGTTCCTCCTTCTGTGTTAGTATCTACATATGGTATTCCAAGAATATATATTCATCCTTCATCTATGTTACCCCATCAGGTAGTACCTCATCCAGCCAGATTCACTATGTCTCCTATTATTGCGAGTACAGAAATGTCTTCTGAGGATTATAAGAGGTTTGAGAGATTCACTCTCTTGGGTCCGTCCAGATTCAGTAGTGTTGTGGGTAAGATTGCCTATGAGTTCTTGATTGATTATCATGAGATGTTGCATAACCATGGTTTACTTGAGTTGGATAGGGTTGCTTACACTACTTACCAGTTGAGAGATGCAACTAGGGATTGGTAGAGGTCACTTTTTAGTTGTAGACCTCTTGATTCTCTATAGATAACTTGGGATTAGTTTGTTAGAGCCTTTTTTGGATAGGTTTGTTCCATAAAGTCTAAGGGATTAGATGAGAGATGAGTTTAATCACTTGAATTAGGGTTTTATGACTATTGTAGATTATGAGGCACACTTCCATGCTTTGTCTAGATATTCTTATACCAGTATAGCCACTGAGTCTGAGAAGATTCAAAACTTTGTAAAGGGGTTGGATGTTTTTCTTCATCTTGCTACTACCTAGATTGTAGTGTCAAGGTCATTGTTTAGAGTATAGTGGATCATTCTAAGATGACTAGTCTATTCTTTGAGTATCTTAGGGAGGCACCAAGAGGATGCACCATCAGGGTGAGTTCAGAGGTCACACTCCTCAAGGTAGAGATTCTAGAAGTTTCTATGGATATCGTGGTATACTGGTGCAGGAAAATTTGTAGGGTTTAGGTAGTGGGTCTTCTAGTTCAACAGTTTTAGGTGGTCATTCTAGCTCAATCATACCTTCCCTTATTGAGTTAGGTCACAGAGGTTACTTGTGTATGGTGAGATTATTTATTTGACCAAGGACTGTCCCTATCATATTTTTAGGACTACTTTAATATCGATAGTGAGAGGTAGAGGTTCTATTATAGGTGAATGAGGTAGATGAAGTGATGCCCATGGTGATGGTCACAGGCTACTAAGTTAGGTGATGGTGTGGAAAATGCTATGCTATACCCACCAGACCAGAGGTAGAGGCTTTTGATGTTATCATCATAGGTATCATCTTTATTTATTTTAGATCTAAATCTGCATTATTAGATCTAGGGTTGACTTTTTTCTATATGTTTGCATATTTTGCTATGGGTTTTGATTCTGCTAGTTAGCCTCTTGCCATGTCTATCTTTGTATCTACCCCTATAAGAGACTCTTTAATAGTAGATTGAGTACATCGATCTTGTGTTCTGATCTTTGCTGGGTGTGATACTTGGGTAGATCTAACTGTCCTAGATATGGTAGATTATGATATTATTTTAGGTATGAATTGGTTTGCTTCTTATCATGCTTTCCTAGACTGTCATGCTAAGACAGTGGCCTTACATTCTTCGGGTGTGCCGAGGATAGCTTGGAAGGGTGTGCTTCATTTGGGTCCTAAGAGAGTTACATCTTTTCTTCAATCTCATCGCTTGGTTAAAGGGGATATTTGTCTTATTTGACCCATATTCATGATATTAGTGTTGTTTTGCCTACTTCTTTGGATTCTATTCATACCGTTCATGAGTTTATGGATGTGTTCCCTACAGATTTGTTTGGTATGCCTCTGGATTGTGATATTGACTTTTCTATTGATGTTGAGCTAGGAACCAAGTCTATTTCTATTCCTCCTTATAGGATGGCGCCATCAAGGTTGAGGGAATTGAAGGATCAACTGCGGGAGTTGTTGGATAAGGGATTTATTCGATCTAGTGTATCACCTTGGGGTGCGCCAGTCTTGATTGTAAAGAAAAAGAATGGGTCTATGCATATGTGTATCGATTATCGACAATTAAACAAGGTGACGATAACGAATAAGTATCGTCTTCCTCGTATTGATGATTAGCTTCAGAGTTCTTCGGTGTTTCAAAGATAGATTTGAGATCCAGATATTATCAGTTGAGGATTAGAGCTTTAGATATTTCAAAGACTATTTTCAAACTCGATATGATCATTATGATTTCTTGGTCATGTCCTTTGGGTTGACCAATGCCCTAGCCACATTCATGGAGTTGATGAATAGGGTGTTTCAATCGTATGTCAACTCTTTTGTCATTGTATTTATAGATGATATCTTGGTTTACTCCAATAGTGTGGCTGACCATGAGGAGCATTTATGGATTGTACTCCAGAGACTACGGGATGAGAACTTTTATGCTAAATTCTTCAAGTGTGAGTTTTGGTTGGAGCCTGTTTCTTTCTTGGATCATGTGGTGACCAAGGATGGTATTACGGTTGATATGACCAAGATTGTAGCAATTCGCGATTAGGCTAGGCCTACTTCTCCAACTGAGATTTGGAGATTTGCTAGTTTGGCTGCTTACTATCGGCACTTTGTTAAGGGTTTTTTATCTATTGTGGCTCCGTTGACCATGTTGACTTAGAAGAAGATTTCCATTTATTGGTCTGATGCTTGTAAGGCGAGCTTTCAAAAGCTCAAGGATTTATTGACATTATCTCCTATCTTGACTTTGCCTAAGGAGGGTGAGGGTTTTACCATCTTTTGTGATGCTTCAGGTATTGGGCTAGGTATTGTATCAATGTAGAAGGGTACAATGATTGCGTATGATTCTTGTCAGCTAAATCCCCATGAGAGGAATTACCCTACCCACGATTTGGAGTTGCACGCGATTGTTTTTACTCTAAAGTTATAAAGGGACTACTTGTATGGAGTCTGTTGTAAGATTTTATTGGATCATCGTAGCCTTCTGTAATTCTTCACCCAACGAAATTTTAATATGAGGTAGCTCATTGGCTTTAGTTTCTTAAGGACTATGACTTGACTATTCTCTATCATTCAAGCAAGGCTAATGTATTTGCGGATGGCTTGAGCCGAAAGTCGACTAGCATGGGTAGCTTGGTGTATCTTTTGACCTAGGAGAGGCCTTTGGCCTTAGAGGTTAGTATTTGTCTAACCAGATGGTTAGGCTTGATATTTCGATATCTAGATGTGTTTTGGCATTTGTGGAGGCTAGGTCTTCTTTGATGGAGTAGATTTGGGCTCATCAGTTTGATAATGTTGGGTTGAGATTGATTCGGGATAAAGTGTTAAGTTGTGAGGCTAAGGAATACTCTTTTGATATTGATGGTGTTTTGAGGATTAGATGTCGAGTTTGTGTGTAGAGAGTGGGTGATTAGATTAGATTAATTTTGGAGGAGGCTCATTATTCTAGGTATTTCATTCATTCGAGAGTGACTAAGATTATTCTAGGTATTTCATTCATCCGAGAGTGACTAAGATGTATCGTGATTTGAGACAACATTACTAGTGGGATAGTATGAGAAGGGATATAACAGATTTTATAGCTCGTTGTCTATATTGCCAGCAGGTGAAGGCCAAGTATTTAAGGCCTGGTGGTTTTCTGACACGACCCGAACCAAGGCCTAGTCTTGTCAAGCATCTCAAGTCCAACCAGGATCGGAGACCACCCCTATTACCAAATCGTAACCGCCCTAAACCGTATATCAGATGAATTCCGAGCACATAACAAGATAAAATAATAATAATTCAAGGACATTATATAAAGTCTATAATTGTAATCCAAAGACCTCAACGAAATATCCAACTGGTGCCAACCCCACTGCCAATACCAATATCAATACCAAGGCTAACACTAATACCGACACCGCCCCTGCCTATAGAAGTCTGACAAAGCCTCTAACCTGAATCAAATAACATTCGGTCGAGATATGCACCCGACCATAGACAAAACCAAGATCCAAGAAACAAAAAATAATGAAAAGAAGTCCATAGCATAAAATCGAGTCTTCCAGAGTATGGAAGCTCACCACTTCAACCTGATTCAAAGCTATCCCCAAATCCAAGTCACTGGACAGGAGGAATGGTAGTATGGCCTGTTCCTACACTGTGTCAAGATATGGCACCCGAAGACGATTAGCGGAGTGAACACTAGCATGTACTCAGTGATAAAGATAAAATAATGCCATCATTCAAAACCAAAGTAAATAACCACATACAATCACATATCACATATATACGTATATATCATGCCGGGATAGGGAACCAGTTTTAGCATGTATTTAAAACCTTTACCTGCACAGTGTAGCTTTGCATCCTAAACCCACCCATGGGCTATATAGGTTCAGCCCCCTACTGAAAAGTCCCCAGTACGTATTAGCCACACGACTGGAGAAAAGAACCTAAGATGACTAGATACATCTCCCAAAATATAAAGTATGACATCACGCATACGGTCACCATGACCAAACCTCACATCGAAAAACATGAGTTTCTAATATTGGTCCCCCGGGACTTCCACATTCCACAACTTTGCTACCCCCCCCCCCCCCCTAAAGCTATATTAAAACCATTTACACATTCCAACCATTTACCAAGGAGTCTTTTATTAGGCATTAACCGTTGGTATCGTCATACCAAAATTAAAGCTTGCAAGTCTATCCTTTTATGCCATACCAAAGCCATTAAACCAAGTTGACTCCAAAGTTTCCAATTAAACCAAGACCATGGCCACCAAGGCCTTTCCAAACCATTTAAAACCAACCAAACTAATTTAAGTTCCATTACCTTTTATGCAATACAAAGATTTCAAGAATAGTCAAACTATGTGACAAAATCATTCTCATTGAAATTTTAATAAACAGGTTGAGGGTACATAAATTTCAAAACCATAACCAAGTAATTTGGGGAATCCATAATACCCCAAAATCCTTTTACCATTAACATACATCCCACAATGTCAAAATCATACTAAAAGCATGAAATAAAACATAATTAAACCATGAGAAATATTATTCAACTATGAACATCAAAAACCCCCAGCCATTATTTCAAACAATAACAATATCATAAAAATAATACATTAAAACACATGCTCTTGGTAAAATAATAATAGGGGAGGAGTAACATGCCTTAGACACCAAGGAAGACGAAGAGAATCACTCTTGAATGCCCCTAATTGATTGTCTTGAAGAAACGCTAGCTTTTGCTTGACCAGAGAGTTTGAGAGAAATTTTAAGAGTGCTTGATTAGGAATAATAGGTTAATGAAGTCCCAAAGATGTTTTATCTCATGGTATCAAAGGGAGTTAAGAGGGAAATGTCCAGAATACCCCCAACTTAAAATTGTAATATTACAGCAGGTGGTTATAAGTCGACCTCATGACTATCCACCATACACTATCCACCCATACATTGTCCATACACTTTCCACCATATGAGTTAGACACCCATATAATGTCCACCATACGATTCCCTAATCCCTACTCATGACCAGACCATACGAATCGTATGGTTCAGTCATATCCAAGACAAAACCCAAGGGGATTGATACTGTACAACATACAACTTGTCACAACGACTCGTAACATATACTTACGTCTCTTAGTGAGCCACTCATACTCAGAGCCAAGTCAAGTCACTAAGTTTTTGATTAAATGAAGGATTGTCCTAACGACTCCTTACCAAACCAAATGACTCACACCATCAAGTCATAACCACAACAGAAACCCAACCACCAATCAATGGACACCTTACGAGTTGGGTCACCTGACTCGTACCCACACCATATGAATCATATGATCAGTCATTACAAGGATAGTAAGCTCAAAGCTCAGGAAATTTTCAAGGGCCAAAACCCAGGGCATTTCAATTCTCTCACAATTGGAACATTCATCCTCAAATAATGTGACAAGGCAGTACAACCACTATTTGGAATCCATATGCCTCTATTCTTACCTTTAATTAAGCTAGAAACAAAGATGCCAAGAAAATCAATCTTTCCTTGAACTAAGTTAGAAAAATAAAGATGCTAAGAACAACACATACCTTACACACAAATATTTGAAGCAAAAAATAGGAATGGATACTTGGACTTCATGTCCTCTTCAGCTTCCCAAGTAGCCTCTTCGACCTTATGGTTCCTCCATAGAACCTGGCGAACCTACCGATCTAAGATCTCAATCATGATCTCCTTATAAGATAAGAAATCTGAAATTTAAATATCCTTGATCGGCACAATTTGCGAAGAATCACCCACACACTTCCTCAACATAGACACATGGAATACTGGGTAAATGGAGCTCAAACTAGAAAGCAAATCCAACTCATACGCAACATTACCAGCCCTTCTCAAACTAAGTACGAACCAACATACTGGGGAATAAGCTTCCTCTTCTACCCAAATCGCATCACTCCTTTCATGGGAAACACCTTCAAGAACACCTTATTCCCAACCTCAAACTCTAACTTCCTTTGCCTCACATCCGAATAGAACTTTTGGTGACTTTGGCAGCCTTAAGTCTATCTTGAATTACCTTTACCTTCTCCATGGCTTGGTGAACCAAATCCAGGCCAAACATCTCTGCTTCACCAACCTCAAACCACCCAATAGAGGATCTACACCTCCTACCATAAAATTCTTTAAACGGATCCATTACAATGCTATACTGGTAGCTATTACTATAGGTAAACTCTATAAAAGAAAAATGCTCAACCCAACCACCACCATAGTCAATCACGTAACCCCGAAGCATATCCTCCAACATATGAATAGTCCCTTCTGCTTGCCTATATGACTTTAGGTGAAAAGCAATACTAACACTCACTTTGGTCCTAAAACCTTTCTAAAACAACCACCAAGAGTGAGATGAAAATTACATACCGCGATCAGAGATGATAAAAATAAGCACCCCATACAACTTCACAATCTCTTGGAGGTACAACCTTGCATAATCCTCTGTCAAAACATTAGTCCTCACAAAAAAATATGGGCAAACTTTTTCATCTTATCCTGATTTCGAGACTGAGAAAGATGGTAATGAAATCCATATTGATCACTTCCCATTTTTATACAGGCAGCTCAATTTCTTGATACAATCCTCCGGCCTCGTGTGCTCAACCTTCAATTGTTGGAACACCATGCACTTAGCCACATCCCGCTTTATATTATTCCACTAATATATCTCCTTAAGGTCATGATACATTTTCATAGAACCAAGATGGATATCATAACCTGACGCATGCACCTCAACAAAAATTCTCTCTTGCAAACTACCTATATTAGGAACACATAATTTTTCTTGGTATCGCAAGGTACCATCACCACTAATCTCAAAGGCCATCATTGTCTACCCACCTACGTTACCCTTGATCCTCATCATCATCGGATCTAATATTTGCTTCTCTTTTATCTCTACACTAAGAGACAACTGCACTACCTCCTGTACAAATACACCACCATTCTCAAAGTCCAAGTGGCAAACTCCAAGGTTATCGAAAAAGCAAATATCCTTTACCAACTCCCACTTCTCCTTTTCCACATGAGCTAGACTCTCCTTAGATAACCTATTAAGAGAATCAGCAACTATATCAACTTTACCTGGATAGTAGTGAAGACTCATGTCATATTCCTTAAGTAGCTCAAGTCATCTTCTTTACTTGAAGTTCAGCTCTTTTGGGGTAAACACGTATTGCAGGCTCTTAGGATTTGAAAAGATATCCACATGCACTCCATATAAATAGTGATGCCATATTTTTAATGCAAATGCCACAACCAAAAGCTCCAAGCCATGAGTCGGATAATTCTTCTCATATACTTTCAACTGTCTACAGGTGTAAGCTATCACCTTGTCATGCTTTATCAAGGCGCAACCAAGACCCACACGGTATGCATCAAAATATACCACAAATCCATCAGTGCCTTCAAGAAAAATCAAGACTAGAGTCCAAGTTAGCTTATCCTTCAACTTCTCAAAACTACCCTCACAAGCGTCAGACCACAAGAACTTTACCTTCTTCTGAGTCAGCTTAGTCAACAGGGAAGCTATAGTAAAAAAAAACTCTCCATAAACCCACTATAGTAACTACCTAAACCCAAGAAGCTCTGAATATTGGTTGGAGTCATGGGTCTAGGCCACTTCTTAACCACTGCAACTTTTGGTGGATCCACTATCATCCCTTTACTAGAAATGACATAGTCTAGAAAAATAATAGTATTTAATCAAAATTCACATTTCAAAAATTTGTCATATAACTACTGCTCTTTCAAGGTCTGCAACACAATACAGAGGTGATCGGCATGATCCACCTTGCTCTTAGAGTACACAAAAATATCATTTACGAACACAATAATGAACAAATCCAAAAATTAATGAAAGACCATATTTATCAAATCCATTAATGTCGCCAGGGCATTTGTTAACCCAAAAAACATAACCAAAAACTCAAAATAACCATACTAAGCATGGAAGGCAGTCTTAGGGATATCCACCTCCCTAATCTTTAACTGATGATACCCAGATCAAAGATCAATCTTAGAGAAAAACTTAGCACTTCACAACTGATCAAACAAATAATCTATCCTTGGAAAAAGATAATTATTATTTACTGTTACCTTATTCAACTGTCGGTAATCAATATACATCCAAAGGGAACTATCTTTCATACGCACAAATAATATCAGTGCATCCCACAAGGACACACTAGGAAGGATGAAACCCTTGTCTAAAAGATCCTTTAGTTGCTCCTTAAGCTCCTTCAACTCAGCTAGAGTCACTCTATATGGATAAATAGAAATCTGATGAGTGTTCAGAATAAGATCAATCTCAAACTAAATCTCCCTATCAAGAGGGACTTAGGAAAGTCATCAGAAAAGACCTCAGGAAATTCATTCACCACCGGATAGAATGTAAAGAAGGACCCTCTGAGTTAGAATCTTTAACCCAGACCAGATCATAGAGACACCCATTGGAGATAAATAAACGATCTCTAAGATATGGTATGAACTTTCCCTTAGGCGCTAAGGAACTATTCTCCCTCTTGATAACTATCTCATTAGCGAATTTAAAGATGACTTTATGGGTTCGACAGTCTAGAGAAGCATAGCACGAGTGAGACCAATCCATCCCTAATATAACACTAAAATTAACCATGTCTAATTCAAATAGATCCATTAAAGTCTCCCAACCACCCACAGATACCACACAACCCCTATAAACTCTTTTAACCACCACAGAGTCACCCACTATGGTAAAAATAGAAAAAAGGTCTGAAATAAACTCGAGATCAAATCCAAAATACATAATCACAAATGGGTTCACATAAGAGAGAGTGGACCCTGGATTAAGTAAATAGTACATATCATGGGAAAAAAGTTTCAATATAGCAGTCATGACATCAGGCGATGCCTCAGACTCCTGGCTAAAATGAGAGCATAGAGATGGTTCTGACCAGTGTCGAAACTAGATGGTGCACCCCTTTGGTATTGGAGTTGATGAAGAGGTACCTGAAATATTTTTTCCTCCAAAGTAACCTTACCAATAGGACAGTTTCTAACCATGTGCCCTGGCTAACCACAGTTGAAGTACTTGTCCTTTTTTTTTATCACAGTAACCTCAATACAATCATCCATAAAATCTACAAGGAGGATATGATGGAGCTGACTAGGCCCCACTAGCCTGAGATTGGACACTCTGTGCCTTAAGGTTATCACCATCATAGAAACACTTGTCTTTCGATGGCTTTGAGTAGGGAACACTAGCCATCGAGTAAGACCTAGAATAGCCTCACTTCTTCTTGGGCCACTTACACCATCCTTACTACTCTGTTGTTGGCCACCACCCTGCTTAGAAAATCTAAACTTCTTACTTTGCCCTTCCCCTATCTCAGTCTGCCTCTTCTTTTTTTTACAACTTATTGTATGCATACAACCAACCTGGAGATATCTATGTCCTTATTCAACAATACAACCTTACTCTCTAAAATCAAGTCTCAAGACAACCCAGAAGTAAACTTTCTCATTCTATCCCTCATGTTAGAAACTAACTTTGGAGCATACCAAGATAAATGGTGAAACTTCAAGGCACACTCCTTGATTGACATCTTACCTTGCTTCAGATTAACAAACTATTTTGTCTTTTCTTCCTTCAACTCTTAAGGAAAGAAACGGTATAGGAAAGCACTAGAAAAATCCTCCTATAGGGCTAACTCAGCATTGTCACCCCTTGACTAATCCCATTTCTCATACCACTGGCACGCCACATTATTCAGCTAGTAGGAAGCAAACTCGACGCCCTCCATATTTGTGGCATGCATCACATAAAAGATTTTTTCCATCTCATATAGAAAACCTTGAGGATCCTCCTCTATATTAACACCAGTAAAGATTAGAGTATTCAACCTCATGAACTAGACATCCTTTGTGGCCTCAAAAGATGGAGTAATAGAAGTACCACGCTCAGTCTGAGAAGCTACCAACTGAGCCAATATATGGATAGCCTAACAAAACTTAGAATTCATCACATCAGTCTGAGGGGCTTAAAGAGGACTGGAGGGAATCGGTGGAACTCTAGGAAGGCAATCAGTAATTGGACCCCTAGATCGAGTCTAGACCCCATAAGTAGAATGGGTCCCATTAACATTGTCCTCGGGTGGGACAAAGGAGTTCCTGTGAGTATCCGGTCATCGAGGAGACATGATCTAAAAAGCAAATCAATGGAAATTAGAGAAGAATTTAGGACCTTAGACTCTACAGGATGAAAATAGAATACAAGAAAAAAACCATTCCTAAATGCCTCATAGCCTCTCCCTTATGAGTTTGGTGTGCTACACACCCTTAAAAGAGACTCTACTTGACACGGTTTTGTCGCACACCAAATTAACCATGAACCAACATAGATCTGGTACCATTTTGACATGATTCAAACCAGATCCTAGTCTATTTGGGGAATCTATTAAACCCCTAAATCTATTTACCATTAATATGCATCCCATAATGTCAATAATACTAAAAGCATGAAAAAAAACATAATTAAACCATGATAAATATTATTTAACCATGAACATCCAAAAGCCCGAACCATTATTTCAAACCATAACAATACCATGAAAATCAAACATTAAAACACATGCTCGTTGTAAAATAATAGTGAGGGTGGATTAACATGCCTTAGACACCAATAAAGATGAAGAGAATTACTCTTGAAACCCCCTAATTGATTATCTTGAAGAAACCCTAGCCTTTTTCTTGAACAGAGAGTTTGAGAGTGATTTTAAGTGTGTTTAATTGGGAATAATAGGTTAATGAAATCCCAAAAGGTGTTTAATGTCATGGTATCAAAGGTATTTAAAAAGGAAAATTCCAAAATATCCTCAAATTAAAATTGTAAAATTACCGCAGGTGGTTATGAGTTGACCCCGTGACTCATGACCATAACATACGACTTGTATCATGGAGTCACTACTAAGATAGCGGGTTGGACACTCATACACTATCCATCATACGACTCCCTAATCCCCACTTGTGACCAGACCATACGACTCATATGGTCCAGTCGTGTCTAAGATAGAACCTAAGGGGATTGACACTAGACAACATACGACTTGTCACAATGACTATAACCTATCCTTATATCTCTTAATGACCCACTCGTACTCGGAGCCAAGTTAAGTCACTAAGTTTCTGATTAAATTAAGGATCGTCCTAATTACACATAACCAAACTAAATGACCCACACCACCAAGTTGTAACCATAATATAAACCCAACCATCAATCACTGGACACCTTACAAATTAGGTCACCTGACCCGTACCCAAACCATATAACTCTTGTGATAAGTCATTACAAAGACAATGAGCTCAAAGCTTAGGAAATTTTCATGGTCCAAAACCCAGGGCATTTTATTTGCTTCATAGGTTACCCATTCTTGAGCAAAAATAGGAACGGATCACGATATACTTCATGAATGGGTTGCCTCATACTTCTCGTGGTTTTGATAATGTTAAGGTCATCATGGGTCGATTAACCAAATCTGCTCATTTATTTTTGATTTAGGTTTCTTTCAATACTGAGAGGTTGGCATGTATCTATATTCATGAGATAGTTCATCTTTATGGTGTGCTAATGTCTATCTTAGACACGGGTTCAATATTCACATCTCACTACAGGAAGACTTTTAAGGAAGAGTTGGGCATCCGAGTTAATCTTAGCATGACTTTTCACATCCAAATCGACGATCAATCAGAGTGGACTATTCAGGTTTTGTAAGATATGCTTTGTACTTGTGTCATGGACTTTGGAAGTCAGTAGGAGCAGTATCTAGATTTGGTGGAGTTTTCTTTAATAATAGCTATCATTCTCATATTGAGATACCTTCTTTTGAGGCTTTAAATATCAGTCATTGTCGCTCTCCAGTTGGTTGGCTTGAGGTGTTTAAGATTATACCTCAAGGTACAAACTTGCTTTGTGAGTCTTTGGATAGAGTTTGAGTCATTCAGGATAAACTTCGAGGGGCTTAGAGTAGGTAGAAATGCTATGCAAATCATAGACTTCGTGCCTTGAGATTTAATGTTAGTGAATGAGTTTTTCTTTATGTGTCACATATGAAGGGTGTGATGAGGTTTGAGAAAAGGGGCAAGCTTATCCCCGGGTATATTAGACCTTTTGAGATTCTTTGGACTATTGGGGATGTGGCTTATGGTTAGCATTACCCCCAGATTTATTAGTTGTTCATTTAGTCTTTCATATTTTTTGCTTCAGCATTATATTCTAGATGAGTTTTATGTCATTCATTGGGATTCAGTTCAGTTAGATTAGAGGTTTTCTTTTATTGAGGAACCCATCTACATTCTGGCCTGAGATGTTAAATGGTTGCATTCTAGAGATATTTTAGTGGTTAACTTCCAGTGGAGATATCCATTTATAGATGAGGCTATTTAGGAGGTCAAGTCCGATATGCGTGATAGTTGTCCCCAATTTTCACTGATTTAGGTATTTCCCCTTCTTTTAATTTAAGGATGACCTAGATCTTTAGTTGTGGGTGATGTAATAATGTGATTTTTGATTATTTTTGTGAATTATTATTTTATGTTTGATTTGACCATTTTACCCCTCCTCATGGTTTGTCATATTTTTGGGGTATGGGGATGATTGACATGGTTCTCAATGCATTTCAGTGTGGTTTGTGCAAGTTATATAGTTTTTGGTGGTTATAAAGGCTTATTAGTTGACTTTAATCGATATTTATTATTCTGTGTGTTAGATGGCAAAACAAACTGTAGCAACAGATCCAAAACATTAATTTTTGGTTAGTAACATGGTTGTTATGATTTAAGGTTTTTGTATCTTATTTGAACCTCAGTTTCAAAAATTATAAAATTGGATTTTGGGGTCAATTTTGTGAAAATAATATTTTTTTATGAAAATCTGATATCGCCAGTGAGTGTGGAGCGTCGAATTTAGTAGGGTAACATATTTCATTTGTGCTCTTAGGATTTTGGATAAATTCTGAGAGGTCTGCGGGAACTTGAAATTTTTCCATGTTCAACTGGTGCAGCCGCTAAACTGCTATTTTGGACACTTTAGCGGTAGGCGCTAAAGCGCCCCTTGGTTGCTTTAGCGGCCAGCTCCAGCTGGACAAGGGTGCTTTAGTGGTGCCTTGTCCGCTGTAGTGGTAGGCTCTAAACAGACTGACATGCATTAGTGGGTACCACATTAACGTCACCTGATACCCATAAATATAATTTTTTTTCTTGGTTTTCCACCATTTTTGATAATTGGAACTTTGGGTTTTAGAGTTTTTAGGTAATTTCTTTCACTTTCAAGTTTAGGTAAGCTCCAAATTACTATTTCAATTATCTTTTTCTATACTTATCATTTAAATCTCGTTAAAACTCAATTTCAAAAGTGAAATTTGGAAATTTTGGCTAGAACTCTTAAATTAGAAATTCTTCGATTTAAACCCCTATTTCAATCTATTTTTACTTAGATTTTCTTCTATGGCTTTCTTTAATCATGAGTAATATATTTTTGGATGAATATTTTATTTTTTCCCTTCTTTGTTTTCAAAAAATCATTTTGAAGGTCTATTTTGACCTTGATTTAAAAATGGAAAGTATGAGTATCGCTAGTTTTTTTTGACATGTAGATTTTATATTTGTATGTTTTAGTTGATTTTAGATTCATTCGTGAGGAGAAAGCTCTATGTTAAAGGATTTTTCGGTTGATTTTCTGCATTCGAGATAGGTTATGGCTTAACTTTCTTCAGATTGGGCTAGGTAGTTAATATTGATATAAAATCATGTTATGGGTGTGGAAACTAATTATGAAAATGATTTTATTATTATTTTGTGCCCGTGTGGGGGCCTGTGTTGTTGTTATTTGGTAGTGTAGAGACATGTTTGCTATGTGTGACCATGTGAGGTCTTATACGATGTTATTCTCCTAGTAATTACATAACTGGTTGTTTTTCTAGTGAAAAATGTCTAAGTTCATATTTAAGTAGTATCAAATGGCATATTTTTTGTATATCTTACTCTAATAATTTATGGACTATATTGGATTCATGGATGGTTGGCATATTGGATGAATTTTTGGCTCACATGGTTAGTATATTGGTTGAATTTGAAAATTCTCATTCTGGCTAGCTGTGAGCATTACATCCTCATCTCATATACATTCATGAAACATTGGTAGCACCATGAAAATACTAGCTTTTTCTGATAGAAAATATGAAATCTTTAAAAATCCTCTACCAATCCTCACATCATTATCATCATCGTCATCTCTTGTGTTGTATTTTTGTTCTTAATATGATATCTATTTATTTGTGCTTCTTTCTTGTACTTGTATTTTGGTATATGTGTATATCGCAGAACTGCTAGTGGAGACAATGTGGGCTACCGTTTGGGACATTTTCTGATTGCAGGTGACATGCCTATAGTGTGTATTTTATATACTTTATCTTTTGCTTTTCTCAGTCATCGTATGATACCTATTGAGCACAAGTGGACCATATGCATCCCTATTGCGCCCTTTTGGTGCAACTCTAGGTTCGAGTGCACCGTACAATAGTTCATTCGGGCATTCCTTGGAGTACTTTCTAGAAAGAGGTCGGTCTATGCTTCCTAAGTTGATCTACTAACTCTTCTTATTTAGTTCTGCCCTATTTTGTATTCAGAGACATATTATGTTCCTTTTGGAATATCAGTTGTATATTTTTTACTTTAAGAGGTATTTAGTTGGTTCTTGCATAGTGACATCAGATTTTGAGAGATTTATGATTGTTGAACAATAAAATTTCAAAACCGAAAAATAAATAATCGAGACAAGAAAAATATCGCAACAATCAATTTATTGATTTCAATGTGATTGTTACAATCTCTATGAATCCTCTGATTCGCCTTTTCAAATATAAATTCAAGGGCTTCGAGCTTGATCTTGAATTTAAACTTGGTTTGTTGATTTAAGGGACTTGATCTTGACTTGTGCTTGAATTCAAGGGCTTTTGAGCTTGT
This sequence comes from Capsicum annuum, assembly GCF_002878395.1. Lineage (NCBI taxonomy): Eukaryota > Viridiplantae > Streptophyta > Magnoliopsida > Solanales > Solanaceae > Capsicum > Capsicum annuum. Next base: position 64,894,026 of record NC_061116.1, on the reverse strand, counting down.
TCTTGGATGTTGCGATCCTGATATTGAATCTTGATGAACTTGATTTGAATGCTTGAGCTTTGTAGAGAAATTGTGGCGTTTGATCCACGATCTTTCTCTTTCTTCTTGTAAGAGTTCTAGGGGTTTATTTTTTTGAATTATGAGACCTCTTTTTATAGTTATGGAAAGGGAAGAGTCATGGTGAAGATAGACTTTCTTTAACCAAGGGCTTTTGATTTTACTAAGTCTGCTGCATCATTTTAATATGTTGCATGGTCCTATTGGCTCATTCACTTGACTTGGCATACCATGTCATTCGACATGTGGCGCTCTTTTGGGCATCTAGAATATGACAGTATCTTGGGCTTAATAAAGTGGGCTCATCATTTGTAGCCTAAATTAATGGACTAGCCTAATAAAGATCGGACTTTATAAATCCATACATGATTGGGCTTAAATAATTAATCCAATTATATTAATTCACAATATTTATTTGGGACTAATATATTTTGAATTTAATATAATTCAAATTTTGTACGAATTTAAATTTAATAAAATTTTAGCGCCCACAAATGCCCCCTACAAATTTGGAGACTGGCCTTGAAGTATGATTATTTAAACATGTTTTCTTCATGCTTTAAAGATTTTCATAAAGCTGAACCTATGAAATTTACATATTGATATTGCCTCTCAAAAAATCTCTTATTTTTTTCATGAATCTCTACACGTAAGACTCGTTGGTGAGGCATGATATCCCATTCCAAATATATTTTGAAAAACTTTTTACCACCTTACTTAACCAGGAATAAAACTCTTTCACTTTGAATTTATATTAGAGAAGGAAACAACCCTCAATTTGAATTTGTATGGGAAAGAAAATAACCACCAATTTGAATTTGTATTAAAGATGAAAACTCTTCTAATTTGTATTGGGGAAGGAAACAACCTACAATTGGAATTTGATGGGAGAAGGAAACAACCTCTAATTTGAATTTGTATAGAGAAAGAAATAACCTCCAATTTGAATTTGTATTGGAGATGGAAACTCTTCCAATTTGAGAAAAAAATATTCATCCTACAACTCTATAAAAGGATGTAGATTTCTCACTTTTTCAATATCAATTTTGGGGTTTTCAAGCCATGAATAATATTGAGGTAATTTATTTCTCTCCTACTTTTCTTTTATTTTTGTCACTTTTTTCAACACAGCATCTTAGTGGTAGAAAATTCATATCTTATTGTAGGAATATTGAAATCATGAACCACTTGATATACCAGAAACTAGACTTCGAAATCTATACAAATTCAAAATTCAACTTTAAATTCCTTAATATAATTCTCAATAATTTTTTAAAGTTAGCCCTAAATTTTATCATGCTGAAAATTTTAGATCTGTGCGTCTTTACTAAAACTTTCATATCTTGAAGCGGAAATGACAAAATTGCAAGCCACTTGCTTATTGTGAAACTAGATACAAATATCTACAGCATATCTAGAATTCATAATTTAATACCTTTGATATTATTTTAGGTATTATTCTGAAATCAGCATTGAGTTTTAATGTATCCACAATTTCAGATTTACGCGACTTCACCAAAAAAATTATATCTCAATGTGTGAGTATCGAAATCATAATCCTATTGATTCTACAGATGTCGGAAACAATCATATATAACATATCCAAAATTTGGACTTTAACACTTCTTGGATAGTTCTAGATGATTTCTTAAAGTCGATTTTATATGCTGTCCTACAAAGGATTCCAGATTTGCGTCACCTCACCAAATAATTTATATCTTGATGTGGGATAATCACCTCCAAAAGAGTGTTTTGATTGCTGCAAATTAGATTTTGAGGGCTTTATTCTTATTAAAACACAATCCAAGTTGATGATATATAACTTTTAAGGTCGTAGCGCTCTGACAGGTAACATTGCTTCTATTTGTGTTTTTACTTTCTTTCTTGTTTCCCCTATATTTTTATTTGTAGGGATGAAAAAAATTTACAACAATCAGCTTAAGGTGTGTGAGTTTCACTTCACCTCCATCACCTTAAGCCCGAATAATTTTGCTTGAAGATGGTGGACATCGGCTTAAGGTGCAAAATTTTAACCTCGCCTTCATCACCTTAAGACCGAACGATTTTGATTGAAGATGGTGGTCATCGTCTTAAGGTGCGAGAGTTTAACTTTGCCTGCGTCACCTTAAGACTAAAATATTTTGCTTGAAGACGGTGGACATCGACTTAAGGTGCGAGAGATTAACTTTGCCTCCGTCACCTTAAGATCGAAAGATTTTGCTTGAAGATGGTGGACACCGGCTTAAGGTGCAAGAGTTTAACTTTGCCTCCATCACTTAAGACAGAACAATTTTTCTTAAAGATACAATGGTATTCTTTAAGTATGGGCCCTTTCACTGATGCATTTATGCGATGGTCTTTTCTAAGTATGGGCCCTTTCAATGATACACTTATGCGATGGTATTCTTTAAGTATGGGCACTTTTATTGATGCACTTATGCAATGGTTTTCTTTAAGTATGGGCCTTTTCACCGATACATTTATGCAATGGTCTTCTTTAAGTATGGGTCCTTTCACCAATACACTTCTGCAATGGTATTCCTTAAGTATGGACTCTTTCATTGATGCACTAATGTAATGATTTTCTATAAGTATGGGCCCTTTCACTGATAGATTTATGCAATGGTATCCTGTAAGTATGGACTCTTTCATTGATGCACTTATGCAATGGTATTCTTTTAGTATGGGCCATTTCATTGATGTACTTATGCAATAGTCTTCTTTAAGTATGTGCCCTTTCACTGATTAGATTAAGGTGTGAGAGTTTAACTTCGCCTCCGTCACCTTAAGACCGGACAAGTTAGGCTTCAAGTATGGTCCCATAATAAATCTGTTCAAATTATAGCTTAAGGTACAAAGGGGCAAATCTTGTCCACCTTAGGGCATAAAAATTTTAAGATCCTTTTAAGGATAAACTCGTGAGAGGCTAGCTTAAGGTGCAAAGGGAAAAAATTTGTCCACCTTAAGGCATGGAAATTTTGAGATCCTTTTAAGGATAAACCCTTGAGAGGCCAGATTAACGTGCAAATGGACAAATCTTGTCCAACTTAAGGCATGGAAACTTCTTTAATATCTTCTTAAAGATAAATTCGTAAAGAGACCATCTTAAGGTGCAAGGGAACAAATCTTGTCCACCTTAAGGCATGAAAACTTTTTTATATTGTCTTAAAGATAAATCCGTAAAGAGACCAGCTTAAGGTGCAAAGGGACAAATCTTTCCCAACTTAAGACATGGAAATTTTGGAGGCCTTGATTTGAAGACTTGGAGATTTTGTCAACTTTCACTCCCAAATTCTGCGTTTTGAGCAGATCAACTTCCAAATTTGGGCAGTTTGAAGACTTCATCTTATTTTAACGAAGCTCATATTTCATTGGAGTTTAACCCCATTGAGCCACCAATACTTGGAGTGAGTCTAAAATTTAATTAGAATATTTTCATACTCGGTATCTATATGGTCCTACTGCAGGAACATATTTTGTTGACACTCATGCAACTGAACTCAGAATAAGATTCAAAGTGCCTGCGTACCTCAGTGAAGAGGATCAAGTCGCAACATAGTTTTGGGTGAGTGTTGTTTTTTTGTGCTAACTTTTGCCTAGGCTGACTCTTTCAAGATTTTCAACCTACCAGACATTTTTGTTAGCCGTACACCATTTATACTCTTGCGGGCCAGGAGTGTCATCTTCCTTTAAGGTTAGTACTTCTTCAAGAACTTGGCATTGATAGGACCAATTTTCACACCATCTGCATCAACAAGCTTGTAAGTAACATTTGAATATACTTCTTGTAGAACATATGGTTCATCCCACTACGAGGTGAATTCCCCAGACTTATGAGAAGTAATAATGGGCCTTCTTACTGAGAGGACTTGATCTCACACTTAAAAGCACCTCAAGCGAACTCTTTTATTGAAAGAACGAGATACACGAGCTTGGTAACATTCAAGATTTTGCTGAGCCTCCAACCTCTTTTCATTAAGAGCTTCTAATTTTATAAGACGCAATTTAAAATTTCTTCATCAGTGAGCCCTTGTTGAATAGCCAGTCTCAAAGAAGGTATTTGACGCTCAAGTGGCAGGACAACTTCAACTCTGAAAGCAAGCAACTATGGGGTTGCTTGCGTTGGTGTGCGGTAAGTTGTTCTATATGCCCATACAGCTTCTTTTATTCATTCATGCTAGTCTCGCTTAGACTTGGAGATGACTTTGTTCAATAAATTGAATAAAGTCTTATTAAATATTTTGGCTAGACCATTGGCGGGAGCATGGTACATAGAAGACTTGCTTTGCTTGAAGCCAAAGAGATCACAAATCTTGTTCATCAACTTATTAACAAATGGATTGCCATTGTCGGTTATTATATATTAAGGGATTCCAAAGCAGTAGATGATATTCACTCGGATGAAATTCGCAACATTCTCCTTCTTTACTTCTTTGAAAGAAACAACTTCGGCCTATTTTGAGAAGTAATTTACTGCGGCCAGCATGTATAAGTGTCCACCAGAAGATTTTGGTAGTGGACCAACAATATCCATTCCCCAGGCATTGAATAGCCAAGATGCTACAGTTGGGTGTATACTTCATAAGGTTGATGTATGAAATTTCCATGGAATTGAGAAGCTTTGCATATTCTAGCATAGTCCGAGCAATCTTTCACCATCATTGGCCAATAGTATCCCATCCTTTTAATATGAAAATGGAGCTTCGATCTAGACTAATGCGATCCACAAACTCCTGAGTGCGCTTCTTGCAAAGCTTGAATTGATTCTTCCTCTCAAGACATCGCAAGAGTATTCCTTCAAATGATCTTTTGTATAACGTGTTTTTATAGTAAAGGAAGCGAGGTGCACGATGATGAATGTCAGTCCTTCTTCTTGAATCCTTTAGAAGTATCTCATAACATAAGTAATCAATGATAAGTTGTCATCAATCTTTTTTTACAGCTTCAGACACGGCAATGAGGTATTCAACCTTATTTTCCACATCCTCATTTGATGGCGGTGTTGACACCTAATTTTTGCCCTCCACAATCAAGTTTAATTTTGAGTTTCTTCAATCTTATATAAAATTACAATATTTACTTCATCTGAATTAAAAAAAATTCAAAATATTTATGTACGTAATTTTGTCATTTTAAATAGCAATTATACAATTCGTATTTAATTGTACGAGATTATATAATTTTGTTACTTAAATAACTATTTTATGGAATATCGAATTTTAATCAAAGATTATCTTAAAATTTAATTCAAATGGGTAAAATCTTGATTCAAATATAAGTTATTTCAAAAATAATTTATTTGGAGAAATATTTATTCAATTTTATAGAATCAAAAAACTTAGGATTAAATCGGTAGTTAATTTATTTCGAGCTTTGATCCAATTTAGTAGATTTATTTAAATTGACCATAATTAAAATTAAAGTGACCACGATTGCAATGCAATTGGTCAATTGATATTTAATTTGGTTAGCATTTGAATAAATTGACTAAAATTTTAATCGAAATTGGTCATTTTTTAAATGGCCAAATTTTGATCCCTTTCATTTTTAATTGGGACACAAAAAATTGGCCCAACACAACAATTTTAACACCCTACACCCAGCAGCCTATCCTTTTATTTTCCCCTTACCAGCCCACTCTATACCCAGCCCAACTTCTTATACCAATTCTCCTCTTTAACAAGGAGATCAGAAATAACAAGAAAAACACGCTTCTGGTTTCCAGATCACGTACAACGAACAGAAAATCACAACCAGCTGAAACCCGACCATCTCCCATCTATTTTTGAACTGACCCAGGCCCAACCCATCAGTTTTTTCTTCGCACGCATCTCACGCATCAGTTGGACGAGCAAAGGATCCAAAAACCTTCTAGAAACAAGCTAGGTGTCACCCCCAATGTCCAAATTCCACGAATCTCAAGATAACGTGTATGAATTCGTACATATTTGGTAAATTTTTGTTGGTTCTTGGGGAAATTATCCATTTCCCCCAGTTTCTATTGGCGACTTTTTGAAAGTCGTTCAAGAAAATCCAAATTAGGGTACAATCTGTTATGATCCTTATTTTTGATGTTTGAATTCCCCCAAAAATATCTCTAAAATACCCACAATTCCATCTTCTATATAAGAATCCATTGGGTCGGTATTTTGAGGGATTAGAAAAATTGGGTTGGAAAATTTTCTAAAAAACTAGATTGGAAAAATTTTCTTTTGGGTCAAGAAAAAAGGGTTTTGGGAAAGAGCAACTTTTGTTCGGCAAATATTTTAGGAAGTAGCAGTTAGTTTAGTCAAAATTCATGTATCGGCATCAAACTTTCCGGTGGTGGTGGAGTCCGACGTCAGCTCGTAGTCCCGTTTTGCTGCTCCCTAATAGGTAATAAATATCCTTTTCTATTCAAGTTTTGATCTTTTCTACTTCATCTCGACCTTCTGTGGTTATAAATAACTTTTTCGATGTTATTCTGTGCTGGGAGGAGCTGTAGAGGCCTCGTCGGCTGTAGAATTTGTTTGAGTGTGTTGTGGTTTGTTGAGAATCGCTCGTTGTAGGTGCCTCGAAAGGCAGAGATGGTTGTTATGTTGAATCATTGCCCATGTTATGATCTGTATTTCACTGTTGGCTTCATAATTTGGGTTCACTTTCCCTAAATTCACTGTTTCGTATTAAGTGTTGTTGGGTAGTTTATCAATCTATATAATAGGAATCAACAAAGGTTGTAGGATTAATTCACTATTTGTTTCAATCTAAATGCTTTGCATGTTGATTGTTGTTTGTGTAGTTCATTTTTGTTCTATATTATTTGATGCTTTTAACCGCAAGATTTTAGATTTTCATTTTAGTCATCACCTTGTTTTGATGAAATCCAGTAGTTCCCTTTGATTTATCGTTTATTATTTTAGTTTGGGCCTCAATATTTTAACCTTATAATTTTATTTCAGCTTTGTCTTCAAAATCACTGTAATGTTTGATTATTGTTATTTTCCATTATATCATTTTGTACTGGATTATTTTGGCCCAATTTGCTATTCGTTTAGACGACTATTGTTTGTTTTATTTTTGATTTGTTACCTTAGTTCAATATTGTGGGTAGTTCGTCTCGATTTTGTTCAGTCCTGCATTTGTTTTGAATCTTTCAAAGTCAAGTGGAAACATTCCCAAAATCCCTATCGACAAATAATGTCAAGAATGGATAAGGGAGATGTCATATTAGTTCAAATCATTCGGTGACCCCTCAAGGATACATTTTGTATTCAAGTTGCGTTCTTTATCTTGGGTCACCTTTTCGAAATTACGTGGAAATATAGTAATGGATTTTGTCTCGTTAGTGATGTATAACGGATTGTATGCCATCAATGTAGTAAATTTAGTTATCCTATCATTGATTTTTTTCTTTATATTTTGTTTTAGATCACACGATACGAATTCGTAGATCTTGTGGCATGTTTATACTATCATTGATTATTAATCCCTCTTTAGTTGATTTGTCTGTCAACGAATTTCTAAGAACCTTCAATTCTCCTGTTAGCTGCGATTTTCCTATCTTTTATTGAAGATGTGTTATTTGAATATCCATATAATTTCAGCTAGGATTTGGTAATAAACCCATGTGATATTTGCGTCATGTGTGAGAATTGGCCTGTGCTTCACTGAAATTAGTTTATCATATATCATCTGAACCTTTAAAGGTATTCCCTTTTGTTTCCCTTCCTTTTTGGTTGATCATACATTAGTTCATTCATCTTTTTCTTTGCATGAAATCCCTCGGGAGTCCAATTGAACTCCTTTCCCTTGCATTACACAATGGTCCATCGAGGATCACTTTCTAGAAGACTTTGCAAGCCGATCACATAGCGCATGATTATGAAGAGTCAAACGCTGAAGAATGGGCTAAAGTCCCGGCAAAGAGACTAGAAAGTTTCTTTTTATCTTTTTATTTATTTATATATTCATTGTCATCTTTTATTTATTTATTCCTTTATTCATTCATTTGGGCCTCGAAGTCAAAGTTGTAAATTTAATACAGGTGGAGAAAGACTTAAGCCAAAGGCTCAAAAACTAGATTAGGACAGGTGAAATGGGTCGAAAGTCCAATTAGACTAGGACAGGTCTCATTGATTTGGGCCTAATGGCCCAAATCCTTTACTTTCTCCTCCCTTCCCCCTTTTATGTGTTTATTTTGTTTATTAGTCTTGTTTAGACTTAGTTAAAATCCCTACTAAGTCGCCTAAATCCATTTTACACAAATCGTTTTCTAAAATCAATCACTTTTCAAAAAATCAATTTTTTGAAGTTAATCAAAAAATGTTTTCAAACAGTCCGGATAACCGCAAGTTAGCGGACTTTTTAGGTGCCTAACACCTTCCTAAAATGTTAATAGGAATCGCTTACTCAGAATCTCTAACTTAAACAATTTTTTTGTTTTGAATCGTCTAAGTATTTTATAAAATTTTCTTAATTCCTTTTCAAAATTAAGTGGCGACTCCCTTTAAAAGTCAAAATTTTCGCAAAACAGGTGGTACTACCCATTCTTGGCGGATAGTAACTCGTGTTTGATTTGGAAGAGTTAGGGTTGAGGCCAAAGTAGCTAGGACATCGGTTTGCTTATTTTCTTCCTTGGCATATGTTGGAGGGTTATTTCTCCAAGCCAACCCATCAACTTCTATGCATAATCATGATATGATTGTAGCTCAAGCTTTCTGACTTCATAGCTTCCCAAAAGCTACTTGATCACCAATTGGGAGTCACCAAAGACTTGTAATTGCAGTTGTTTTATATTAGAGCAACGGATTATTAGGGTAAAAGAGTATGGGATGACCTCTTCTTATGGAGTGATGAACACCAAACCGGCACCAAATTTATCTCGACGTGCGGCACCATTAAAGTACATCTTTCACGAGCGTATGGCTTCAATAACTATTGCATCTTCATCAGGAAGTTCATCGCTCAGTTCCAAATCATCAGGCATTGGGTGGTTGACCAAGAAATCAGCCAATGCTTGTCCCTTTATGGCCTTTTGGGGAACATACACAATCTCAAACTATTGAAATTGAAGGTACCGTCTTGAAAGTCGGTCCCTAAGGACTGGTTTCGACATTACAAACTTGATGGGATTCACCCTAGACACAAGACGAACAATATGAGCCTGAAAGTAGTGCTTCGTCTTTTGAATTCAGAAGGCTAATGCCAAACATAACTTTTCAATTGGAGAATACTTTAGCTCATTTGGTGTCATCATTTTACTTAGCTAGTAAAGAGAGTTTTCTTTTTCTTTACTATTTTCTTGAGCCAGTAGTGCTCCAACTGACCTCTCTTATGCAACGATGTAGAGTATCAATGATTTTTTAGGTATGGGTGCCGCAAGAACTGGTTTCTTCAATAAGTATGATTTGATACTCTCAAAGGCATTACTACAAGCTTGATCCCATTCGAAGGGAGTGTCCTTTCTTATAAGACGACTAAATGGTTGATATTTTCTAGCCAGGTTTGAGATGAACCTCCTTAAATATGCTAGCCTTCCTTGAAGGCTTTTTAACTCATAAATATTTCGAGGCTCAAGCATCTTCAAAATGCATCAACCTTGGCTTGATCAATTTTAATTCCTCGGTGTCATACAATGAAGCCAAGAAACTTTTTGGAAGTAACTCCAAAGGCACACTTTAATGGATTCATCCTAAGTTGATATCTTCTAAGTAACTCAAACATTATTTTTAGGTCTTTTAAGTGGTCGTTTCTCTTTCTTGACTTCACCACTAGATCATCTACGTAGCATTCAATATTTTTATGGAACAGGCCGTCAAAGATATTTTGCATAGCCCTTTGATAAGTGGCGCTAACGTTCTTCAAACCAAAAGGCATCACTTTGTAGCAATAAATACCTTTGGGCGCACAAAATGCAGTGAGTTCTTCATCCTTTGGTGCCATGCGGATTTGATTGTAGCCATATGAACCATCCATAAAGGACATTTCCTCATAACCAGTGGTAGCATCAATCATTAATTCTGATATGGGGATTGGAAAGTCATCCTTAGGGCAGGCGTTGTTGAGATCCCGAAAGTCGACACAAACTCGAATTTGGCCATTCTTCTTTTGACTGGAACAATACTAGAAATCCACATGGGATATTTGACTTTGCGAATAAAGCCAGCTTCAATGAGTTTGTTAAATTCATTTTTAATCAATGGAACCAACTCTGACCTAAAGCGCTTTTAGGCTTGCTTAATAGGACGAGCCCCGTTCTTGACCGCCAACTGATAGACTGCTACTTTTAGATCTAAGCCAGGTATTTCTTTGTAACTCCAAGTAAAGACATCCATATATTCTTTGAGTATGTCCATATAAGTGATTTCCTTCTCCATTTCTAGAAATGCACTCAGGTAAGTTGGTATTGGGTCTTTATCGATTCCAAGATTAACTTTTTTCAATGGATCTATTGTGGCCTTCAATCCTTCTTCAAGTTGCGACGGAGCATCTCTAGCATCTTCTTCCTCTTGGGGGTCATCATCATTGATGGATATATGATAACACCAAAAAGTATCTTCTATCTCTTCATCAACCATTATTTCAGACGAGACATCTTTCTCATCTGTGTTGTAACATGATATGATGAGCCAACACTTGCTTCATCTTCATCACATTCCTTGGTATAAACCATAATATGAGTGTTTTCTTTTAACACCTCGTTGCATGAAACCACCAATTTCATCTGCCACCTCATTCTAGAAGGAATCAAACTTTAGAAATACTTCAAGATTTTAAGTGAAAAGTGCATCATCGTGCTTTGACGATGTCTCTAACGCTTATTGCGTGTCTTCTTATTTAGAGGTCCCAACCTTTCGAACATAAAATTTCTTGTAGTTGATTCTCCAAGTTGATCAAAGATAGAAGGCTTTTTATTGGATGTAGTAGGCTCTTCTTCTATAGTGATGTAATTACTAACCGCCATTCATATGGAGATATAAATTAGAGGTTGTTGCGTGTATCCTAGGCCTTCACGTGCCTACCTAGATGTACCTTCTGACGGAAGTTTTCCCAACCTTGGTGGATCATTAGAAGTATATCCAGCCATTATAAATAGCTTGTATGCATTTCGGTCGAAGCCCTCTTTCATACGCTTCGTAGGAAGTGTTATATCTTTTGGCAATTTTTGAGCTACAAACTCTCCAAGTATTCTTGAGGATGGATTTATTGCGTCAATCCTCCTGATAGGTAAAGTTAGCCCCTTTAGCATATTATCTTGGGCATCAGATGGGTGATGTTTCTCTTTCTTTACCTTTTTGCCTTCTTTTTCATAAGTGCGACGCTTTCTTTATTCAAAGTGAAAAGGTGCTTCTTGGTGGCAACTTTTTCAATAGTCACCATGACTTTCTTAGATGCAAGATCATCACACTTGGTCTTGGTGACATCTTTAACCTTTTTTTTATTCACAACATAATTTTTTAAGTAGAATTTTGCATCGGCAAAGTGTGACTCAACTTCAGTGAATGGCTTATCATCGGCAACTATCTTTCTTTCCACTTCACCTTCGAGGTACTTCAAGCATTGATAGTAAGAGGATTAGATAATTTTGTTCTCGTGTACCCAAGGCCTACTAAGTAATATATTGTATGAAGTTTTGGCATCAATCACATGCATCCACGTATTTGACTAAAAATCATCCATATGAATCCCCAACTTGACAGCTCACATGGCCCTTTGGCCCACTTGATTGAAGCCTTAGATCATTATATGATTTTTGGCTAGTTCATCGATAGTGATGCCAAGTTCTTTCATTGTACAGATAGGTAGGATGTTAACTCAGGATCCCTCATCAATCAAGATTCTATTTATCTTCTTTCCTAGAACTTGACCTACCATATAAAAGGGATGATTGTGTAGGGTTCATCCAAGAAGAATATCATTATTTGTAAATGTGAGTTTTGTATCACATACATGTGCCTCCTGGCCAAGAGTTTCTGCAAGCTTTTTAGAAGATGAAGGAACTTTTATGGGTAGATTTTCACCCTTTGTCCCCTCTTTGGTAGTATTAAAACAAGATGCCTCAAAGTTGACTTGAGCAGTCTTTGCAAGAAACCAACTTGGTAATGATTCTTCCAATGTTACTGGACACCATGGTTTTTGGTGGTGAAAATCCATTACCTCCATCTTCTTTGGAAGTTCAACCAACTTTTGTTTTCTTGGTTTTTTCACCATCCTCCTTCTAATGAGTCATTTATCATCGCCTTCGTAAAAGACTAGAAGGGGGATGGTGAAGAAACCATCATTGGACTGGATGGTAAAGACCTGACAGGTCTTTATCATCGCCTTCGTCAACTAAAGATCTATCAGGCTCTAATTGTTTCTTATTATGTTCTTTAGCATATATTTGGACTGGATTGAGCAAGTCAAAAGTGATAGAGATTTGATGAGAACTAGCCATCTCATCATCGAAGAAGATCTTTTTCTCATTTGCAGTTGCATGACTTTGTCTTTAAAGATAAAACACTTTTCCAGTGGATGACTCATAAGTCTATGATACTTGCAATAATTTGGGTCATTGGTTATTCCAGCTTCATCAGGGCACTTCATCTCTGGGAGTTCAATGAGCTTATGCTTAAGAAGTTCATTCAAAATTTGGTAACATCAAAATCAAGGAAAAGGTATTCCTTTTCTTGCATCTCCTTTAAAGTTAACTTCTGATTTGGATGTGCTAGAGAAGTTGTCTTCACACTTTGCTTCTTGCTCACCTTCATGGTGACCTTCACATGAGACACGTCAATATTTATAGATTCTTTGTTGTCATTTTTGGGGACAAACGTGCCCCATCTTTTGGGTTCCTTCTTATCCTTTCCCCTTTGAGGGTCATGGATAGGTGTTGCTCCCTTCCAGTAGAAGACATGTTCAACTTCATATCGTGAGCACGGGTAGCTAACTCTTCAAAGGATTTAGGCTTAATGACTTGTAAGATGTAGAGAAGCTGCAAGTGAATTCCTTGGACGTACATCTCTATTACAGAAGTTTCGTTGAGCCTATCTTGGCAGTTTAGGCTAGAATTTCTCCATCGATTGATAAAGTCAATGACTGGCTCGTCCTTTCTTTGCCGAGTATTTGTGAGCTCTACCATGCCTGTTGTACTCCCTGTGCTGTAAAAGTGATTTAGGAACTCATGCTCCAATTGCTCCCAAATATTAATAGAGTTAGGCTCGAGGTCTATATACCAATCAAAGACATTTTCCTTTAGGGAACAAACAAATTATTTGACAAGATAGTCACTGTAAGTTCCAACATTACTACAAGTCTCAACAAAGTGTGCAACATGTTTTTTTGGGTTTCCTTTGCCCTCAAATTATTGAAATTTGGAAGGTTGATAGCTGGCAGGCATTTTGAGGCTATCCATTCTTGCAGTGTAGGGCTTGGCATATTGTAATACCCCGTACTTTTTCCTAGCTTAAATTCGTCCCTAGAATGTTAAAGATTTTCTTCAAAGATGAATACCTTTTTATTCATATGGTATTTTCCAAATTTAGACTTTCTATTGTGTGGGAAATTGAATAAGCTTTCCGTCGATACCAAATTCGCCTAAATCCGATATGCAGTTGAAAAGTTATGGCATTTTTAAATTGACAGAGTTCCACCTGGGCACTCAGTGCGTCGCGGAGAAGGCAAAAATAGCAATCGTCAATTCCAGTGGACCTCCGCAATATTGGTGCATCGTGAAGTGGTCCATTTTCTCAATTATCAAAATCTAATAGCCCAACACAATATTACTATGTCGTGTTAGTGGCCAAAATGGCATTTCAAATGGGCACCGCGATGTTGGCACGTCGCGGAGCACGGCCAGTTCCCACTCGTCCACTTTCCAGTAAGCCACTACGATAGTGGAGGTTGCGTTGGCCTACCAGTTCAAAAAAAATATTACATTTTCAGTTCCAACTTAAAGTTTAATAGAGGTATTTTGGTCAACTCCCAATGCCCCAACACGTCTAAAATAAGGAATTAAGCATATTCCTGGCACTTTATGCTCATTATTCATCATTCCCTTCAAAAAGCAAAAACCCTAGAGCTTCAAAGCTTCTTCTCCAAGAAATCAAAATCCTCCATTGTTTCTCCAAGAAAGCTTAAGATTGAGGATTCCCAAGGAAAGATAATCAAGAATTCATCTTCAAGAACCCAATTAGGAATCAATAATTCAAGTTTCTTCATCTAATCATCAATCAAGGTATGGGGCTTTATGAACAAGGATCTTCTTCCATCCTTGTGCCCAAAACCAAGCTTTTATTTAAAATTCATATTTGAATGATTATTCATTAGATTTAAATTAGGGTTCATACCCATTATTGCTCTTTGCAAGATTTTGAGATTTCAAGTGTTATAGAAGTTGAATTGCATGTCTACTTTCATATTTTCATGCATATTGCAATAAATTACAGATATTGAGATGAACTATCATTATTTTCAATATCAAGCATGATTATTATGATGTTTTGACATGAGATTGAAGCATGGGTTACTACCTTAAGATTGAATATTGTTATTTCAAGAAAGATGATGCTTTAAACATCCTATTATCGATTATTTATAGATTTTTAGTAAAGTTTTGATCTTTCGATCACCAGATAAGCTTTGAAATCCACTTTACAGATTTATTACATATTACTAAAGCAAAATAGCTTTACTTACAGATAGATTCAGATAAGTGCATAACTGGTTTTATAATAAGCCCTTATGCTAGTTTTAAAGTGGATTTCCAATAAGATGAGCGTAGCAAATTAAAGGAGTAATATTTAGCATCGAGTTGGGTATGATTCTAAGGTTTCGTACTCCAAAACTACGTACCACCGTAGAATTGAGATTAACGTGCCTATAGTGGGCTGAGATAGTGATCACTTAAGTTGAGGTTATACTCCCTAGCAAGAGTATGGCACTTCTCCCCAACGTGAGATTTCTTCCTTAGGAGGATGAGACATTGGACTCCATGTAACTCGCATAGTTTATGTCGGTTAAGAGAACCTCCCTACTAGTAACGAAAAGCTTTGAAAGAATTCCCTTAATATAAAGTGTTTTTCCTCACAGCTTAATGGTCAAGATTTTTAGAATAGTTTCTCAAAAAAGAATAACAGACAGATTTTAGAAAACTAAGTGTAGAGGCTCACAATGTTTACTCAGATTATGCTTTATAGAAAGATATTAGCTACAGATTTCAGAATTTAGAGTGAGTACTTTCTACACTTAGACAGTACGATTTAAAGAGAGAACACAAGCACAACTTTCAGAACTAAATGTTATGACTCACTAGATTTATAAAGTATGATTTGCTTCTTATTATTTCAGTATTTCAGATATTCCAACTTATGTGAGTTATTTACATTTAGAATGTATTATTTTATAAATTTTGATGATGAGATGATGTTTTACTTATGTATTTCACCCTCATATACTCAGTCCACATATATGTGTATGTGCTACATTATCTCATAATGTAGGTTCAGATGCTCAGTATCAGCAGCGTGAGTAGTTCGAGTATCTTCATCTACATCCAATAGTTGGTGAGTCCTCATAGTTTGGGGACTTACTCATTTAGATTCTGCAGCTTAGTAGTTTTATATGATTCAGTATTCTTTTCAGATAGTTCGAGTTAGCTGGGGGTCTGTCCTAGTGACTCTCTAGTTATTAGTAGTAAAGGCTTGTCATACTGCTAGATTTGATTCAGACTTACAGTATTTGATTCAGACTTACAGTTTCCACATTGAGTATGACTTTCATGTCTATATTACCTTGATTATACGATTTATACCTAATAGAAGGCAGACAGGGTTAGCTTAAGGTTACTCATAGTCTTGAGCACTGTGTGACGTTTCGAGATCATATTTTGGGGCATTACACATATGCAAGGAAAGACTTGGTGACAACATCATACTTGTCTTTGAGGGCCCCTTCAATGAATTCCTTCAATTGCTCAGTCGGGATCATTCCCTTAGAAGAAACTTGTACCTCTTTAGTTGGTAGCATTTGTTTCACAGAATGTTCAGTCTTGTGAGCCTCTGGAGATTTTCCAGGTTCATGGATTGATTTTCCGTCTATCAGGCCTTTCATCCTATCCACTATCTTAGCAATTCGAGCATCTTGATTCTGAACATATTTGGTCAGGTCCTTAATTGCCTTTGTCAGATTCGCAAGCTGCTCATCCATAGATAAGGCATCAGTCACCATCGCTTGCATGATTACTGGAGATGTTGGAGAGTAACACGGATTGTCGCATAAGTTAATCTTCGAAGTGCTCATCTTATGCGATACAAGTGGAGATGATGCATTTGTTGAACGACCATCGCTCTTTTTGCCAGAGTAGTTGGAACCAGAATGCTCAAGTAGAGCTAGAGTTTCTTAGGTGATTCCACCACACTGCTTCCTCCTTTCAAAGCACTAGCACTGGAATTTGTTCTTTTTGGGGTTAAAGATCCAAAAACTAGAGTTGGCGCGGATGACACTGGACGTGTTTGTTGTCTTAGAAAGCCTGCCTTGCTCCTTGTGACAACTCCCAAGCTTCCTAAAGTAACACCAAGGATGCTTTCTACTTGAGCAGAGAACTTTGAATCAGCAGCCTTAGAAGCAGTTGATTGAGAGTTGACCTACTTGGAAGTTATTTCGTTGTTCTTAAACTTTGAAGTATGAAAAGTTGAGATGAGAGGTAGAGATTGTCCCACTGGGTATGCCAGAAGTTGTTGGACAATAACATTTTAATACTAAAAAATAAATAATCGAGACAAGAAAAAAATTGCAACAATCAATTTATTGATTTCAATGTGAGTGTTACAATCTCTATGAATCCTCTGATACGCTTTTTCAAATATAAATTCAAGGGCTTCAGGCTTGATCTTGAATTTGAACTTGATTTGTTGATTTGAGGGACTTAATCTTGACTTGTGCTTGAATTCAAGGGCTTTTGAACTTGTTCTTGAATATCGCGGTCTTGATCTTGAATCTTTATGAACTTGATTTGAATACTTGAGCTTTGTAGAGAAATTATAGCGTTTGATCCACTAGCTTTCTCTTGCTTATTTTTAGAGTTCTAGGAGTTCTTTTTTCTAAATTATGAGACTCATATTTACAGTTGTGGAAATGGAAGAGTCATAATGAAGATGAACTTTCTTTGACCAATCAAATTCAAGTGACGTGACACCTTTTATGGGTTTTTGATTTTACTAGGTCTGCTGTATCATTTTAATATGTGGCATGGTCCTATCAGCTCATTCACTTTACTTGGCATGCCACGTCATTCGACATGTGACACTCTTTTAGGCCTCTAGAATATAACAATATCTCGGGGTTAGTAAAGTGGGAGCATCATTTGTAGCCTAAATTAATGGACTAACCCAATAAAGGTTGGACTTTATTTAAATTCATACATGTTTGGACTTAAATAATTACTAAGGAGAAAAGACAGAAACGGCACTTCAAATAAACTATTTTCATGAAAATGACCATGGAATTTAAATTCTACTTTCTAGCCATTTCAATTTACTGGTTTGTTCTATACTGTTTCTATACACCTTCTATACAGTTTCTATACAAATCTTGTACATATAAATATTCTATACAAAAATTATACAGTTTTGATACACAATTTATACAAAAACTGTACTTTTTTTTTAACACATTTATACAACAATTGTATAATTTTCATACACTTTTTATATATTTTATACATATACATATTTGATAGAACTATACAATTTCTATACATATATCTTATATAGATACATATTCTATTTAACAATTATATCGTTTTTATATAATTTAATTATTATTTCTAAACAATAAAAAAAAGTAGAATATTTGATCAGATAAAACATTTATAGCAAAAAAAAATTAAAATATTTTTAAAAGGGACGAATTGCCCAAGTTGAATACTGTATCAGTATTGTATATGGACTGTATATGAACTACGTAGGCCATAATGACCCAAATTAGGGATGGCTATAAACGAAAATAGTATATCCGACTAGCCACTTTTTGGAAAGTTTTCAAACTTGGGCTATTTGTTTTAAAAAGTGCTATAGAGTGTCATTTTCCTTATATTAATACGCAATATTTATTTGGAACTAATAGATTTTGAATTTAATATATTCGAATTTCATACGGATTTAAATTTAATAAAATTCCATCGCCCACAATGATATCTTTGTTATGTATTTTTTCTCTATCATTGTATATGTGTGGTTCGACTTCATTCTAGAAGCCATATCTTGGGTTTTGGTATTATTTTCCTTTTCATATCAGTTTGAGTGATAGATTTACTTGTTAAGGCTTGGCACGACAAGTGTCATTATGACCCTTGATGGTGACACTTTTTGTATAGAAAGTATGCACGAGCAAGGCAATTATAATTAGTATATTTAAATTTACTCTAATTATATTTTGTTAGTGTAGCAATCATCTGCAAGTACGTGGCAATTAGGATCAAAGTAGCGGATAGAAAATAAAATTCTTGTGTGGAGAACGATGTGATTCTATGATTTGGATACATTTTGACACGATAAATAGTCTTTTTGATTTTTAGGCAGTAATCTTACACGTGTTCATAAAAGATTCTTAACTTATTTTGTGGCACATTTTTTTTTTATAACTTTTGATTGCGTTGTTGATTAGTAATTAATAACAGAATCAAAATTGTGCTTTTTCTTTTTAATGCTCGTTGAGTTTGTGATGAAGATGTATCCTACTATATTTGAGTTTTGATCAAAATGTTGCTCCCGTCAGCTTTGCTGCATTCACTTGAAGAAGCAATAATTTTAGGACCAAATGAATTTAAAATCCTAGTCTTTGCACAATAAAAGTCTTTTTTAATTCGGATTTTTAATTTAGTTTTGATTTAATTGATAAGACATCAAAAGTAAATCCCTCCATCTCAATTTATGGTCAAGAAGGTCAGACTTACGGTGTGTTTGGTATGAAGAAAAATATTTTTCAGAAAATGTTTTCCAGTTTTCTTATGTTTGGTTGACTTATATGTTTTGGAAAATGTTTTTCAAACCAACTTATTTAAGAAAATTAAGTTGGAAAAATTAATTTGCCCAACTTATTTTCCTTAAATCTAAAGAAAATGACTTTCCTACAAAAAGTAAGGAAAATAGTTTTCAAAACTCTCTTTTATCCTCATTTTAAAGTTGAAATGTTCATACAATTCTCAAAATCATCTACTCCGCCCCCAATACCCTATCATCCCGACACCACCCCTATCCCACCCCACCCCTACCCTTACCCCATCCCTACCCCTACTCCTACCCCACCCCTACCTCTACCCTCACCCCACCCCCAAAATATAATTATTTTAAAAAGTATTTCAAATTTTTTTCTTAGTCCATCCCCTACCTCATCCCACTCCTACCCCTACCAGCCCCCTCCAAAAATAATATCTACATTTTATTAAAAAATTCAAACTTTTCTCCTACCCCCTACCCCCTAACCCCCCCTTACCAGCCCCCTCTCCCATCCCTTCCCCCAACCTAAAAAAAAAATTATTTTAAAAAAAATTTCAATTTTTTTCTTCCCCCCCCCCCCCCCCCCCTTTAATTTTTTAATTTTTTTTCTTACCCTACCCTTACTACCTATTCTGACACCCCCACTCACCCGTCAACCAACCTCCTTCCCAAAAAAGAATTTAATTTTTTAAATTTATTTTTTTTAAAAGAAATCTAAAATATATTTTTACGCTTTAGCTAAACACTAAAATGTATTTTTTGAAAAATATTTTTTCATTCACCAACCAAATACTAGAAAATATTTTTCATCCACCAACCAAACATAAGAAAACAAGTAAGAAATCAACTTGTTTTCCAGGAAAACATTTTCTAGGAAAATATTTTCCATGGAAAAACATTTTCCTTCATGCCAAACACATCCTTAAGGTGTGTTTGATATAAAAAATAAATAAATTCTTTTCTATATTTAGTTGGTCAAAGCATTTTTCGACAAAATGGCTCGATGAACCTTTGTACTATGTCCGATTTGTAATGTGGATATTCTTATTTAGACTTTTGATATCTGAACCTCTCAACCCATCAAAACTCAATATTTTAGGACCCTCTAACCGTTGACCAAGCTTATGTGGCACAAATTGGCTAAGTAGGACGAAATGCCTGAGTGCACGCGCCTAAAGTATGAGTGAGGATCATTTTTTTGATATTTTTACATTAAAATAATTTTTAAAAAAAAAGTAGTAAAAGCCAGCCCTCACCCCCGAAACACCATTGCAGCTCCCACAATTAAAAACAAAGGGTAGAGGATTTCAGCAAATGCCTGTCTTCACCACACTTGAAGCAACCGCCTCCGCCACCACCGCCGCTGTCGGAGTATCTACCACCACCACCCTGGTTACAGTTACGAACTAAGGTCCAGACTCGCCATACTTGAAATAACCACCTCCTCCTCCACCACTGCCTCCACCATCACCACTACATCCAACCACCCCGTCTCCCATCCCCAACCTAACACCATCACCTTAACATCAATCAACCATTTCCACCCTACCCCGCACCACAACCACCACATCATTAGTACTAAGTAAATTATTCAATGTACATAAGTTTTTCAAGTATTCAATTTGAAGAGAAATTCATGCTCCTTATAGAAATTCAAGATTTAGGCATAAAAAATTGAAGGATAAATTGGGTGATTCAAAGAGAAATTCATGTTCCTTGTAGGAATTCAAGATTTGGGTATAAACAATTGAATGGTAAATTGGATTATTCAGCTCATAAAATGGGTAATTCGATTCAAAAAGAAAGAGAAATTTTTCTTTTTTTATAAAGATTGCTTTTTGATACAACAAAGATTCAACTTTTTTTTTTTTGTTTTCTAAAATAAGTGTTGAACATCAAGAAAATATTTTGGTGACTATTGAAGATAATTTCATTGGAAACACAACGATGTTTGTTGAACATCTAACAATTTTCTTCTGAAAAAAAAATATGTGTGTGAGAGAGAATTCAACCTTGGAGATGACATTGAAGAAGATGCAGAACAAATGGAAGACAGATTTCTTAGACAGTGTATTGAATTATTTGGAAAGAGAGGTGGTTAAAATGAATTATTTTAATATTTAATTTATTACGTGGCATTTAAAAATGATGTGGAATTTAATGTAGTATTTTAAAATGACGTGAAAGCTGACGTGGAGGTGAGTTTGTTACACACATCAAAATAGGGTTTAAAATATTATTTTTTAGTGGGTTCAAGGGTCCAGATGACAAACATGTAAGTAGGAGTATCCACATTAAAAATCAAATATAGTATAAGGGTCCATCGAGCCATTGTGCCGCATTTTTCTCTAGAAAAATATGTTTTCTAAAAATATTAAAAATTCTAATAAGAATAGAAAAAAAAAACTACTAATTAAAGGTGAAATAGAAGTAAAATAAACTACTATGATGATAAATTTATGAAAGAGTAAATACATAATTACCCCCTGATGTTGTTCGAATTTTTCACAAAGATACCTAAACTTTACTTTCGACCTATTACCCCACGATTTTTACTAAAACCATTGCAAATACATCATTTTTTGCTGAATTCCAGCCACAACAAAGTGAATGAATACACGCACCAATCAGGTATTGCCATATGTTAAATATATTTAATTTCATATTTTATTTATTTTTTTAATAAATTTTTCTTTTTTATTTAATTTATCACCCCACTCCACCCCTCTTCCCCCACCCACCCCATCCAGCAACCCCCAACCTCTCCCTGCATACAGCAACTCTCCTCCACCCCTTACTCCCGTCCAGTTGCTGATTTTTTCATTCTTCTTGCTCTTTGGATTTCATTTCAATGGTTCCAATTTCGTGTTTATATTAATTTTGTAATGCTTCCTAATTTTGTTTTGATTACATATTTGTTGATTGTTTAATGATGACATCAAAATTCCATTAAAATGGAGCTTTATACTTCTAAAGAGGATATACAACAACTATAAAAAGTAAAAATTAGAATTAAAATAGACACAACAATCAAATATCAAGAAATAGATATTTTAAGAATGATTTTGTTGGGAAAAATTTGAGAAGAGAGATAATTTTTTTCTTCGAACTAAGCTATCAATGGAGGAAGAAGAGAAGAGGTAGAAGAGAATTGAGTTTGTTAAAGCGGAGAAGAAGAGATTTTTAAAATATTTGACAAATAATTACACGTGACGGCTTTTGATTGAGTATTTAAGTCAACTTTGAACCATTCATGCGCTTTCTGTTCGTGTTTACACGCATAGCCAAAATTTTGGTCAAAATAATATATTTACAACAATTTTAGTAAGAATTATAGAGTAACAAAGTAAAATAAGAACCATAAGGTAACAAAATAAAGATTAAGTGTTCTTTTTAAAAACTCACATCAGGGTAATTATGGATTTACTCACTATGAAAATTAACTTATCTAAGAGTGAATTTATATTGTCATTCATATGAGACAAAACTTGAGAACTTTTTTCATTCAAAGAGTCAATTTTGTTGCTATTTGAGGTTTAATCTTCCGAGTGGTTACGGGTCGATCGGTGCGGATCTGTCTGTCTCCGACCGCCAGTGACAAATAACAATATAGTATAATGCGATTAATCGCATCATTTCGTTGTCACCACACTCACAATCTTCTTCTGCCTAATTCTTTCTTTTCTCTTCCTACTGCCCCGACCACAACTGTTACCCCTAACCGAAAAAGCCCCAAGTGTATTCCTGTATCATCCTCTACTATCAGATTAGAAGTAAGAGCTCACTCTGTATCACCAAAAATGGTCAAAGCCATTCTGGTTCATGAACTTGGTGGCCCTCAGGTTTATTTCTTACCATCTCTTTTCTTTTTCTAACACTTAGTTATATAATAAAAAAAAATAAAAAATCAAATGCTAATTCTCTAATACCGATAATTTCTCGATTTGGGCACTTGATAATATTTGTTGAAACTATTGTAGCAGCAAGGAGGATCATGATTACATAAATTTGAGGGAATTAGAGGGGGACATGGACCTTACGTCCGTAAAATTAAGGATTGGAAAATCAAGGTCGTTTGCATAAGATGTAAGGTTGCCTGTAAAATACCTTTCATATATAATTAGGATAAGAGTATTAACTTGCGAAGGAGTTACATTTGTTATATCTTTGTATTTTAATACTAGGGAGTTGCCATGTATATAGTTGAAACAGTCCTTTCATTTATTTAGGAAGATGTTGAAAAGAGTTTAAGAAGGTCCCTGACTTCACTCTACGCTCCTAACTCATTTACATTTTTGGTATTGACTAAAATTTCATCCGGCTCCTTATCTATTGAACTCTCGGCTTACACAATCATTGGTGTTTCCAGTTGAAAAGGCTTGTTTGGATAAGAAGTCGGCCACTTGATTGGCATCCTTAAAATATTGTTAAATCTTCACGCCTGCGCCATTGATACCTTTGATGATGTCTCTGGTAATACCTTTGAGCTTGAGATTATTAGTGACCTTGTTATTGATCATGTCAGTAATCACTCAATAGTCCCATTCAAGGTCGTAAGTATTGCATCCAGCCTGTTTGCATCACTTAATCCCATATATCGTAGCCATCATTGTTGCTTTTACGTTGAATGGGGACTAAAAGGCCATGATCGGGTTGCCAGAATCATTCCTCAGGCCATGATCGGGTTGCCAGAATCATTCCTCACCACACTACCAATACATGCTCGATGTAGTTTCCATCTGATATGAGAAGAAACTACAAAAATGAGAACAACACAAGAACAAAGGAAAAACACTGAAACAAAGAAACAAGATAGAAAATAAAGGGATAGATAGATTGACACAATGAGATAAAAAGAGGACAACCAAAGGGTATATCAATCCCTAAGACCTTCGTATCAATTACCACAAGCACTAACCTCTTACGAGGACCTCACGGGAATGAAATCCCGAGCAACTCACGTCTCTCAACAATCCATAAAGCTCCCAACAAGCTTCAAGAGAACACTCGCAAGTGCATACAATCATACAAAATCAACCAACCCCTAAAATGAGAAGAGTCCTAGTTATTTATAGGCCAAGGGCCATTTATTACAAATTGGGCCCAAAAGTGATCCTAACTGCTAATTGGGCCCAGAAGTGACTCAAAAGCCAAATACCATGCGAAATGGGCCCTATATTGGTGCCTATGCTCTCCTGTGGCCCAAGCTATTATCCACATGCGGTGTTGCTCATTATTCCCTCGCAAGATATCATGAACTGTAGCTACTCTCGTGCTCTAAGCTATCCTCCAATCACGTACCCGCTTCCCTAGAATGATAAGTCGTGGATCCTTAGGTTTGGCCCTTGTAGCATAGATCGCAAAAGAGTGGAGCCCATTCGGTTTGTATCATCTTTCCTTTCTTGAAAAGAATTCGTCCTCGAATCCAACTCTATTATCAACTTGTCATCATACTTTTTAGGCTTGGAATCCTTTTGCATGAACTCCGATAGGCCTTCAAGATCATTTTGATAAAGCACTCTCCTTGCATCTTCCTTTGAGATTATTTTTTTATGAACCTGCTGAAATAAAGGAGTGATACTAGGTAAAATGCTAGTATCATGGTTAATGGGCCTAATGTGGGTAGAGTCATTGCATATTTGGATTTGGATTGGTTGAACAATGTCTTGTGGAGCTTGGTTAGTATTCCTTTGGGTTGAGGGAACATGTTCTTGAGGTCTTGAGGTACAATTTTGATGGTTGAACCCCGGTGTTAGGTTAATGAGTCGTTTCTTTATTTTTTTCCAACGTATCTTCAATTCGTGTCATGGATCCATTTATTATCCATAGTTCGTTGCATCCCCATGAGAGCTTCCATAAGAGTGTGAATGGTTGCTCCACCCATGGATCTTAGTATGCGGTAGAAAGGAGATGAAGCAACTATGGATGACTCATTTAAAGGTAAAGAATTGACTCAATAAAGCTTACGAAGAAAGAAACGATAAAACACACAAAGAAAGAATAGAAAGATAAAATGGACTCAAGAATCAATTAAACAACTAAGTAGATCAAGTATGGAATCTATTCTTATTTGAGATTGAAAGATAACTCAAAAACAAACCATCATACTTGAATCAAGAAACAACAATGAAACAAAAGAAAGCACACAAGAACGGACAAGAAAGGAATTAGACTCAAGAACTAATTCATCAACTAATAGATCAATTATTAGTGTTAATTAGTGTTTAAGAATCAATATATGAAGTTAAGAATCAGGAAATGAAGTTAGATGGTTGAAACCGTGCAAAGAAGTGAGTTGGATGGCTTGTCGTGCGTTGGAGCACGCTGTAGCGGATGTAGGGCATATGGGGGGCATCCCAACGTATAAGCTACTGATTTGAGGTGCTTTTGTCCCGCTTCAGCAGCTTAGGCGCAGCTCAAAGGCATCCAAAGGCAGATTGGCCGAACAACTTGCAAATGGGGCCAAAATTGTACTGTTTTGTACTTCCAATGGTCCCCCTTTGGTCTTTTTTTGGAATATTCTTTTGGATCTTCAAAAGGTGCTTTGTACTCGCACTTTTTCTTCTCTTTTAAGGATCAAAAACCAATTTTTGAAGAAAATTCAAGATGAAGATTTGAATCTTCCTCAAGAACACCAAGAACTTCAAAAAGCTCCAAACTCTTCAACCCTTGCTCAGAATGCGATGAAATTTTGAACCTAAGATCTTTTCCACCTCCTAATCACATTCAAGCATCATTTTTCTCAAATTCTTAATAAAAAATTTTTGATTTCAAAACCCACTTTTAATCTTCAAACTTGAGCTTCTCAAAAATGGTAGAATCTTCAATATAGCTCCGATGAAGCTCAAATTCGATATTTAGACTCTACTAGTGTTAGGGAACAAGAATCTAACACTAAAACACAAGAAAAACAATAAAATCAAAGACTCAAAAATTTTACCCAAGGACAAAAACGTGAATAGTGAATTTTTGTGTGGATTTTTGATTTTTCAACACAAATAGACCCAAGATTGACTTCGTGAGAACGAAATCAAGCTCGGCTCTAATACCAAATGATACGAGAAGAAACTACGAAAATGAGAACAACACAAGAACAAAGGAAATACACTAAAACAAAGAAATAAGATAGAAAATAAAGGGATAGATAGATTGACACAATGAGATAAAAATAGGACAATCAAAGGGTATATCAAATCCTAAGACCTTCCTATCAATTACCACAAGCACAAACCTCTTACGAGGACCTCACAGGAATAAGATCCCGAGCAACCCATGTTTCTCAACAATCCATCCATAAAGCTCCCAATAAGCTTCAAGAAAACACTCTCAAGTGCATACAATCATCCAAAATCAACCCACCCCTAAAATGAAGAGACCCCTAGCTATTTATAGGCCAAGGGCCATTTATCACAAATTGGGCCTAAAAGTGATTCAAAAGCCAAATACCATGCGAAATGGGCCCTATATTGGTACCTATGCTCTCCCATGGCCCAACCTATTATCCAAATGTGGTGTTGCTCATTATTCCCTCGAAAGATATCATGAACTGTAGCTACTCTCGTGCTCCAAGCTATCCTCCAATCACGTACCCGCTTTCCTAGAATGATCAAGTCGTGGATCCTTAGGTTTGGTCCTTGAAGCATAGATCCCAAAAGAGTGGAGCCCATTCGGTTTGTATCACCATCGGTGTTAACTTTAATCCTTCTAAGCATTGGTTTGGTCCAAGTAAATGGCTTGTCTGAATCTTTCAATTCTTTGACATAGTTAAGTCCACTTACCTGTAATATCACAGCTAGGAAATGCCACAGATATGGATGTCTTGATGTTTCGCTGGATGTGCACTTCCGTATTGGAAGTAAAAAATCTTTTCTGGTCACCAAATTTACAAGAAGTGTAGCTCCTCCAAATTTCCCAACAAATACAAATAAGAACTGTTTTTAGAATTAGTTTATGTACGTCGTTAATCCTAACATTCCATCATGTATTTAAAATTCTTTTTAGAGACCGAGTGATGTCTAACTCCCAGATGGTTACCAAAGAAGTTTCAAACAAAATAAACAACCTCACCAGTAATGAAAAACATGATTTATGGCATCACAAGTAGGTGTAGCACAATAAAAGCATCTGGAGACTAATTGGTTACTAAAATATGAAGAATCTCATCGAAAGGTAGCTCTTTAAGAATCAATGTACAAGTAATAAATGAAAATTTTAAAGGCAAACAATAATTGGTTTGGATTGTTGTCTTGGGTGTGTTGGATCTCATGTGCTCTGTGCGTGCCTTCTTTTTTCGTTTGTTTTTGAGTAGTGGCTTTGGTGGTTGGTTAATGGTAGACTATGGTCATGTCATAGGTCGTGGTCGGGGTTGGGGTTGCGGTTGGGGGTGTAGTCAGTTTCAAGTGTGGGGTCGGAGGGGAGGTCGAGGCGGAGCCAGGGCCAGGTTTGGGGTGAGGGACGAGGGCTAGTAGGGTTATGCGGGATGCGACAGCCTCTAGGTTGAGAGTAGGGTCTTGGAACATATAGACCCTTCAAAGTAAGTCCATCGAGCTCGTGAAGATTCTTAGAAAGAGGAGGATCAATATAGTGTGTCCGGAACACCAAGTGGGTAGGTTCGAAGGCTAGGGATATGATCGGGTATAAGTTGTGGTACTCGGGGAGCGAGAGACGTAGGAATGGGGTAGGTATCTTAGTAGTTGAAGAGCTTAGGGGGCAAGTGGTGAAGGTTAGGAGGGTCAACGATACATTGACGACGATTAAGTTGGTCATTGGAGGGTCTATGCTACACATTTTTAGTGCCTACGCGCCAGGTGGGCTTGGACAAGAAGGAGTAAAAAAGATTTTGGGAGGTTTCAGATGAGGTGGTGAGAGGTGTGCCAAGCTCAGAAAAGATTTTCATAGGATGGGATTTCAATGGGCACATTGGGTCATTATTAATAAGAGGTTATGATGATGTGTATGGAGGCTTTGGTTTCGGGGATAAAAATGAAGGGGGAGCCGTTTTTTTTGGATTTTGCTAGGCCCTTTGGGATGGTGGTAGTGAATTCGAGCTTCTCGAAAGGAGGGACACCTTATTACCTTCCGTAAGGCGGTGATCAGGACTCAAATAGACTTTTTGCTCCTTAGGAATGGTGATAGAGTGTTGTGTAAGGACCATAAGGTTATTCCCTAATGAGAACCATTCGACCCAATATAAGCTTCTGGTGATAGACTTGGATATCAAGAAGGGCAGAAAGAGGAGGGGTGGGGAGGATCATCCCCGAATTAAGTGAGTAGGTTGACCCCGGCTAACGCTCTTGAGATTGGAGAGAAGTTGTCCCAGTGTTGTAAAAAGAGTTTGCCACATCGCCAATGGCGAATGGCGAGGCGAGGCATGGTCGCCTCTTGTTGTCGTGGCACTGCGACATCCAAAAGGCGACAAGGCAAAGCGATAGTGGCGTCGCCTTTTTAATTTTTTTTTTAAATTAAGGTTTTAGGGATAAAAACTAATTTTAGGGCTTATTTTTCTATTTTGGCTCTACCAACTTACTTGATTGGCGATTGCGGCTGCTACCATTACCATCTCACAAGTTCGACTTCGACTCCGGTGACTGGCGACGGCTACTTTGGTGACTCCAGATACTCCGATAAGTATTGATTTCTATTATTTTTTCTTCTTTTTTCTTAATTCGGCGACTGAACTGGTGTTTTGGCATACTTGTTTTTTTCCTTGCTCTTTTTCTCTTCTTCTATTTTTCTTCCTTTGTAACAGTAATACAGTGTTGCACTGTCACTGTAACAGTAAGATAAATGTATTATGTAAAAAAATCTTTTTTTTAATAACTTATATAACATAATATGATAGTAATATACTAATTAAATGACTTGATCATTAACAACTAGTTCAATTTCAATGGCATCTCAATCTACTTGATCTATCTACTGTCTATTTTTAATTCTTAACTTGAAATATTTTTGTAATATATTAGTGCTATTGAAACAACCTCTCTACCTCCCTAGAGGTAGTGGTATGGACTGCGTACATTCTACCCTCCCCAGACCCCACTATGTGGGAATATACTGGGTTTGTTGTTGTTGTATTAGTGCTATTGAAATTTTGATCATTTATATATTATTTTAATTTTTTATATTAATTGTCGCCGCACTTTCAAAAGGCGATTGCCTCGTTGCTCGCTGCTCGCCTCGTCGCGTGGCGAGGCGCAGTCATGTCGCCTTTCGCCGTCCAAAACACTGAGTTGGCCGCTTTGGGGTGTGGGAGAGTAGGGGATGTGGATAGTATGTGGAAGAGGACCGCTAGTTGCATCAAAGAGACGGTTAGAGAGGTGTTATGTGTTTCGAGGGGCCGAACCGACCAATAACGGGGGACTACTGGTGGTGGAATGAAGAAGTTAAAAAAAATATAGAGACTAAAAGGGTGGCTTATGCAAAGTTGGTTAGAGTAACGATAAAGAAGAGAAGCAGACAAATAGGGAGGAGTATAAGTTAGCTAGGGAGGAGGCTAATTTAGCGGTTACGACGGCTAAAATAGCAACTTTCGAAAGCTTGTATGTGGGATTAGAGGAGAAAGACAGGGAAAAGAAGTTATATAAGCTTGTCAAGGCTTGGGTGCGGAAGGACCGTGACCTTGACCAAGTCAAGTGCATCAAGGTAGAAGATGACATAGTACTGGTGGAGGACGTCCTCGTTAGGAAGAGGTGGCTGTCTTATTTCCTAAAACTATTGAATGACGAGAGGGACAACGGTATTGTGTTAGGGGACTTGGAGCACTCAGAGGGTTGTCACGATTATGGTTATTGTAGATGTATAAAGGTTGAGAAGGTCAAGGGGTTATTCGTAGGATACGTAGGGGTAGGGCAGATTGGGCCAGACGAGATCCCAGTGGATTTTGGAAGACCGCTGGTAGGGCAGATTTAGGGTGGCTGATTGAGTTGTTTAACGACATTTTCAGGACGATGAAGATGTCCGGGGCGTGGAGATGAAGTATAATGATTTATTCATACAAGAACAAGGGTGACTTACAGAGTTGCAATAACTACAAGGGTATTAAGTTGTTGAGTCACACTATAAAGGTTTGGGAGAGAGTGGTCGAGTTGAGGTTGAGGAGGATCGCGCCTATTTTTGAGAATCAGTTTGGATTTATGCAGGTTGCTCGACGACAGAGGCAATTCACCTCTTGAGGAGATTGGTGGAGCAGTATAAGGAAGGAAGAGGGACTTACACATGGTGTTCATCGGCCTAGAGAAGGTGTACGACAAAGTCCCTAGAGAGTTTTTTTGGAGGTGTGTGGAGTCTAGAGGAATCATATCGATTAAGGACTTGTATGATGGAGCAAAGACTCGTGTGAAGACGGTGGGAGGAAATTCAAAGCATTTTCCTGTTTTGGTAGGGTTGCACCAGGGATCAACTCTTAGTCCATTTTTATTTGCCTCGGTGATGGATGTTTTGACGCAGCATATTCAAGGGGAGATGCCATGGTGTATGTTATTTGCGGATGATGTAGTTCTGATTGACGAGCCCCGGGGAGGAGTTAATGATAAATTAAACCCTAGAGTCTAAAGGGTTCAGGTTGATGTTTTGATGCATGGGGACAATGTGGCAGTGAAGTTGGATTCCCAAGCTGTTCAAAAGAGAGTTTTAAGTTTCTCGGGTCTATGATCCTGGATAATGGAGAGATTGACGAGGATATCACACACCGTATTAGGGCAGGGTGGATGAAATGGAAGCTTGCCTCTGGAGTTTTGTGTTATAAGAGGGTGTCTCCGAAGTTTAAAGACAAGTTCTACAAATTCACAGTTCGATCGGTCATGCTGTATGGAACAGGGTGTTGGCCAGTCAAGAACTTCCATATCCAAAAGTTTAAGGTGACGGAAATGAGGATGTTGTGTTGGATGTGTGGACTTACTGGGTAAGGAATAAGGTTAAAAATGAGGTTATTTGGGAGTAGGTGGGAGTGGTTTTGGTGGAAGATACGATGTGGGAAGTGAGATTGAGATGGTTTAGACATATGACGAAAAGGGGCACGAATGCCCTAGTTTGGAGGTGTAAGAGGTTGGTTATGGATGGTTTCAGGTGGGGTAGAGGTACATCAAAGAAGTATTGGAGTGGGGTGATTAGACATGACATGGAGCAGTTACAACTTACTCAGAACATGATCCTAGATAGGAAGGTATAGAGACGCAGATTAGGAGAGATGGCTAGTTCGTTGGAGTCTTAGATAATAGATAGGATTGCGTTGTTATAGTCATGCTAGTGGTCGTAGTGCTATGCGCGTATCTTGGACTTTCTTGTTTGTGGGGTTTGGGTGATGTGTTGCTTTCGATTAGATAGTTTATAGTACTACTCTATGGGTGTCTTATTTCTTCTTTTTCTTTATTGGTCTGTTATTCCATCTTGGTTTATGTTTTAAGTTTTATTACGCCTTTGTATTCTATTTTTTTTATCCATCTATCTTGACCCGGGAGGTCTATCGGAAACAACCTCTCTACTTCTTAGAAGGTAGTAGTATGGACTGCGTACACTTAAACCCTCCCTAGACTGCACTTTGTGGGAATACACTGGGTATGTTGTTGTAAACAATATTGCCATACCTTGTCAAGAGTGGTGTCCTTCTGCCTAGGTTGTCTGATGATTTGCCATGCTTTGGGTATAGTCCTGATGGCAAAGTCATGGCTTTCTTGATCTCAAAAGGGAATGTTGTTAATATGTTGAGTCATGCCATCTGGGAGCACCTCACAAAGGCTTCTCCAAATTCCACTTACCATTGTCAATATAGTCACTGACATTGCCGTAATGTTATCAATATTACCAGGATAAAGGAATGCCAAAGCACCCTTCTCAGACCAATTACTCCACCTCATGCTGCAACAACCATCATTAATATTCCAAAGAATGTTTATTTCAGTGTTCTCCCTAGCTTTAATTAGAAATTTCCATGCTTGAGAGTTTTCTCCCTAGCTTTAATTAGAAATTTCCATGCTTGAGAGTTTCCACTTGTCCATGCTATGGGCACCCTATTGCAATATTTTATCCTCATGAAATCAGCCTAAAAAGAAGGCTTAGTCCTGACCTCCACCATCTTTTGATGGCTAAGATGTCGGAGATGTCATTCATGTTTTTGATACCACTGCCACCCTCATTGTTAGGAACACATAAGTTATTCCGAGATCTCCAGTGATATTTTGCTTTGTTATCACTTGATCCGCTGTCACATTCAGGTTTTCAAAGTAGAATCTTAATCGATGGATCTTTCAATTCCTTGGACATAAAACTAAATTTTAGTGTGATAAATTCTCTGTTTGCGTTTTTATGTGTTTAGAGGTAGCAGGAGGACAGATACCAACGACAAGGCCTTCTTTTTTAATTGCAACAACAAAAATCCATTGAATAATTATCAACAACAAGGCCATTGTTTTGTAGGTTCTCAAATGGGAGGACGTTGAACTGGGAGACCCAAAAGATGGAGAGATCAGGGTGAAAAATAAGGCCATTGGCCTCAACTTCATTGACATATATTTCCGGAAAGGAGTTTACAAAGCTGCTGCATTTCCCTTTACGCCAGGTGCTTTCATTTCCCTATGTCAATTGTTTTCTCTTCTTCGATATGTTTACGGACATTTTATGAATGATATGATCCTATTTTTATATGAAAATCCTACTGGAACTCGCTAGTTTAAGGCATCCCATAATTTGAATATCTTCTGCTGGTTATGATTAGCTTTGGAACTGCATCATATGCAAAAAGAAAAGCCTGCATCTGCTTTGGCATGAATATCTCCATTAAACATGGGATGATCTGTTGTTTGAAATTTAAATAGGTTTTCTCCATGTGGAGAACTGGAGGTTCACCCTATTCGGGAATCTCCAGATCTATGCTGTTTTTAACTCCCTAAAGCACTTCATTGATTGCTTACTATTGCCTACCACTCACAGCCTAACTCGTTATCCACTTCAAAACTACTTGATACGATCCAAACCACGAGGACTCGAATCTAAGGCGGAAAATTAAAGATAGAGGATAGATAGATGATAGATAAATAGATTGACACAAAGAAGATAAAAGAATCAAACACTAAAGAGCATATCAAGCCCCAAAACTCTTAATTCAATAATCCACGAGCACCTAATTCATACGATGACCGTAAGGGAATCGATCGCCCTTATAACCACCGTTTCTAATCGAGATTCAACATTTGCTTGTCCAAGCACTCAAGACGCTCTCAAAAGTGTTCATCATAATCAATATTCAAAAACAAGCTAAGGAAGAAAAGACCTAAGGTTATCTATTTATAGTCTTAAGCTAAACTATTACATTAGGCCTAAAAGTGGCCCATAAACTAAGTGGAATGAGATGGAAAAGGCCCAACACAAAATGTCCAATCTGTCTAAGGTGGGACGGTCCATGCGACGGTCAGTCAATGGTGTGACGGGCCATCCCGCCTCTCGTCGCTCCCATCCAGCATGTAGTCCCCCTTTGGCCTTCACTTGACGGTCCAAGCGACAGTCAGTCACTAAAGTGGCGACCTTCGGCCCATTGGTCACTCCAAAACTGTGGGGTTCTTGTCATTTTGGCTCCCTCACTCAATCTTCATCACTTGGAATCCTTTTGTAGGCAGCAAAGCAAGCTCCAAGCAATCTTCCAAACATGGAATTGCTCTTTTGTATGCTCAAAATGGTTTCCCCATGCATGTTCTTGTGCCCTCAATGTGGCCAAAGCTTGATTCTTCATGTGTTGGCCTTGAATGACATATTCAAGGGTGTTGATGCCAGTCAGGATCGTATCACTACTTTAGCCAATGATTCACAGGCAGTAAAGACTAAAGAGCCGAAGTATATTAGATGCATAGAGATTCTGCTTTACTACAGCTCTGGTCCATATACTTATCGAACAAAAGAAAAACAGGGCATGTACTTCTCATTATCACCATCGACACTTATATAGTGATGTTCTTATTTCGTCTAGAGTGGTAATTTTTTGTGTGTATCAAGTTATCAATTGTGTATTTGTATGGTTCAACCTTGTTTCTCATCTCTTCGGACATGCTAGATTCTAACATATGGAGTTAAAGAACATGATAGAAACATTTCTATTATGAGGTATAGAAGACGAAAGAAGCATCATTTAGGTAGCATTCAATTGGGTTAAAGCTAGACTTAATTTCTTTATGACAGGTATGGAGGCCGTAGGGATTGTAACAGCTGTTGGTTCCGGATTAACTGGGAGGAAAGTTGGTGATATTGTTGCATATGCTGGCAATCCGATGGGTTCATATGCTGAGGAACAGATCCTTCCTGCCGATAAAGTTGTGCCTGTTCCTCCCTCTATTGACCCCATTGTTGCAGCATCCATACTTCTCAAGGGCATGACTGCTCAGTTCCTACTGCGACGCTGCTTCAAAGTACGTAGATCATAGTCTTACAGCAGCCGAGTTTCCTCTATTCTTTTTTTCCATCTGTTCCTCAAAAAAAGGGCAGCCCGGTGCACTACAGCTATTGCTATGTGCGGTGTCCAAGGAAGGGCCCCACCACAAGGGTGTATCGTATGCAGCCTTACCTTGCATTTCTGCCAGAGGCTATTTCCAAGGCTTGAACCCGTGACCTCCTGGTCACATGGCAGCAACTTTACCAGTTATTCCAAGGCTCCCCTTCAACGAAATGGAGACATGCCTTCAAACTATATGATTTGCAGAAGAAATCCTCAACTCTTACAGGGGCATGATTAAGTGTTTGTTTTATGGTTTATGATGCTTTTTCCCACATGTTAACCAATGTGATCACAATATAAGGACAATTAACGGAATATTAGACATTTTAATACACAATATTATTTGATTCTCTCTTATTACTGTAAACTCAATTTTTAGACATAGTCTGCAGTACTAATGGATGCTTAGCTATTAGATGCATATCCCATGATTGAGGTTCCTTCATCCTTGTTTTCCTTTTATTAAGTAAATCAATCTATTTCCTGGTGATCCAGCAGGTTGCTAGGTCCTATTGATTTTCACAACTGCATCGTGTGTTTCTCATAGTTATTGCATGAGTAACTACAACTTGAAGAAGTAATAGACATAGTCTGCAGTGGTATGTCTTGAGGAGACCAATACCGTTGCTTTTGATATTAGGTGTGTGTTTTAGAAGTTGAGAGTTAGTAATCTAGATGGGCATACTGCAGATGATTATGGATCTTTTCTTCTTCTTTTTGAAGTTTCCAACTTTTAAATTTCATATGATTTTTTTGAGATAATGGGAAAAATGGAGGACTTACCAGTATTACAAAGATATAAGCACCATCCGTACTCCATTTTTGACTTGAGGTATCGGGCAGATCTGTGTTCTGGATGGCTAGGCTATGCTCCTAAAATCCTGATATTCTCTGTACCAAAACAACTTTGGAGAACTGTGGAATGGCTGGTATCTTTAATTTCCTGCTGGTTTAATTGATTGTTTGCAGCTAGTATTTGAAGCAGATCCAACATCAGAAAATTATTAAATATAGATGATTTGAATGCTTGAAAGTGCCAAGATCAAGGAATACATTTTATTATGGGTGCACTGTTTTCTTGTTTTGACAAAGGTTAAGTGCTTAACATAATGTGTCTCCACCCTCTCCTGATCAGTGTCAGGTACCCAATAAATTGAATTCTTAGAGATTTACAGAATCACTTGAGAGTCGCAAACCATGGGAAGGGGGACAAAATGCTTCCTAACATGATTTGGAGGTTGAGGCAGTCCAGTTTGTAGAATAGTGTGCTATACTAAATCCAACATGCTGAACGTGAACCAGCTCTGTTTATATCAGTGATTCGAAGAGAGCGGAAAGGAAAATAAGTGACCGTTCCTTAATTTTGGTGTGTAATGCTTGTGCAACAAATTAGAATTTGCTGTCGTCTTAGAATTTTATCCATCTATTTCCTTTTCATTCGAAACTTTATTTTTTAAAATCCTTTTTAATTGAATAGCAGTTTGTCTTAGTTTCTTAATTGCAAACTAAGGTATAGCTTCTTTACTTTCATCAAATTTATATTGTCTTGCGTGTTACAGGTTGAACGTGGGCACACAGTACTTGTTCATGCTGCAGCAGGTGGAGTTGGCTCTCTATTGTGCCAATGGGCAAATACCCTTGGTGCTACAGTCATTGGGACTGTATCAACTAAAGAGAAGGCAATCCAAGCGAAAGATGACGGGTGTCATCATGTCATAATCTATAAGGAAGAGGATTTTGTCACTCGTGTCAATGAGATCACATCTGGCCAAGGAGTTGAAGTTGTCTATGATTCTGTTGGGAAAGATACATTTCAGGTATTGGCATTTAAATTCATTCTTTATCGCCAAGTTAGTCCCAATTCACACGAGCTTGCAGAAAAACAATTTCATCAGAATGGTGAAGTTTGTCATGTAGGTTTTGGGTTTGGATCTGACACAATTTCTTATTGGAAATTAAAATCTATTTTAAGACGATCACAACTTGCAAAATCCTTAACTGTAAACTAGCAATAAACCAGCTTTTCAGGGGGAAAATTGAATGCAACATCTTTAGCCTTTAAGAGAATGAACAAGAAAACTATGATGGGCAGAGACTTGGGTGACCTGTTCCTGAGTAGCCTTTGATTAAGAAACTTTTGTGATCAGGGATCATTAGACTGCTTAAAAACTTGTGGATTCATGGTGAGTTTCGGGCAATCATCTGGTTCGCCAGATCCAGTACCTTTATCAGCTCTTGCAGTGAAATCGCTCTTTCTGACAAGGCCTACCATGATGCATTACACCATTACGAGGGACGAACTACTGGAAACTGCTGGAGAGGTATTTGCAAACGCTGCATCAGGTGTTCTACGTGTCCGTGTCAATCATACTTACCCATTGTCTCAGGCGGCACAAGCACATGCTGACCTTGAGAGCAGGAAGACATCTGGATCAGTTGTACTGATTCCAGATGGTGCTCAGTAGTAATCTACTTTATGTACTGGCAACATGAAATGTATGAAAGGGCAAAGCGGACTTCAAGTTTGAGCTGAACCCTATCTCTGCTGATTTTCGCTTCTCATTGTGCTGCTATAGTGTGTTTTATTTGCCTGGTGTTGTACAGCATTGATGCTGTATTCGATTTCCAGCCTTCTGTAAGTGAATGAGCATCATATATTAGTTCCTTGAGGTTCTTCCCAGCTTAATCTGCGCCGTGATAGCTTATTTTGGCTCATAATCATTGGAAAATCATTGAGGTACATAGTTATTTTAGCGGTGACAATAGTTGTTATTTTTTTTATGGTGATTTGTAGTAGTTATTTGAATATATACTAACGAAGTCATCAAATGGTATAAAATAGTTTTCAAATGGTATAAATAAGGGCATGCAAACACTGGACGACTCCACACCAATTGAACTGAACGAAAATCTAACTCGAATTGTACGAAGACCAAAAATTTGCCTGCATCCTCAACGAGAAATTATAAAGTACCAACTATACGTGACGAGACAGCGGTATGGTCCTATGCAGGAGTGGTGTTATCAAACTTTTCACCTGTATTCATTCTTTAACAGGAAAGTCCAATTCAATATTAAATGCCTTATTTTAAAAAAATAAAATACACTTTAATCACACCTGTTCGATCCAACTTATCCACAAAAAAGACAAACAAATATATCCCCCACCAGTTCTCTTTATCGAATTTTCTCAACGAACAAATATTTTTCTCTTTCAACGTGCAATGTTAGTAGATTGTTTATAGATGAACAAAATGTAAAATAGAATGGGATAAATCAGGGGCATGAAATAAGAGAAAATGTCTTGTACAAACTCTGATCCTATTTTAGTTATGTTCAAATTTTAAATTTTGGTATGCAATTCTATGTGCATCTACATACCAGAATCACTGGATAAGTTTTCTGAGCAAATGACATGATAAAAAGTTTATGTAGATTCAAATTGTATATAAAGACATAAGAATGAAGAAATACCATGATTGTCACATAAGGAGACCTCGTAGCTCAATCATCAAGAGTAATATTCAGTGAGCCTGATCTGTTGCATTTGATCACTAAGTGTCATTTTTCACGAATTATGCACTAATGCAGATTCATAAACTAAGGAAGGAATATATTTGTTTGTGTCTGCACTCTTGCAGATTCATTTTTCATGAGTTATACAATTATAAATATCCAGTGTCCTAATCTGGTTGGAAAAATTTGACCAACAAAACTTAGAAAGCGATATATTTGTTTGTGTTGGGTGGAGCATGTTATATTAGGATGTGTTTTATTTTAAAAACGAAAAACGGTCAAAAATACCCTTGAACTATCTGAAATGGATCAAAAATACTCCTCTTTAGTTTTTTGACTCAAAAATACTCCTCCGTCAAATATTTGGCTCAAAAATATCCCCCCTTAACAAAATTTCACCAAAAAAAGCCACATAGCCATGTCACATCACCATCCACAGAAATTTCTTGTGCACGGGTCTGTTCAACTGTATATGTTCGATATAAGACAGAGACGCAGAAAGTTTCTTATGCACAAGTCTGTTCCTGTATTTGTTAGGATTTGCAAACAGAGCTGAGTTTTGTTTTTTTTTCCAAAAGAATGTCTCCAAATCTTCATACACAATTAGAAGAGCCACAAACTGTTGGTGAAATTACAATAAAACTACAATTGAAAATTATAATTGTCGGAAAAAATAGAATATCTTCTTCTTCTTCGGCTGAGGTGCGGATATCTCGCTCTCTTTAAGGAGATTCAAGCCCACTGCAGCAAAATATTTCTCCGGTCCAGCAGTAATTTCTTGACTTGTCCCCTCTAAGATATTATACAACCTTTCTCACAAAGAACAACTCAACAACTCTGGACAATAGTTGAGTTCAAAGCTCCACAAAAAGAACACCTCCCTTCAACTAATAAACTCTCTTTTTTACTAACTTTTGTGAACTCTCTATAATCTTGTGTGTAGCAAAATCATGCAAGACCACCTTTATTTATAGGAGAGAAAGTCTTCCATGCAATGAATAAGAATGAATGTGGGATAGTAAAGATAGAATATCAATGGATTAGAGGTTACAAGAGTTACATGAGTTATACCACATAAAGATAGGATAATGGTGGAATTAAGAATGAAAGTTACACGAGTTACATAAAACTTATGTCCACATTCTACCACCATTAATTATTGTGATTAAAGCCTCATAACGCAAATGAAATAGGAGTTACTGGAAGCTGAAAATTGCAGCCATGCACGTGGGTCCATTGCCAAATAATGGCATGAGAATGAAAGGATAATGCTGCATAAACTGAACAAAGAAACGGACCATGCAGCAAAACAAAACTCCCACTTTGTTCGACTAAAACTAGTTGTTACAATGAAGAATTAGACAGTAAACAAATATTAAAATTAATATTAAAATGCCCATAAAACACCAATCCTCACTCATTTTAATATTAATATAAGAGAGTCCACTAATTGAAGGAAGACTACCATGCATAATAAAGTTGTGCTCTGCATTGAACCTCCACTTAGTAAAACAGTATTTTTTACTTCAAAGTCATAGTGGTCTCAGACTTGAACTTTGACTGCTGAAGGAAAATAAAAAGTTATTGCTTACACATAATAGTCAAGATGACATGAGCTTTATATCCAACAATTACGTCCATGTGCTATCCCGGTTTCATGAGTGTTTTTTGAGAATGAGCCTGATTCTCATAGAAAGTGGCCTACCTCCACACTCACATAGGTTAAATCCGCCGAGAGTGCTCCTGTAATCTTAGCACCCCACTCATAAGAGCTACAGATTTTCATTAAGAATTTTTTAAAAACTCAACCTCACAATCATTACAGGTAAATACACTCACATCATAGGGAGGGATAAATAAAAATAGTGCATTTTTTCACAACAAGTCATTATGTGATTCGTTTTTCTCATTGAACCTGGTTATAGGATCTCTAGTCCCCAGGTTGGGTTTCCTCACATATGACTCAAGATTCAATAGGCTTCAATCCCATCCCCTCGATGTGCTCTGTACCTTTTCTCTTGCTAAGGCCTTAGTCAATAGATCTGCAAGATTATGACAAGATTGACATAATCAACATTAATGATAGCATTTGTCAAATATGATCTCACATTACTGTGTTTTCTCCTTATAGGTCTGGATTTATCATTGTAATAATGATTTTGAACTCTAGTAATTGCAACAGTGCTATCACAATGAATTAATATAAGAGGAATTGGTTTTTCAAAATAAGGTATTTGAAATAACAAATCTCTCATCCAATTCGCTTCCTCATTAGCTGAAGCTAAATCAATTAGTCCAGCCTCTATGGTAGAGTTAGCAATAATTATTTGCTTTTTAGACTTTCAACAAATAGCACCACCACCCAAAGTAAAAATATAACCAGAAGTGGATAAGGAATCACCTGATAAAGTGTTTCAATCCGCATCACAAAAGCCTTCAAGTACAGCAGGATATTTTTTTTATAGAACAAACCACAATTTTTCGTTCCAATTAAATATCTCATTACTCTAGTTATAACATGCCAATATTCATTACCTGACTTGCTAGTAAACCTGCCAAGTACTACTACTACTACATATGCAATATCAGGCCTAGTGCAATCAGTCACATATTTCAAACTTTCAATTATGCTAGCATATTTCTTTTGATTTATAATATCATTTTCACTTTCAGTAGGAAACAGGTGAACGCTAGAATCAAATGGAGTTAAAATATGCTTGCAATCAAGGAAATTATATTTTTTCAATATTTTCTCAACATAATGTGACTGGTCAAGAAAAATTTCAACACATATTCTAGTAATTTTTATTACTAAAATATAATTTGCCTTACCAAGATCTTTCATATCAAAATGGCTTATAAGAATATTTTTAGTTTCACTAATAACATTCATATTAGAGCCAAAGATCAATAAATCATCAACATATAAGCAAATAATAACATGCAAATTATTCCAAGACTTATGATATATGTACTTATTACACTCATTTGTTTTAAAATCATTATCAATCATGCAGGAATCAAACTTTTCATGTCATTACTTTGGTGCCTGTTTTAAGCCATATAGGACTTTATTAAGTTTACATACTTTGCTTGCTTAGATAGCTTCAACAAAACACTCAGGTTGTTTCATGTAAATCTCCTCATTTAGGCCTCCATTTAAAAAAGCATCCTCATTTAGGTCTCCATTTAAAAAAACAGTTATTACATTCATTTGATGAATTTGTAAATCAAAAGTTGCCGCAAAAGAAACTAAGAGTCTAATAGATCTAATTCTAGTTATCGGAGAAAAAATATCAAAAAATTCTAGGCCTTCTAGTTGTTTAAAACCTTTAGCCACTAGCCTAGCTTTGTATTTATCAACAGATTCATCCAGTTTTAATTTTTTACGTAAGACCCATTTACATTCAATTATTTTACAATCCAGTAGTAAATCAACTAGCTTCCAAGTTTTATTAGAAATTAGTGATTCCATTTCATCATTTACAGTCTCTTTCTAAAAAATAGCATAATGTGAAGACAAAACTTCTTTTAAAGTGATAGGGTCATCTCCAATGTTAAAAACATAATAATCAGGACCAAAATCTTTTTCTACTCTAGCTCATTTACTTCCTCTTAACTCAAAATCATCATTTTCTTTACTTTCTAAAGTAGAAATAGAAGAATTAGGTAGTGACAAAATATTTTCTTTAGTCCTTAGACCCCCACTATTTTTAGAATCAAAAGAATTTTTTTTTTAATGAAAAATAGCATTACTAGATTCTATTATCACTCTATCTTCAAGATTAAAAAATCTATAGGCTATACTATTTGAAGCATAACCAAGAAAAGCACAAGTAGTAACTTTTTTACCTAACGTAGAGATTTTAAGATCCATTAACCTTACATAGACTAAGCAACCCCAAACTCTTAGATATCCCAAATTTGGCTTATGACCTTTCCACAACTCAAAAGGCGTTAATTTAGTCTTTTTATGAGGCACACGATTCAACACATAACAAGTAGTCAAAAGAGCTTCACCCTAAAAAACTTAAAGATGCACAAGACTCAATTAACATGGCATTAGTCAACTCTACCAAAGTTCTATTCTTCCTTTCCACTACACCTTTAGATGTAGGAGAATAAGATTCGGAGAAGTTTTATGAATTATACCCAATGATCTAACAAAAGAATTGAACTCATGCTACATATTCACGGTCTCTATCACTTCTAATTCTTTTTATTTTTCTTCCAAACTGATTTCAACTTCATGGAGAAAAGTTTTAAACTTCTCAAAAGCATCACTTTTATTTTACATTAAGTAAACATATGTAATCTTAGAAAAATTATCAATGAAAGTGATAAAATATCTATTTCCTCCACGAGTTAAAATTCCTCCAAGTTCACAAATATCAGTATGAACTAATTCTAATAAATCAATTTTTCTTTCAACTTGAAAATGAAGCCTTTTTGTGATTTTGGCTTTACTACAAGCCTCACTTTTTTCAAAGTTCTTCTTGATCACTGAAATTAATCATAAACTACTCATGATTCCCACATAACAATCATTTATATGACACAAACGAGCATGCCAAAAATTAGTAGAAGAAAGCATATAAACAGAAGTAGATGTTTTATTCATTTCAACATTCAACTTGAACATACCATCACAAGCATACCCCTTTCCTACAAAAATATTATTTTTCACAATTAAATACTGATCAGATTCAATAATTTGTTTGAAGCCTGCTTTATTAAGAAGAAAACTAGACATCATTTTTTTTTTCATATAAGGAGCATAAAGTACATCTTTTAATATCATTACCCTTCCAGAAGTAAAACTCAATTCGACATCTCCCATTTCAAGTACTTGAGTTGTGTGTGAATCTCCAAGCATGAGGATTTTGGACTCCTCAAAATTAGTATATTTTTTAAACCAGTTTTTGTCATAATAAAAATGACTCCTCAAAATTAGTATATTTTTTAAACCAGTCTTTGTCATAACAAACATGATAGTTTGCACCAGAGTCAGCCCACCATCCATCAGTATTCTCTACCAGGTTAGTGTCTGTTATCATTGCCACAAATGGTTCTTCGGTAATTTTTGCTTGAGCTGTAGGCTCACGTTTTTTAAATTTGTAAATTGAGTAATATGTCCACTCTTACCACAGACAAAGCACGGTCCTTTTTGTTGTACATGTTGATTTTTTGCTTGGTTGTTTCCACCATTATTGTTCTTGGGATGTCTACCATCATTTCTTTTGAATTTTTTCTTCTCAGGCTTCAAAGTAATATTTTTGTTAATTTCAGGGGTAGAATTATTTGAAGAAGTTAAATTTACCTTCGATGTGATGTTGTTCTCTTCTGTTTGCAAAAGTGCATCTTGACCTCTTACTTCTTCTTCCATGCGGATTCTCATTATCAAAGTCTCAAGAGAAGTTTCCTTTTGCTTGTGGTGCATAGTCTCTTGAAATTCCTTCCACGAAGGTGAAAGTTTATCAATTATGCCACAAACAATAAAGTTATCTCCAATTTTGACTTCCTCGGACCTGAGTTTGCCAACAATCATTATGAAGTCTTGAGCTTGGTCTACCACTAATTTGTTGTCCACCATTCGAAAATGGAAAAATCTGCTACCTGCATATTTTTTCGCTCCCGCCTCCTCAATGTCATACTTACTCTGCAACGCTTTCAAATTTTTCTTTGCACTAGAGTAAGTTCTATCATAATAATCATAAAAATTATCAGATAGACAATTAAGAAAAAAATACCGACACTTGTAGGAGTCATCATCATACTTTTCAACTTTTTCTTGAAGAGAGATAAGTTCATCGTCGGTCATGAAAGAGTTATCTCCTTTGTTTGGGTTCTTCTCAATTAACACATAAGAAACGTTGAGAAGACTTAATTAAAAAACACTTTACCCTTCCACCTCTTGAAGTGAGTCTTGTTGAACCGAAATGGCTTGTTGAGATCTCCCATCTTAACATCCACGGATTTTTCAGTTGTTTCCATTGAATCTCCTTGAAATTGTTGGTGAAATTACAATAAAATTACAACTGAAAATTACAAGTGTAGGAAAAAGAAAAGAATGTCTTCTTCTTCTTTGGCTGAGGCGCGGATATCTTGCTCTCTTTAAGAAGATTCAAGCCCACTGCAGCAAAATATTTCATCGGTCCAGCAGTAATCTTCTTGACTTGTTCCCTCTAGAATACAACAACCTTTCTCACAAAGACCAACTCAACAACTCTGGACAATAGTTGAGTTCAAAGCTCCACAAAAAGAACACCCCTCTTCAACTAATAAACTCTCTTTTACTAACTTTTGTGAACTCTCTATAATCTTGTGTGTAGCAAAACCATGCAAGACCACCTCTATTTATAGGAGAGGAAGTCTTCCATGCAATGAATAAGAATGAATGTGGGGTAGTAAAGATAGAATATCAATGGCTTAGAGGTTACACGAGTTACACGAGTTACACCACATAAAGAATAGAGTAATGGTGGAATTAAGAATGAACGTTACACGAGTTACATGAAACTTATGTCCATATTCTACCTTCACTAACTATTGTGATTAAAGGCTCATAACACAAATGAAAGGGGAGTTATTGAAAGCTGAAAATTGCAGCCATGCACGTGGGTACATTGCCAAATAATGGCATGAGAATGAAAGAATAATGCTGCATAAACTGAACAAAGAAATGGACCATGCAGCAAAACAAAACTCCCACTTTGTTTGTCTTAAACTGACTGTTACAATGAAGAATTAGGCATTAAAAAGATATTAAAATTAATATTAAAATGCCCATAAAACAACACAAACTACTGATGCTAACATTTACGAGA
The DNA here is from genome assembly GCF_002878395.1 of Capsicum annuum. Lineage (NCBI taxonomy): Eukaryota > Viridiplantae > Streptophyta > Magnoliopsida > Solanales > Solanaceae > Capsicum > Capsicum annuum. Next base: position 64,849,195 of record NC_061116.1, on the reverse strand, counting down.
TGCCTACATGTATGGTAAATGGGAAGCCGCTTCTATTTAACATATTACATTAAGCAACTGGTTCAGAGTGACACATCTGACAAACAGTGCTTTAATGATCAACCATCTAGAGTCGCCACAAAGGACCTCCACGGTTCAAGTGCCAGCCTCATACAAAACTATATGACCAGCCTCATACAAAACATTTGAAATAGCAAGGTCGACTAGGTCATACAAGACACTTCTGTAAGTGCTGCCTAACATTTTTGTAGGAAAAGCAGATCGCCTTCAGAAGATTGTTCACTTGCTGACAGAGGTTGCAAAGCATATCTTGAAGAAGAAAGGAATGAATATAATTAAAAAATAAAATTATAGGTGGATGTTGATGTGGCATGACCACGTGGCCTTTTTTATCTAGGTGGCATGCTTGGTGGAATTCTGCTAAGGGGAGGGGTATTTTTGAGCCAAAAATTACCGAGGATAATTTTTATCCATTTGAGACAGTTCAAGGATATTTTTGACCCTTTTTTATTTTAAAAAAGAGGCATTTAATATTGATTTGGACTTTCTATTAAAGGGTATAGGTGAAAAGTTTTTAATAAATTTATCTCAAATATGACAAAGAATATATTTAGTCAATTTTATAAAATAGAGGGGTGAACTTATCAATTAAAAATCAACATCTTTTATTTTAATGGCTTTAATTGCTTACAAAAATACAAATTACTAAACATTAATTCTTTCTCAGGGTGATTTGTGCAATCAATCTTGAGTAAAAGATATCAAAAAAATTAAAAATATTATTGTCAAGCTTAGCCAATAGAGATGATGGGGAAGAGAGACGGAGAAATTAAAATGAAGTTATTTGAGTATTAAATTTTTTTTACAACTTTTTTTTGAAGATTTCAAATGAAGATATTTTAAAAAAATTTACAGTGCTATTTAAGTGAAAATTATCCTATGTTGTTATAAATGTATTTATATTATAGTAAATTTCTATCAAGATATAGTAAATATCTATCAAAATATATTGAGTATCTATCAAGATATAGTGAGTATGTATCAAGATATTGTAAATGTTTATCAAGATAATGAATGTTTATCTTTTTGAAGGGATATTAGTTGGATTTTCTTTATAGAGGAGTTTTATTCATTATAAATCACCCTCAATCCCTCATTACTCAAAAGAAATAAAGAAGTTTCCTCTCTTCTCTCTATTTATTTTTGTTCATGTTTTATGTTTATCTCTCCATTCTTCTTGTTCTTACTTTAACATTTCATAACATGTTATCAACACGAGATAGAGCTGTCAATATGGGCCGATCCAATCCATTCGAGCTAGACCATACGGTCTTTGGAGTTTGACGGGTCAGGCCGGATTGACCCATCAACATGATGAGCCAGAAAATAGCAAGCTCAGCCCATCACACTTTGGGCTGCGGGCCTCCATGAGTCAGTCCACTTTTTAAAATATATTATTTTTATAATCTTAATTTAAATTTTAAATTGTTAATTATATAAATATTTACAATATAATATTACATAAAGTTACTACTTGTTAATCGTCTCAAATTTACAAAAAAATCATAATAATCTGTGAAATTAAATAACCTTTGACACCAAATTCAAATCAAATAGAGATGTTGAAAAACAAACGAAACTGTTAATAAGTAATAATATAACTAGTTAAATAGCAATATTAACCTAATTTTATTTTAATTGATCACAATAAAACACAAGAAAATGTCAATATTTAGTCGATAATGAACTACTCAAAAAACCCACATGACACTTATGGCGTGTACAACATCGCCACATCATCTTCAATTAATTCCTTAAAAAATTTAGTATTTTATATTTTAATTATTTATATATTTTATAAATATATTTAATATTTAAATATCTATGATGGTCCGATTTAGATTCTTTTTATATTCTTAGTACTTTATTCTATTTTTTAATCATTTTTTGTTTGGCCACGGGCCAGTCCAACCCATATTGCTCAAGCCCCACGGACCAACAGGCTTATACAGGCGGGGCTAAAAAGTCCTATTCTTAAGCGGGCTGCAAATATTGTAGCCCACCTCTATTAATTTACAGGTTGGGCCGACCCGACCCAACAAGCCTGACCCATATTGACGGCTCTAGAATGAGACTTTAACTTGCTGACTAGATGGGTTTGTAGTCTTTTGCTAATAAACCAGGTAATACATTCTAATGCAACTCTATCCCTTATGCTACCTACATCTGAATTATTAAAATTATTGATTGTATGCCAAATTTTGTGGGAATCGATCACTAGGCTATAACAAATTAATTACATATAGCATGCTTATCTTGATATTGGAGTAATTTATATGCTACTGCTGCAACATTAAGCTATGTGGCGGTAATACTCTTACACAAATACTAGTGCTCAATGTTCATCCTTATAATTTGCTCACTTCATGAATTTAAAGTTATATTTAAGTATTGAATTATTGCAACAATGATTAAACCTAGCAAAAGATGACTGCTATGTACACGGACTCCTTACTGTAAATAGAAATTTCTTCTTAGTCCAAAGAAAAAAAAGGATTACATATATTCATATCGTTTTATTGGAATTAATAATTTATTTTATTTTATGGTAATGAAGTATATTATGGTATATATTATTGGTTAAAAGTCAAGACTAATACAGTATGCGAAAAAGTCATTGAGGTGGTCATCACAGGAAAGTAGTTAGAATCTTTTGCTTATTCATGATTTAATATGTTAATTATGTTGACATTCAGCGACTAAACCAATAAATTTGCTTGCCACTTCGACAATGTGTAGAGTAAAGGAAAATTGATTACCATAAGTGGATCGATTAGCTGATTGCGATTACAAATAAAGATAGAAAAAAAATTTCTATGTAATGTATTATTACATTAAAAGGGTAAGATATCGGGCTAGAGTCGTGATGCACTATGATGATAAGATGTTTGGGTCAACTCTTATTGATAGCTTAAGATGCCTTTATATGAATAAGACATTGAGTTTGAATCTCAATGCACAATATTGATGATATAATGATGGCTAAGGCAAAATTATGTATTTTTTATGAAAGGATGGAAATTCGTCCCTCCAACTTTGCTCCATTCTTCGAAGTGAATGTGGTAGCAGTATGTAATAAGTCCGAAAGACAATTTGCTCCATTCCTGAAGTGAATGTGGTAGCAGTATATGATATGTCTGAAAGCTGACAAAATAATTATTATGGTTATACGAATGTACGTGGGCATGACAAAGGGTAAAACAATAATTGCTTTGAGGTGTGATCTACTCTGAAAGATATATTAGAGAAAAATTCTCTGCATCAATTGTATGCCTCAATTTGCTCCTGAAGTAGCAATATCTTGAAAGAGGTTCTGAGCTATCATAATTTGATATGCGTAAGAAACGATCATATTTCATTCCTGGAGAATGAGAATCTCGATTGTTATAAATGCAAATCTATACCTTAGGGGTGAATGTGACTGTATTTAGTCAAGCTTATAAATTCGAACCTGCACTTATTGTAAAGATGTCACAACCCACCTCTAGAAGAGATAAAATAATTGAGAAGAAATATTATGAAATTTAATTTCAAAGTAGTAAATTCAAAAATGTATTCATAACAAGTAAATCAGAAATTTACTAAATCAAAAGACACATGTCATGGTAAACTTGGAGTTTCCTAGTATAAATGTTCACAAATTGACATGAACGATTGAGACATCCAGAAGATATGCATATTCAGTATTAGACATATATTGAAGAACAAAAAGATTCTTCAAAAATTATTTGTATTGCTTGTTCTCATGGTAAGTTGGTTGGACGAATTAATATTGGGATTGAATCCCTTATAATTCTGAAAAGTATAAAAGGTGAATACAGGCTCGTTCACCTGTTATGTGATCCATTAAGATGCATCAATATAAGATGATCACTTGTAGGTTTATTGTCAACCTGCAATTTGACATTCATAAAGTTACTTGCTCAATATAAATTGAGTTAAAAGCATAATTTTCAGATTGTCTAATCAAGATAATTCATCTTGATAATGTTGGTTTGACATTAAATGCTTTCAGAAAATTAGCTAAATTATTTCTTATGAAAACAAAGCTTCATGTGTTGGTTTGAAATATAATATATTTTATACAAAAATACTTGTATGTAGCAAATCAAAAAATTGTGATTATTCCCCTTCAAAATTGGTTCAAAGTCAAGAACTACATATTTTCTATATGATAGTTTTGATGTGTGGTATGCGATTAATGGATAGACCATGATGCACAAAGATATCCTCAAAGAAGGTGGAGGATTTATGTTAGTTTTCCTAACATAAGGGGGAAATTATAAGCAGCTATGAAGTATGTCAGGAATTATCATTAGGTCCTTATTCAAAAGATAATTCAAGACAAATGTCGAAATCATTTGTTGACTCAAATTTAATCTCATATTTAAGCTGCAAGTGGTCCTATTGTGTGTCCCTAAAGGACAAAGTCTGCGCATACATAAATCGTGGTAGATCAATCGATTTCAAATGAAATAATTCTTGAAAGGGATAAGAAGCAAATGATCATAATAAGAAGGTAATGTACTCTTAAAGAGCCTACGACATAATACTTCATAAAACCTTATGAAAGGTTCAGGTACCTGAAAATAATAAAGTGATGAGATCTCAAAATATTATGTCACATTGTGAATCGATAGAAAATGATATATCATCGATGATATCTTTGATACAATATTGGCGTAACGTTGTAAAAGATTACGAGAATCTCAATTCTACATTTATTTAAGCATACTGATGTAGAAACATTTATCAAGTGACATGAAATGATATATGTATCTTGGTAAGCATAACACTTATTTGATTTGCAATCCAGACACTTGAAGTTGTCACACATGAAAAGTTAAATATTATCACTTGACAAATTTATATGAAAACTTTTTTTAAGGATTCAAAATGTTTGAAGCATATAAAAGTTTTTGGGAAACTTATTTATAATATTTATATCGCATAAATTTATTTGAACATTATTGAAACTCTTAGAGAGTTTTCAAAAGCAATATGTTATTTGTTGAAAAAAGTTAAGATGAGAAACACGTAAAATTGGATTGGATCCTGAAGTACTATATCTTGTGTAATTGATGCATTTACACATCTTGTTGCAACTATGAGCATGAAATAGTTTTACTTCTATATGGAGATAGTGAAGTAGATCACTTTCATATTTCAATTAAAATTTTTTGTATTAATGTGTTTATGCTAACACATATTGTCAAATTTTTGAATATACATGATATGCATATGACCGACATAATGGTTTGATACAGACATACTACCTATTGTCATGAAGAGTCATTGTCATACATTCATATTATACTAAGACGATAGCTATTCATAAAGCAAGTTGAGAATGTATGTGGCTGAGGTAATGATACATCTCATTTGAGAAAAATGTGATTTAAATAGTGACAAAGTACCCGTAATTTTGCATGAAGATAGTGCAACATGTATAGCACTACTCAAGGAAGAATTTATAAAAGGAGATAGAACAAAGCACATTTCTCTAAAACTTTTCTACATATATGAGTTTCAAAAGAATGGTGATATCAACGTGCAATAAATTAGTGCGAGTAATCATATGTCTAATTTATTCACAAAGTCTCTATCAATTACAATTTTTGAGAAGATGATGCACAAGATTGAAATATGAAGATTTAAGATTTGAAATTGATGTTCTCATTAGGGGGAGCAACTATGCGTTCTACTCTTTTCTTCTTTCAAGATTTTGTCTCACTGGATTTTCTTGTAAGGTTTTTAATGAGACAACCGAAATGCGTATTATTAGAGATGTGTACTCTTTTTTCCTTCACTAGATTTTTTATTCATTAAATTTTTTTAAGTAAGATTTTAATGGGGCACATTCTCTATCAATTAGACATTCAAGGGGGAGTATTATAAATGTATTTACATTATAGTAAATGTCTATCAAGATATAGTGAATATCTATCAAGATATATTGAGTATCTAACAAGATATAGTGAGTATCTATCAAGATAGGAAATGTCTATCTTTTGAATAGATATTAGGTGGAATTTTTTCCTATAAATTGAGAGGGTTTATTCATTGTAAATGATCCTCAATCCCTCATTACTCAAGAGAAATAAAGAAGTCTTCTCTCTTCTCTCTATTTATTCTTGTTCATGTTTTATGCTTGCCTCTCCATTCTTCTTGTACTTACTTTAATATTTCGTAACATATGTATACTTTTAAGAAGCTTTATTGCAGGTCATAACTCTACTTTTTTTATAATTATAAAATTAAGTATTTAACTGTTAATTTTGATAAATTATAAGATATTTATTAAAAGAATAAAAAATGGGTATAAAATATCCTAAATTATCCATTTTCTCTCTCCTAAAGTATCTTGAATTATAAAAATCAGATCTTTTATTCTCTATCCTCTTTTTTCTCCTCTCCATGGCTCTATCTCTCCTCTTTTTTGCTTCTCTTCATCTCTCATTTTTTTTGCCCCCTTTACAAAAATATACAAATGCAATTTTTATCATTTTTTTATTTTATAATTTTTATTGTAGGATTTTTTTAATGAATCGAATGAGTATATAAATTGATATTTATGAGTTGTACATAGATTATGTTGAATACAAATTGATTTACTTAATTTTTTATATCCAATTATATAAATACATATTTTCGTATATGGATTATGTATAAAATATGATATACTATTTATTTAATTTAGGCTTGTTTCTATTTTAGGGGTTAGAAATTTGTATAAAAATGTGTCTTTGTCTCTCATCTTTTGACTACTCTATAAGAATATACAAGTGCGATCTTCATCAATTTTTTTTTATTTTGTGATTTTTATAGTAGGATCTTTTTTAATGAATGAAATGAGTAGACAAACTAGTATCTATGAATTGTAACCTAATTCAAGCGTTGAATCAAGATTGAATAAATGGAGTATGAAATATGTTGAATATAAATTGATTTACTTAATTTTTTTCAAAACCAAATTATATTAACATATTTTTGTATACCAATTATGTATAAAATATGATATATTATTTATTTAGTTTAGGTGTGTTTCTACTTTTAGGGGTTAGAAATTTATACTAATATTGATTTATATGTATTTTTATACTTTACTACCTTACATCATTGATTAAACTAAATCATAGATAATAATTTTTATATCATTTTCATACACCAAAAATCATTAATAAAAGCACATCATTTGTATATAGCATGTTACATATCAATTCTGTATAATAAAAATTTAAAATTGAAAATCATTTGGTGTATGATATTATTATACAAATCGATTTAAACTTGATTGGTTAAAATGCACAATAATATCATATTGTACACAAATATTATGGACTAAAAATAAATTATTATCATACAATATTTGATAAATAATAAAAGAAAAATCTTCATTTTATGATATTTTGAAGAATGGAAGAAACATAAAAAGAATATTTGTGAGAAAAAAATTAAATTTGATAGTAAAAAAAATAGTATCATTGGATAAACAAAAAGAAATGTGAGCAACAAAAGTGGAGAAGTTTGGGGGATTTGATATCTCCCATTAATTTTAAACTGATTGTTTGGAACTATTTCTTTAGTACTCCCTCCGTTTCATAATAAATAAATTGTTGGATTTTGGCACACAGATTAACAAAATGAATCAAAGACATAAATTTAACACAGATTTTTATTTTTACCTTTTTTCAAAGTACAGAATCATATTTAAGTCATTCTTTTTCAGTTGATGGGCCCCTGACTATGGAGGTAAACTCTCAACTACCTAGTGGTCCTTTTTTTTAGTAGTCTTTTAAATTCAATAGTGAAGTGCGTTTGATCAGCCATTCACAATATGGCAAAGAGACATGCCTAAAGTACTTTAAAACAAAGACTAATTAGTTGTGACTTTAATAAACAAACAAAAATGTCCACATGGAGAATCATTTTCGTGAAATCATTTCATCAATTTATTTTTTGCACCAAAGCAGAGTCATCTTAGTCAAATAAGTTGTAGAAAAATAAATCAAATAGTTGCATCACTTCACTGCATGCATGTTTTTCCTCTACATATGTTTAGCTTACGGTGGCAAAAATTTTTGTCCATTCTAATTTTCGAAATTTTAAAATTGGTACTCCTAATAAATTTTTTTGGAGGTAAAATAACTTGAAAATTTAGATATAACTGAACTTATAATTTTCATTTCCTTCCAAATTTATTCTATAAAAAGGTTTACCTTCAATATGATTTTTAACATGGCTTTAATACCTTTAGATCTAAATATTTCATTTAAGCATAATACACATGAGTGTTTTGACCTCAATGTTGAAGTAAATCACAATGTCGGTGAATATTTAATTTTCAACTTGAATTTGAATCCCAATGAAGATGATGATACACAATTTGATGGAAGATTGCAAGAACCGACGAAAGATTCAAACCTAAATTATGGTAAATAATTGCTCGTTATCTGCCTTCCTTTGAAAAAAGTTTTGAATTTATATGTAATTTTTTTTAATAAGCAGATTCAATTGAAGATTTGACATAATCACAATGGACAAAAAAAATTTTGAGCAATGAAACACGTGTTGCAATATATGAAATGTTGCAATAAAAGTGTGCTGATGGTAAACTGAAAAAGGAGTTACGAAAATAGTGGCATCACATTTTTCGACTTCTATTCAAATAATTCAATGCATTTGGAGACTATCAAATTATGGTGAATGTGCTTCTAGTGTTGTATATGGAAGAAAAGTGAACAATTATGGTTGAAAAAAATTGAGATGGATCATAATCATTTTTGTGCAATTCCTTAATGGAAGCGGATAACTCTACAATCATTATCTTCTTCCATGAATATGAGTACGACTACTTTATTTAGGCGTTTGAAGTCAGGACACATACGAAGATATTCTAATGCCATAAAGCCTTATTTGAAAGAGAAAAATAAAATAAGTCGATTGCAATTTTTCATATCTATGCTTGATCGTGGTAGCATACCACATGATCCAATTTTTACCAACATGTTCAATACAGTTCATATCAACGAGAAGTGGTTTTATATGACCAAAGAAATAAAATGTATTATTTATTGCCTGATGAAGAAGATCTAAGAGCAAAAATTCCATCGACAAAGTTATGTTTTTAGTTGCTGCAGCTTATCCTAGATTTGATGTACAAGGAGTAGAAATATTCTCCGATAAAGTTGGATTGTTTCCTTTTGTTACACAAGAACGAGCTAAAAGAGCTGGTGCAAATAGACATACGGGCACTATGAAAACAAAAGTAATAACTTCGGTAACCAAAGAAATTTCACGATCATTCTTGATTAATAAAATACTTCCTGCTATCAAGGCTAAATGTCCTAGAGAAGATTTAAATTCCACGATATTCATACAACAAGATAATGAAAGAACTCACATTCAACCTAATGAAGAGGAATTTTGTCGAGCAGCGGCACAAAATAAATTCAATACTCGCTTGATATGTCAACCGCCAAAGTCTCCAGATTTGATTATCTTAGACCTTAGATTTTTCAAATCTATTCAGCCTCTACGATATAAGAAAAGTCTTAAAAGTATTGATGATCTTGTTGCGGATGTCATAAAATCGAAGATTTTTCAAATGAGAAGTCCAATTATTTTTTTCTAACGCTGCAGTCATCTATGATGGAGATCATGAAAGTAAAAGGTTCACATAATTACAAGATTCAATATCTTAGTAAAGGTAATTTAGCAAGGAACGGTCAGCTGCCAGTACTACTGAAATGTGATCCAGAATTAGTTTAAAAATCTCTTGATTATTTATGTTAAATTTTATTTCTGAAATTCTAAGTTCTTTTATCGGTTGTCCTGCTATTTGGATGGTGGTGTAGAGCGGAATACTGAAACATCCTTTTGTAGTTAATATTTCAAGTATTCGTGTTGAACATGTATTGATTGTGCAACCACCTTAGAAAAAATTGATTTGCTTTTCTATTAACTTTATTAACATGTATTGTCTGTTTGGATTGTTAGGCACGAGCAGTATATCTCTCTTACTCCACAAATACACAATCGAATAAACCAATAGAAATTTTTATTGCAAAATACAAGAACATGAGGAGAATAATTATTCTAATAAAATTTAGAAAGATCAATTTTTAACATAATCCTTATTTCATCTTTAATATTGGTGTTTTGAACCATTTCAATTGAGTCTTCAATTTTTTCAATGGACTCTTCAACAATAGTGTCTTGAAATTTTTCAATCGAGTCTTTCATAATCGTATCTTGAATTATTTCAACTGAATCTTCTTTCATAATAGTATCGTAAACTATTTCAACCGAGTCTTCAAAATTAAAATTCATACTCTAAAATTTTTTATAACTCTCCTTCAATCTTTTTTTCCTTTTAAAATAATGAAGTAGAAACATAATGAAAAATAAGAATATATAGAAGGGTTACGTTTCAATTAATGAAGGGAGATATTTCAACTACTAGACAACTTTTAATTAAAGCTACATGCAGTAGTAGTTGTATCAGGTACTTCAACTTTGGTTAAATGAAGGGAGACAACTACAGGCGGGAGACTTTTTAATTAAATGAAGGGAGACATTTCAACTACTTCAAAGTTGAAGTCTCTTTTATCCAAAAAAAATAAAAATGACCTCTCAATTGTAAATTAATGCTACAGGCGGCAGTACTGTTTTAAAAAATTAGCTCCTTGTTGTCAAATCCTCAAGGGTAAATTTGAAAAAAAAATTCAATGATTCACTTATTTTAGAACACCAAAAAATACTTCAACAATTCATTTATAATGAAACGAAGGGAGTATTATTTACCTTTTTTTTACTTTTATCTTTTTGTTGGACATTGATTAAAATCTAGTGCTATAGAACACAAACTAACAAATATTGATATGACTTTTAATAACTAATCTAGTAGGGTATGTATATATATATATATATTTTTTTTTTTTTTTCCTCTACTTAATCTTTACAACATCTACTCGTCCTATCACATCTACTGCTCAAGTCCCTATAGAAAAAAAAACAAGTAATAATAATAATGAAAGTAACGTTGTAAAATAAAGTAAAAGTAATATACAAACACCCTATCAGATTTACTCCCCAAATCTCCATCACCCACAGGGAAAAAAGAAAGAAAAAAGAAAGTAATAATAATAAGGGAAGAGGGTCAATTTACCCCTTCACTTTAAAAAATTGGTCAACTTTACCCTTGGTCATACTATTGGGTCATAATTTTCCCTCGTCATTAAGAAAGTTTTTATATGCACCCCTTGTTTAATGGAATGCCCCAAATTCACTAAATTAACCCATGTTTTAAAAAATAAAATTCATACCCGATCTGACCCAACTTTAACCCAAGAAACCCACGCTATTTTCCATCTCTACACTTATTTCACTGCCATTATGTCATGTTTGAAAATATTAGAAAAAGTTTCAATTATAGTTTTGTGGTGTTTTTTTTGTGTGATGATCAGAAGGGGCATGTGACGAGTAAAGGGATTAGGAGATCTACATGTGGAAGTGTAGAGATGAAAAGATAGAATTAGATCTGGATCCGTTAAATAAGAGAACGGTTTAGATTAAATAGTCAATTAGGCTGTTAGAAGTTGTTAAATATAGAAATGCATAGCTGGACCTGACATTATGATCTGGTATTTCCTAACTACTTTCCGTCTCTACTCTTTCCCTTCTCTCTCTTTCTCTTTCTCAATTCTCATCCTAAACTCCTTTATTCTCTTTTCTGATTCCTCCATTAATCTCCATAGCAGGTTTCTATCATGGTCCGAATCAGAACTTAGTCGTGATACATATCTCAAGCCCACCGTGGATCGGAGACTACCCCCTTATCGTAACCTCTATAGCACAATACAACAAACAGCAGAAGCCAACCAAATTAGTGAATAAGATAAATAAATTACATGAAATCTAAAAGTCTAAACAAGACAACCAATCATCCCAATACCGTTCACAAAAGCCTCTAAAATTAGAAATATCAAAATAGGTCAGGATATGCCTCCGACCATGACAAAAGAGAATTCACAATTCCCAAAATATGAAAAGAAACTTAATGAAATAGCAAGACTTTTCGAAAATGGAGGTTCACCACTTCACAACAACTCAACCAACATACCACACCACCTAATGCTACACAGAAGCAACAAAAAATCCCTCGGACCCTACATCATGAAATGATGCAGCGTCTAGGGACGGTTTGTGGACGAGCACTGACATGTAACTAAAGGGATAAGGATAACATAATGCAATTACCAAAGACCCGGTTATAAATCATGTGAACCACATTCATATACATATATGTAAGATGTCGGGATAGGGACAAGGGTCATGAACACGAGAGTTTAAAGTATTAACCTGAACTATGTAGCTCACTCCATCCTAAAGGTACCCATGAGCTTTATGGGTCCAGCTCCCTCTGCTGAAAGGCCCCAATGCGTGTTAGCCAAATGAATCAAGGAAAAACCGAGAAAGGCTAAAGACACCAAGGCCATAGCCCTCCTAAATATATATATAATATGTGCACCCAAGCATACGCTCACATGGACCCCCAACGTCGGCAAACATAATTTCCAGTGTTGATCCCCCCTGGGACCTACACCTTTGGTGAGATACACAATTCTCTTTAAGCCTAATTAAAACAGTTGCACATAAACCAATCAGTAACCAGGAGCTTTTCACTAAAGAATTTACCAAATTGGTATCATTATACCAATATGCTTGCAAGCTAATTGAATTATGCCAAACAAATTCATACAACCAAACTGACTTCCAAGTCCATTTAAAATCCAGAACCAAGGCCATCCAAAACCATATTCATCCGTTTATCCTTTAATGCAATGCAATCGGTTCGAAAGACAAGCTAAACCATGCAATTATCTACATTTAAAATCAAGTTTACAAGGTGGGTTGAGGTTAATGCCATTATTAAGTCGAACTTTCATCAATTTGGAGAAACCCATGTCCCCCATTCCAATTATTAAAATAATGCACCAATTCAGTCCCAAAACCATCAATTAAAGTATAAACAACACATTTAAAACATGGGAAATATGATTCAAGTAATAACCATCAAAAGGCCTCAACCCAATTTTAAATCCCACAATTAAAATCACACAAATAATAATTAAATATATGGCATAATATAAAAAATACAAGTTAGAAATGAGCAACATGCTTGAAATATAAAGTATTTCAAAGATAAATTAAAGTTTGGAGCTTGAATGTTGAATCCTTTGAGAAACCCTTAATTTTTCTTGGTTTTGAGTTGAGGAGTAAAAAAAATAGTTTTGATATTTAAAAATTAAAGGGAAAGGGTCACTATAATGTTATAAAGTCGTGTAAGGGGTAAAAAGACCAAAATCCCCTCACTTCAAGTTGAAAAAAATAAAACTGGATGAAATTTAAATAGCGGCATGGCATACTGCTATCGCAGAGGGTAGCCTCCATTCCACGCCCTTTTTGCGGAGGTTATCCTCCATGGCACGCCACTATCATGGAGGCTTACTTTCTCGATGTCCCAAAATGACCCCGAACCCCTTTTTAAAAATTCAAAACTCTTCCAAAACACCCTTTTAACACACCTTAACATACTTCAAGTAAAAAATCAACATTACGCATGCGGGAGGGTCAAAAATAAATTCATTGAAATTTTATGGGGTCTCATATTATCCCCCCCTCCCCCAAGATCATTCATCCTTGATGAGAAGTTAGGAAATTCTTAGCACGATAATTATAAGAGTATATTAGAATCAAATTTCAAATTTGAAACGTGACAAGAGAGAAATGAAACTCATACCTCAAGTACTTTCATCCAACTTAGGGAAAAATGTATCGGTACTTTGCTTTCTATCTTCTTCAGCTTCCCATGTAGCTTTTTCTACCTTTTAATTCCTCCAAAGAACATTCACCGAAGCTACATCTTTTGTCCTTAATCTATGAACTTGCCTATCCAGTATTTCAACCAGGACCTTCTCATAATACAATGAATCCAAAACACCAACATCCTAGATTTGTACAATCAAATAAGGGCCACCACACTTTTTTAGTATGGATACATTGAAACTGGATAAATTGAAGCCAGACTCGCTGGTAAATCTAACTCATAAGAAATATTAACAATCCTTCTCAACATCTGATACGGATAAAAGTAACGAGGACTGAGCTTCCCCTTCTTCCAAAATCTTATGACTTCTTTCATAGGACACCTTCAAGAATACCCAATCATTAACCTCAAACTCCAACTCCCTCCGCTTCTTATCCGCATAAGACTTTTGGCGACTTTGAATAGTCATAAGTACTTTTCTAATTACCTTCACCTTTTCCATGGCTTGCTGAACCAAGTTAGGAACAAATAACCTAGTGTTACCTACCACAAACCACGCAAGAAAAGATCTATACCTCCTGCCGTAAAGAGCCTCAAAATAAGCCATTTGAATACTGAAATAGTAACTGTTGTTATAAGCAAATTCAATACGAGGTAAATGGTCAACCCAAATTCCCTTAAAATCAATCACATAGGCCCTTAGCATATCCTCCAAATTCTGAATTATCTGTTCCGCCTGTCCATCCATTTGAGGGTGAAAAACGGTGCTAAGGTTCACCTAAGTACCCAAGCCTTTCTGAAATAAACTCTAAAAGTGAGAAGAGAATTATATACCTTAGTTTAAAATGATGGACACTGACACACCATGCAGCTTAACTATCTCTTGCATGAATAACTTAGCATAATCCTCTCCTAAGTAGTTAGTGCTCATGGGCAAGAAGTAAGTAAACTTAGTCATCCTATCCATAATGATCCAAATTAAATCATACTAATTTTAAGACCACGAAAGACCCATGATGAAATCCATATTAATTATCTCCCACTTTCACATGGCAACTCTATCTCTTGAGACATGCCACCAGGCCTTAAATGATCAACCTTAAATTATTGACAAACCATACACTTAGCCACAAAGTTTGCCATATCCCTCTTCATATTATTCCACCAGTAGATTTCCTTTAAGTCATGATACATTTTAGTCAAACCTAGATAAACTGTATATCTAATCATAAGCCTTGGTTAAATCTTTTATGCAACCCATCAACATCAGGAACACACAACTTTTCTTGATATCTTAGGATGCCATCTCCCTAATATCAAAAGTCATAACCTTTTACTGACTCACATTATCCTTAATCTTCATAAGTATGGGATCCAAGGCCTACTTTTCCTTTAACTCAACACCAAGAGATGATTTAACCACTTTTTGAACAATTACTCATCCATCCTCAGAGTCTAAAAGATGAACTCCCAAGTTATCCAGTCGATGAATATCTTTCACTAATCCTCTTTTCTCCTCATCAATATGAGATAAGCTTCCCATAAACAACCAGCTAAGAGTATTAGCAATAACATTAGCTTTACCTGGATGGTAGTACAAATTCATGCCATAGTCCTTAAGCAATTTGAACCATCGCCTCTACCTGAGATTTAATTCCTTTTGTGTAAACACATACCACAACCTCTTATGGCCTGAATAAATATCCATATGCACCTCATACAACTAATGTCCCCAAATTTTCAATGCAAGACCACAACCGCCAACTCTAGATTGTGAGTCAGATAATAACTTTCATGAACCTCAAGCTGTTTGGAAGCATAAGTTATGACTTTACCATGCTGTATCAAAACACAACCTAGTCCTATATGTAACACATCACAATACACAAAAAAATATTAGTGCCCTAGGGCAGAGTCAAAATAGGTGCAGAAATCAATGTATCCTTTAACTTTTCAAAACAACCCTCACAAATATTGGACCATAAAAACTTAACTTTTTTCTATGTTAACGTTGTTAACGGAGCAACAATAGATGAAAAACTCTCCATAATTCTCCTATAATACCCAGTGAAGCCTAAAAAGCTCCTAATGTCAGTTGGAGTCGTGGGTCTATGCCATTTCTTAACCGTCTCAACTTTTTGTGGATCCACCTTGATCCCTTCACTAGAAACAACATGCCCAAGAAAAGTCACAACACTTAGCTATAATTCACACTTAGAATTTTTTTCCATATAATTGCTGGTCCTTAAGAGTCTTCAATACAATTTGGAGGTGATTGACATGATCCTCCTCACTCTTAGAGTACACCAAGATATCATCAATGAAGACTATTACAAAAAAATCTAGAAACTGGCTGAAAACCTGATTCATAAGATCCATGAAAGCAGTTGAAGCATTAGTCAACCCAAATAACATAACCAAAAACTCATAATGACTATATCGGGTTTAAAAAAAAGGCTTAGGAATATCAACCTCCCTTATTTTTAACTGATGATAGCCCGAATACAGATTATTTTTTGAGAAACATCCAGCACTCTGAAGCTGATCAAATAGGTCATCAATCTAGGAAAAAGATATTTATTCTTCACTGTAACCTTTTTTAACTGATGATAGTCTATGCACATCTAAATAGACCCATATTTCTTTCGCACGAAAAACATATGAGCACCCCATGGAGAAACACTAGGACGTATAAATCCCTTATCAATAAGATCTTTCTATTCCTCCTTAAATTTCTTTAATTTAACCAAAACCATCATATAAGGAGGAATAAAAATAGGACGGGTATTTAGTAGAAGATCAATCCCAAAATTTATTTCCATATCGGGAGGAATCCCAGGAAGATCTTTGGGAAAAACATAAAGAAATTCACTAACCACAGGGACAGATTATAAAGTAGGGCCTTTAGAGTTAGAATCTTTAATCCAAACTAGATGATATAGACACCCTTTGGAAATCAACTTCCGAGCTCTAAGATAAGAAATAAACTTGTCGTTGGGCACCAAGGAATTCCTTTCCCATTTAATCACCGATTTATTAAGAAAATGGAAACTGACCTTTTAGATCCTTTAATCCAGAGAAGGATAGCATGAATGAAGTTAATCCATTCTCAGGATTACATCAAAATCCACCATATCAAGTTCTGTCAGATCCACCAACGTCTCTCTATAATGAATGGACACCATACAACCCCGATAGATTTTTATAGAATTAATAGACTCACCCACAAGAGTACACAAAAAAAGGGGTCAAAAATATTTTCAAGACCAAAACCAAAGTGTACAACCACATAAGGGGTCATATAAGATAGAGTAAAACCCAGATCAAGCAAAGAATAAACATCACGAGAGAAGAGCTGTAACATACCAATGCCAATGTTTAGGGATGCCTCAGATTCCTAATGAGTATCAAGATCATTGAGATGATTTTGCTTAATGCCGATACCAAAAGTGGCTCCCTTAGGTACAAGAGCCAAAGAAGTAGCAATCGGGACCTCATTAGCTCCAGTTTCAACTTTGGCCAAAGAACAATCTCGCTGTATATAACCAAGCTAACCATAATTATAGCACCAATTTCTCCCCTCCTCACAATATCCATGGTAAAGTTTCCTACAAAAATAACAAGGAGGGTAAGGTGGGGCTGCCTGAGCTCCACTAGCCTGAGACTGGGTACCCTGTGCCATAGGACCACTGCTACCCTAAAAATGATAATCACCTAAATATCTTAGGATAAGGAGCACTGGATGAAGAATATGAATTTCCCTAATTCTTTCTCTTAGTCCACTGCCTACTATCTCTCTCACTGTTCTGCTGATTTATACCCTACTCTGAATATCTAAACTTCTTGTTCTGCCTATCTTGCATCTCTACTTATTTTTTTTTCATCCTCTACCTTCTGCATTTAAACCACCAGCCTAGATATGTCCATATCATTATTCAACATTGGACCCTTACATTCTAACACCAAATTGCAGAACAAACCATAAGCAAGCTTCCTCATTCTGGACCTCATATTAGACACCAACTCTGGAGCATAACGGTCCAACTACTGAAAATTTAGGGCATATTCCTTAACACTCATCTTACCTAATTTCAAGTTCCCAAATCTTTGGCCTTAGCTTCCCTCAACTCCTGAGGAAAGAAGTGATCAAGAAAAATACCTGAAAAGACACCCCACACAGTTGGTTCAGCATCATCACTCCTTATTGCTTCCCACTCATCATAATATTAGTAAACCATATCTTTCAACTGATAGGCAACAAACTCCACACCCTCTGAATTAATAGCATGCATCACCCTAAAGATTTTCTCCATCTCGTCAATAAACCCTTGAAAATCTTGCCCAACCTTAGAGCTTGTAATGGTTGGGAGATTTAACCTCATAAACTGACCAAATCGAGTGACCTTAGATGAACTAACAGTAGAACCAACATGATCAGTCTGACGGGACTGTGATACCACTAGCTGAGCAAGTATATGAATAGACTGACGAAACTTAGCATTAAAGATATCTCCCTGAGGTAATTGAACATAAGTAAACCAGCCCAAGGTGTACTAGTAGGGATTGGTGAAACCCCACATGGAGTGACATAGTCAAGAGTAGGAACCCTAGATCGAGCCTGCAATTCATAAAAAAAGTGAGTGCCCTCCACATTCTCCGTCGGTGGGACAAAGTTTCTACGATCATCAAATCTGTAGGGAGGCATGATCTAAAACATTAGTGAGCCAGGAGTTAGATAATTTATATAGAAACTAGACTCTATAGCCTGAAATAAAACACAAAAAGGGAAATATTCCTAAATACCTTGTAGCTGCCCTTTATAAGTGTGGCGCGATACACACTCATAAAAGGGACTCAACTCACATGGCTTTGTAGACACCTAACAACCCCAAATCATGCTCTGATACCAAGATTATCATAACTCGAACTAGGGCCTAGTTATGATGGGTATATCAAGCCCACCATGGGCTGGAGACCACCCCCTTATCTTAACATCCAGAGCATAAAATAGC
This sequence comes from Capsicum annuum, assembly GCF_002878395.1. Classification (NCBI taxonomy): domain Eukaryota; kingdom Viridiplantae; phylum Streptophyta; class Magnoliopsida; order Solanales; family Solanaceae; genus Capsicum; species Capsicum annuum. Next base: position 64,830,292 of record NC_061116.1, on the reverse strand, counting down.
GGAAGCCAACTAAATTATCGGATATGATAGATGAAACAAATGAATGATAAGAGTCTAAACAAGACAGCTAATCATCCCAATACGGTCCACAAAAGCCTCTAAAACTAAAAATACCGAACTATGTCGGGACATGCCCCCGATCATGACAAAAAAATTCATAATTCCTAAAATATAAAAAGAAACCTAATAATGGCAAGGATTTCTGAAAGACGGAGGCTCACCACTTCACAGTAACTCAACCAATGTACTACACTACCTAACGCTGCACAAGAGCAATAAAAAGGCCCTCAGATCCTACATCATGAAATTATGAAGCATCTAGGGATGATCAGTGAGGTGAGCACTAACATGTAACTCAAGAGATAGAGATAACATAATTCAATCACCAAAGACCCAGTCATAAACCATGTGCTCCACATTCATATACATATATATAGGATGTAGGGATAGGGACAAGGGTCTTGAAGATGAGATTTTAAAGTACTAACCTAAACTATGTAGCTCGCTCCATCCTAAAGGCACCCATAGGCTATATGGGTTCATCTCCTCCTACTGGAAGGGTCCTAGTACGTGTTAGCTGCACGAATAGAGAAAAAACCAACGAAAGGACAAAGACACCAACGTCTTATCCATCCCAAAAATATATATAATGTGTGCACCAAGCACACGGTCATATGTACCCCCAACGCTGGAAAACATGGTTTCCAGTTTGTTCCCCCTGAGACCTACACCTTCACGATGAGGTACACAATTCTTTTTAAGCCCAAATTAAAGTAGTTGCACATAAATCAACTAGTAACCCAGAAGTTTTTTATTAAGGCATTTACCAACTTGGTATTGTCATATCAATACGCTTGCAAGCTAATTCAATTATGTCAAACTAGTCATATAACCAAACTGACTCGCAAGTCTATTTAAAATCCAGAACCAAGGCCACCAAGGCCATCCAAAATCATATTTATCCATTTATTCTTTAATGAAATGCAATGGGTTCGAAAGATACCATGCAATTATCCATATTAAAAATCAAGTTTACAAGGTGGGTTTAGGTTAATTTCATTACCAAGGCAAAATTCCATCAATTTGGAAAACCCATATCCCCCATTCCAACTATTAAAACAATGAATCAATTTAGTATCAAAACCATCAATTAAAGTATAAACATCTCATTTAAACTATGGGAAATACAATTCAAGTAATAACCATAAAAAGCCCTCAATCCAATTTTAAATCCCATAATTAAAATCACATGAAAAATGATTAAATATATGCCATAATATAAAAATATTAGTTACGGATGAGCAACATGCTTGAAATATAAATGAATTCAAAGAGAAATTGAAGTTTGGAGCTTAAATGTTGAATCCTTCGAGAAACCCTTGAGTTTTCTTAGGCTTTGAGTTAAAGAGTAAAATGAATTATTTTGATCTTTGAAAACTAATGAAAAAGAGTCATTGTAATGTTATTAAGTCATGTAAGGGATAAAAATACTAAAAGAACCTCACTCTAAGTGAAAAAAAACAAAGTGTATGAAATTTACATAGGGGCGTGGCACGCCACTATCGTGGAGGGTATCCTGTGTGCCATGCCCTTGTTATGGAGTTTATCCTCCGTGGTATGCCACTATCGCGGAGGCTTCCAACCTCGGGGTCCTAAAATGACCCCGAAGCCCTTTCAAAAATTTTAAAACTTTTCCAAAACACCATTTTAAAACCCTTTAACATAATTCAAGTCAAAAATTAATATTACGTATGCAGAAAGGTCAAAAATAAATTTGTTAAAATTTGATTGGGTCTCACAGTTACTCAAGCTTGGCTAAACGTCTATTGTTAGTTAAGCTAGAAGTAGAATTGTAATAGTTAGAGGAATTTCAATAATGATTGATAATTTTAATTTACAAGTCTATTACATTTGGTAATAGAGCTATCTCCTGGCACCAGTGAAAATTGCAAGACGATATCGAAAGCCATGAAAGACAACATCAAGAAGTTGGAGAAGCAATTATTGAATCATATTGAAGAAATTCCGTAGAGTATGGGAAACATCAACACCAAAGTTGATGAATTAGGTAAAAATAAATGAAAGCCTTCATGGAGTGAATGCTTCCACCTTGACATGGAATATAACCAGTACACATAATAGGGCCTTCAATATAGCCAAGGTTTGATGAGAAAAATAAAGGAATGATTCACCGATCATAGGGTAACCAATTCAGCTCTAGGGCTGAATTTCCCTATTTTGAGGGTGTAGATCTATGCTCATGGTTGAGAAAGTGCGAGTGATATTTCCACTACAAAAATGTGACTGATAATCAATAGAAATTAGACATTACAGTTCTCAACTTGAATGGGAAGGCAGGATCCTAGTATTTTTTAAATCATGTGAGTAAAGGCAATGTTAAATGGTACAAATTTACCAAAGATATTTGTAAAGATTCAAAAATATTTATAATAGTAAACTCAACTTGACAGAAGAATTTAAGAAAATTAAACAAAAAGGAACTAAAATGAGTATTTGGAAAAAATTCAGGAATTAAAAGCTTGGGTGTTAATTAGGAACTCCATTCTTAATGAGTTCTTTTTAGATATTTTTTATTGAAGGTTTAAAAAAGACTTCTGGCATACTGTGAGACGATTGGAGCCCATACTCTTTTATCAAGGTAGTAGAGAAAGCTAGATACTAAGAAAAGATCATTGATGCATTGTATAATCAAGGGAAAAGTTAGTCGACTAAGGGGTTTCAGTATAGTAATTAGGTACTGCACCAACCTATAAATCTAATACTAGGTGTAATAATGGTGGTTATCAAGCCAATAAATTGTTTTAAATTAGGAGGGCACAAGGGTTGTGTTAAAGTGTAAAGAAAAGTAACACCCAGGACACCAATGTAAGACAAAACAAATCAATGCAAAGTCTGTTGCAATGGAACAAACTAGGGAAGAACAGGGTTACATACAACTTGTAGAAGGTGGAGTTTCAGGGTGCTGGAGATGTGGTGGAGTTTCAACCAGAAGATAGTTGTGATATAGGGAGATTCCAAGGTGAATACATAATTGATGAAGTAATTAATGTCAATGCTTTATCTGGAACTAAGGTGCCTAACACAATTACACTTTAAGATGATGATAAGAAGAGTATTTTGACCGTGCTTCTTAACTCTGAAAGTACCACATTTTCCTAAACCTGGAGACATCCAAGAGAATAGGTTGTTACATTCAAGAGGCATTACTAATGAGGGGTACAGTGGCAAATATGAGTCAAATAATGAGTTTACACTTATGTTCTAAATTAAAATGGAAAATTCAAGGGATAGTATTTGAAGAGTTTGTGAGACTCCTAAGATTGGGGGTAATAACATGATTCTTGGGGTGATTGGATGAATGCTCACAATCTGATACTACTAAATTTTGTGGACTACAAGGTACATGTGATTCACAATGGGAGAAGAGTATAATTAAAATTGTCAAGACTTGTTGAAAAGCATGACAACATGAGGGGTGAAACAATTAATCAAGAAAGGACAAACCATCTGGGCATATTTATTCACAATATTAGCTGCAGAATTAAAGACAGATGAAGCATTACATGCAGGGATAAGTGAAATACTTCAGCAGTACCCTGATGCTTTTGAAGAGCCAACAACACTTCTACCTTAGAGGCAATATGATCACATCATACCCTTCAAACCTAAATCAATTACAGTGAGTATTAGGCCCTATAGATATAATTTTTTTTTCTTAAATAAGATTAAAAAGCAAGTTAAAGAGATGATGGAAAATGACATAATTCAGCCTAGTCACTCCCCGTTCTCTTCCCCTGTATTGCTAGTTAGGATTAAATATGGGACTTTGAGGTTTTGCATTGATTATAGGGAGTTAAATAAACTGAATATTAAGTATAAATTCCCTATCTCCTTGGTTGATAACTTGTTAGATGAGTTAAATGGGTCTTTCATCTTTTCTAAAATTGATTTAAGCTTTGGATAGCATCAAATCAGGATACATGATAATGATGTGTATAATATTATATTTAGGACTCATATGGGGCATTATGAATTCAAATTAATGCCTTCTAAGTTGACTAATGCACCAACCACTCTTCAGAGTTCAACAAATCAGGTTCTTAGACATCAGTTAAGGCAATTTGTCTTGGTTTTATTTTATGATATTTGGTGTATAGTTGTACAATAGAGGAGCATCTGGTTCATCAGAGAACAGTGCTAGATATACTAAGAAAGGATCACCTCTATACTAAGCTCTCCAAGTGTTAATTTGGTCAAAACAAAGTAGAACACCTAGGCCATATAATCACTAAAGAGGGTGTGTCTACTGATCCTGCCATGATTATTACCATGATAAACCAGCCTGTTCCTAAATCTCTTAAATCCTTGAGAGGTTTTCTAGGATTTACGGGTTACTATAAGAGGTTTATAAGGTCCTATGGGGTAATTATTAAGACCTTGACCAACCTCTTGAAAAAGAATTATTACCACTAGAAAGAAGAGGCTGAAGAGGAATTTGAGACCTTGAAACTGGCCATGAGTACCTCCCTTGTTTTGGCATTAGTAGACTTCAACAAGCTTATATAGGAGCAGTATTAATGCAAGAGGGTAAACCACTTGCATTTTTCAGCAAGGCTCTAGCTCTTAAACACCTAGGTTTATCCATATATAAAAAGAAATACCTGGTAGTCCTTTCAGTTATGTATAGGTAGAGACACTACTTGCAAGGGGGTATTTTATAATTAGAACAGATCATCATAGCTTGAAGTATCTATTAGAATAGAGGATTACTACTGTGTTGCGGCAAAAGGATTTAATTAAGCTCTTGGGTTTGGATTATAAAGTTCAATACAAAAAAGAAACTAAAAATAGGGTTGCTGATGCCCTCTCTAGGAGACAAGAAAATGACCCCACTTTTAATGTTATTACTATGGTGGAACCTACTTGGATGAAAGAAGTTACTTTGAGCTAAGAGTATGACCCCATTGCCTTGCAGCTGATTATTTGAACTCATTACTGATCCTACTGGGAAGCCTACTTTTTCGTTACATCAAGGAATTATCAGATTTAATGGAAAGATTTGGGTGGGCAAAGCTATAGACCTAAGGAACAGGATTTTTGTGGCTTTTCATTAGCCCCCATTTGGGGGGACATTCTGGCTAATAGGGCACTTATTAAAGACTTAGTATGGTTTTATATTGGCCAAATGTAAAGTTTGATATATGTCAATGGGTTGTTGTATGTGTATATGCCAAAGAATTAAGAATGAGAATGTTCACTATCTTGGATTACTTCAACCCCTACCTATTCCTGAGGCTTTTTGGAAAGACATAGCAATGGATTTCATTGAGGGGATTCCTATTTTTAAGCATAAAAATTCTATTCTCATAGTGGTTGATAAATTGATAAAATGGTCATATTTTATGGTGAGTGGCAAATTTATCACTCATTTATTCTTGTACACTACAATGATTTAATTATGTAAATGAGACTAATTCTTTATTTCATTGCATTAATATCCATCTTTTATGATCTTGCAGGGAATTTGATGGAAATGAGTTAGTACAAAGTTGGAAGAGAAGTAAAATGAGCAAGAAGAGCTGAAGAATCAGGTCCAGGAGACGACCCTCAGATGCTGGATCGCAATCTTCATTAGTCAGAAAGTCAAAGTTATGCAATCACAGTAAGAAACTATGTGATCGTAGAATCATGATCCCAGCCAAGAGAAGGCGATCCCGATAGGCAAAGAAATTTTCAAGGGCAAAACTAGAATTTTACAGAGCTGAATCCCAAAGATACAAAAGGCTAAACCCTTGCACAATTAGGGTATCTTTTTCTAAATTTTTAGTTTTGAGGAGAGAAGAAACACTCTATTTTTGAGTTGAGAACAATTTGTTAGTCTTATTCCAAGAGATTTTGGTTGTAAATTGAGATTCGAGTTTAGGTTTACTCTTATTTAGATTATGATGGACCAATTGAATGAAAATGTGGGTATATGTCCTCTCTTTAATTTCATGAGTAACTGTAATATCCTGTAAGATCCTATCTCAATTCAGTTCACAATTGCATGTTAAAGGAGGGTCCAAGACTTAGAAATTTCACCAAGTGTTGGTACTTAGTCATTTTGAAGGCCCCTAAACTTCGATGATTTTATTTATGACCTTTTCGACCTCATAAAATTAATTTTTAAGTTGATTCATGATCGGGATTATTAAAGGTGTGTCTTGGGTGAGTTTTAAAATTTTTAAACGAGCATAGGGGCGTGTTTGGAGAAAAAAACTGTGAGGGCACTAGGATTAGCCTGCAACATGGGGCTTAGCCCGCTGCTCTAGAGCCCACGGTGCCCCTTCTCCTTTTTATCTAGCTTTTGTTCCTCGTCATTAAGGGTATTTGGGTTAATTTCCCTCAGCCAAACTCGTCCATAACATGAAATTTAGGTCCCCAAGGAGCATTATTTGACCCTTTATTCATAAAAGCTCTCAAGAAAACCATTTTCCAACTCAAGAACAAACCCTAACACATTCTCAAGGAATCAAGGATTTCAAGATTTAAACATCAAGAAATTCCCAAGAATCTTCACAAAATCATCTAGCGAGGTATATGTGTTGTTTATCCATGGGTTCCTTTAACCCATGGAGTCCAAGAATCCCTTTTTGGTTTTAAATTATGAGTTTTTCATGTTTAAGTTTAAATATCTCCATGAATCTCTTGTGAATTCAATTACAAGTTATGTTTATAAGTGTTTTCAAGTGAGATAAGCCATTACATGTTTTAAATGTTGTAATCTTCATGTTAAATCCCTAAGTTATGATTTTAGTTTTGTAATCATGTTATTCTTGCATGCTTTACCCATTCCCATGCTTAAGTTCTTGAATCTCATGTGTTTCATAAAATGCCTAAGTGTTAGGTTTTGAACAATGATCCCCTACTACGGTTTTAAAGCTTTTATATAGTATTACTATTGATTCCATTCAGTGCTGGTGGGTTATGAATATCCAATACCTATGTTATTATCATGAATTCATCTTTTTAAGTATTCAGACAATTAATCCATGACTTTTATCACTATACTTAGATATTCATATTCATGATGAGCACTATCAGTTATATAATGACATTTAGTTGAGTTTACTTCAGTCCAGTACTAGTGTTAGCTCAGTTGGGAGTAGGATTTAGCACCAAGCGAATACAGGGATGGAAGCTTCCCCGTCAGTTGGGTAGAGTCATTAGTATCAATCCCTATTTTCCAGAACTACATAGCCAGTGTAGGATATGAGGGGTCACCCATCAGTTTAGGCTTGACTTTATCTCAAGGGTCACCCATCAGTTTAGGCTTGACACCCTGGTCCTTCGGGACACCAGATTTATTGATCCACACAGCTAGTATTAGTACCCATGGCATGGTACTAACACCCTTCCAACTGGGGTTACAAGTTGGATCCCAATTAGCTCAGATTGGGGCATGTTAGTTAGATGATACCTCCCATAGTCTCAGTACAGTACTTCAGTGTATTCTCAATTTAGGTTTGCTTAACCAATTGTATATACCTTTAATTATTTAGTTATACAGTTTGTAACCTTTCAAAATTCAGACTTATATCAGATTATAGATTTATGCTTGGTCTTGCATTCTCAAATGCTACATTTTTCCTACATTCATTTTCAGTTATCTCATGCTATTTGGTTAGTCCTTATTTCATATGCACTGTACCCTATGTATATCAGCCTAACCTCATCTCATATACCAGTACATTTAAAGTACTAACCACATACTCTTCTTTGCGCTATGATGTCTTATATCATTGGTTCAGATGTACAGTTTCCCAACCGCAGTTAGATAGCTCTGCATAATCCAACATCCGTACTGGTGAGTCCTCATCCATCGAGGATATGTTTGTTTATTTAGTTATTTCAGTATTTTATTTTATTCAGTCAGTTAGAGTTAGTTGGGGATCTATCCCATCAACCCACAGTCAGTTTAGAGGCTTTCAAACAGTCAGTTAGTTACTTTCAATTCTTATCAATTGTTTCAGACATTCAATATTTTGTATTTCAGTATTCAGATATATATTACTTTCTCAGTTTATTTTTTGCACATATTTTTTGATTCATATTTTATTCGATGTTCACAGCAGGTACCAGCTCCTGGGTTAGTTTGTGGTCACTTGTGACCGTAAGTACCGTTGTTATAACTAGCGGGTAGGCTCGGGTTATGAAAAAACTTGAAATTAGAGCCCAGAGTTTTAAAGTGTCCTAGGGAGTCTGAAATCTGTGTTAAGTAGAGTCTTGTGCATAGATGTGAAGCGCACCGCACTTATGGACAAGAGGCTATGAGATATTTTAGGAAAAGTTTCCCTTCTTTCAGTATATATGTCGTGTGAAAGAGCATAAGCTCTACTTAAAATTTCTTTCTAACTCATCTTTTATTCCATTTATAGACTATGCCTTCGGAAATAAATAATGGAAGAAGAAACGAGAATGAACCTGCACCACCGCCTATTCAAAAAGATCCCCTGAATGAAAATGTCTCTCACATTGAGTTCAAAGATGCTTTTATAAATAATGGAAGAAGAAATGAGAATGAACCTGCACCACTGCCTATTCAAAAAGATCCCCTGAATGAAAATGTCTCTCACATTGAGTTCAAAGCTGTTTTTACTACTTTTGCTTAGTCGGTAGGTATTCAGACCAATCAACAGTTTGTTGCCTCAGCCAATCCAGTGGAAAATACAACTGCAGCTAGGATTCAGCATTTTACCCAAATAAATCCCCTTATATTTTTGGGATCCAACTCTGAGGAGGATCCATTGGAGTTTTTTGATATGGTTCAAAAAGTGACAGATATCATGGGTTTCACTTCGAGTGAGAGTGCAGAGTTGGTTGCATACCAATTACAGGATATAGCTCACACGTGGTGTAAGTAGTAGAAAAAGGATAGGGGTGTCGAGACAGGGCCTATAGAGTGGAAGGAGTTTGCCATGACTTTCTTAGATAGGTTCTTCCCATTAGAGTTGAGGAAAACTAAGGTGCAGGAGTTTATAAACCTAAAGCAGGCTAGTATGAGTATGAAGGAGTACTCACTTAAGTTTACTAAGTTAGTGAGATATGCTCCTTCGATGGTGGCTGATAACAGGTCTAGAATGAGTAAGTTTGTTTTTGGTGTATCTGATAGTGTGGTCAAGGATGTCGGACTACTATATTGATTTAGTAGATGGACCTATCTAGTCTTATAGTTTATGCTCAGCAGATTGAGGAAGAGAATCTTAAGGAGAAAGAGAGAGAGAATAAAATAGCCAAAATAAGTATCTTTAACTTTTCTCAGCCGAGGTCAGAGGGTGGAAACCATTCTTAGTTCTATCAGAAGTTCTCATCCCCAGCTCTATCTTCAGCTAGTACACCAGTGCCAAAGTTCAGGAATGACAGTCGAGATAGAACGCCAGGCTCTAAGTCCTAGGAAAGTATGAACGGTGGTCGTACTAATCTGCTCTGCGAGAAGTATGGTAGGAATTATCAGGAAATATGTAAGGCTGGTAGTGATATGTGTTTTGGATATGGCAAGCCAGGCCACAGGATTCGAGAGTTCACGGTAGTGGCACCGAGGGGCAGAAATGATCGCCAACAGGGCCAAAATACTTCTTCAGCAGAACCAGCAGGTCATTCGACCCAATAGGGCACCACTTCCAATGCCACCAGTGGTCAGTTCCATAATAAATTGTATGCACTCTAGTCTTGTTAGGATCAGAAAAGTTCTCCTGATATGGTTATGGGTACGATACAAGTTTTTCATCTTTATGTGTATGATTTATTAGACCCCAAAGCTTTACTTTCTTTTATAACCCCTATTTAGTTTTCAATTTTAGTGTCAATCCTAAAATTCTAGCAGAGCCTTTTTTAGTGTCTGCCCTAGTGGGTAAATCTATTATAGCCGTATGGGTATATAGAAACTATTTGGTCATAGTATCCCAGAAAGTCACCTCAATTGAGCTCGTGGAGCTAGAGATAACTGATTTTGATGTCATTCTCTGCATAGATTGGCTCCACTCATGTTATACCTCAGTTGTTTGCAGAAATAGAGTTGTTTAGTTTTAATTTCCTAATGAACCAATCATTGAATGGAGGGGTAGTACCTCTGTTTTTAGGGGTTAGATCGTTTCCTATCTTAAAGTAAGAAAAATAATTTCTAAAGGGGTGTTTATCATCTTGTTCCAGTCAAGGACTTTAATTCTGAGATTCGTAGTCTCAAGTCAGTTTCAGTAGTAAGGGAATTTCTAGATATGTTCCCTAAAGACCTCTTCGGAGTTCCTCCCAAAAGGGAAATTGATTTTGGAATAGATCTTCTTTCAGATACCCAACCCATCTCTATTACACCCTACCGAATAGCTCCAGCTGAGCTTAAGGAGTTGAAAGATCTCTTAGACAAAGGTTTCATCAGGCCGAGTGTTTCCCCATGGGGCGCACTTATCCTTTTCATATGTAAGAAAGATGATTCTCTCAGAATGTGCATCGATTACCGTCAGTTGAACAAAGTCACAATCAAGAATAACTATCCATTCCCTAGGATTGATGACTTATTCGACCAACTTTAGGGTGCTAGTTACTTCTCTAATATAGACCTTAGATTCGACTATCATTATCTTAGAGTCAGAGAATGTGACATTCCAAAGATAGCCTTTAGAACTCGATATGGTCACTTTAAATTCTTAGTTATGTCCTTTGGACTAACGAATGCCCCTACAACTTTTATGGACTTGATGAACAGAGTGTTCAACCCGTACTTGGACATGTTTATCATAGTCTTTATTGATGATATTCTTGTCTATTCTCGTAGTAAGAATGATCATGCAGATCATCTCAAAATTATGTTGCATACCGTTAGAGCTCATCAATTATTTGCCAAATTTAGTAAGTGCAAATTTTAGCTAAGACCAGTAGCTTTTCTTAGCTATATTATTTTTGGTGATGGCATTAGAGTTGACACTCAAAAGATTGAAGTTATGAGGAACTAGCCTAGACCCATCTCTCCATCAAATATCAGGAGTTTCTTGGTCTTAGGTGGCTATTATAGATGGTTTGTTGAGGAGTTTTCTTCTATTGTATCCCCCATGTATCATTGACTCAGAAGAAAGTCAAGTGTCAGTGGTCAGATTCTTGCGAGAAGAGTTTTCGAGAGTGGAAGACTCGAACCACTTCCACTCCAGTATTGACTTTTCCAGATGGTTCAGATGAATTTGTGGTTTACTGTGATGCCTCCTGAGTGGGCCATATCCGGTGTTTGATCTCCTTCCATCTCAAACTGATGGAGAAATTTTAGTTGATTCGGGAGAGGCCAAAGACAATCCAAAGTCATCAGAAATCCTATGCAGATGTGAGAAGAAAAGATCTTGAGTTTGAGGTCGGTGATTTGGTTTATTTGAATATCTCTCCCATGAAGAGAGTGTAGAGATTTGGCAAGAAGGTAAAGCTTAGTCCCCGTTATGTTGGCCCATATAAGATCTTGAGTCATTTTAGGAAGGTAGCTTATGAGCTAGAGTTGCCTGTAGATTTTGCATCAGTGCATCTAGTGTTTCATGTTTCTTTGTTAAAGAAGTGTATTGGTGATTTTGCTGTTGTTGTCCCATTAGAAGGCATAAATATTCAGGATAGCCTTTCTTACAAAGAAATCCTAGTTAAGATACTTGATCATCAGATTCGTAGACTAAGGAACAAAGAAGTTCCCTTAATCAAGGTTCTTTGGCGGAATCAATTTATTGAGGGAGCTACTTGGGAAGCAGAAGAGGATATGCAAACCAAGTACCCTTATCTTTTCTCCGTGAACTCAGATTTAGCATAAGGTAACGATTATCCTCAAATTGACTCTTTTTCGTTCTTAGTTTTAGCTATGTAATCCATATCATGTCATAGCATACATCTAGTTTAGTTCATGTATCATGTTTCAAACTCAATTACACAATCATGTTTTCAGTCATCCATCTTTAGTTTGTGATCTTAGTTTCCCAGTGTTCTCAGCTAACCAGCCTTATTCGATGACGAATGTTCCTAAGGAGGAGATATTGTAATATCCCATAAGATCCTAGCTTAATTAAACTCATGACTGCATGTTAAAGGGGGGTTCAAGACTTAGAAATTTCAATAAGTGTTGGGACTTAGTCATTTCCAAGGCCCCTAAACATCGATAATTTTATTTCCAACCTTTCGACCTCAGAACATCGATTTATAAATTGATTCATGATTGGGATTGTTCAAGGTGTGTCTTGGGTGAGTTTCAGAATTTTTAGATGAGTGTAGAGGTTGTTTGGAGAAGAAAAATAGTGAGGAAAGCAGGATTAGCCTGCAGTGTGGGGCTTAGCCCATCGTTCTGGAGCCCATGGCACCCCCTCCCCTTTTTGTACAACTTTTGTTCCTCATTATAATGGGCATTTGGGTCAATTTCCTCACCCAAACTCATCCATAACACAAAATTTAGGTCCCCAAGGAACATTATTTTCCCCTTTATTCATAAAAGCTCTCAAGAAAACCATCTTCCACCTAAAGAACAAACTCTAATCCATTCTTAAGGAATTCAAGCTTCAAACCTCAAGAAATTTCCAAGAATTTTCACAAAATCATCTAGCGAGGTATATGTGATGTTCATCCATGGGTTCTTTTCACATATGGAGTCCAAGAATCCCTTTTTGATTTTAAATTATGAGTTTTTCATGTTTAAGTTGAAATATCTCCATGAATCTCTTGTGAATTCAATTACAAGTTATGTTTATAAGTTTTTTTCAAGTGGGATGAGCCATTACATGTTTTAAATATTGTAATCTTTACGTTAAATCCCTAAGTTATGATTTTAGTCTTGTAATCATTCTATCTCGCATGCTTTACCCATTCTCATGCTTAAGTTCATGACTCTCATGTGTTTGATGAAATGACTAAGTGTTGGGTTTTGAACAACGATCCCCTACTATGATTTTAAAGCTTTTATATGGAATTACTGTTGATTCCATTCAGTGCTGGTGGGTTGTGAACACTCGATACCTATGTGATTTTTATGAATTCAGCTTTTTAAGTACTCAAATAGTTAATCCATGACTTTTATCACTATACTCAGATATTCATATTCATGATGAGTACTATCAGTTATATAATGATATTCAATTGATTTTAGTTCAGTCCAGTACCAGTGTTAATTTAGTTGGGAGTAGGATTTAGCACCGAACGAATGCAAGGAAGGCAACTTCCCCATCAGTTAGGCAGAGTCATTAGTAGCAATCCCTGTATTCCAGAACTATATAGCCAACATAGGATATGAGGGGGCACCCGTTAGTTTAGGCTTGACTTTCTCCCAGGGTTCACCCGTTAGTTTAGGCTTGACACTGTGGTCCTTTAGGATACCAGATTAGTAAATCCGCACAGCCAGTGTTAGTACCCGTGGCACGGTATTGACACCCTTCTAACTGGGGTTATATGCTGGACCCCAATTAGCTCTGATTGGGGCATATCGGTTAGTTGATACCTTCCACAGTCTTAGTACAATACTTTAGTGTATTCTCAGTTCAGGTTTGCTTGACCAAGTATATAGACCTTCAGTTATACAGTTTGATGCCTTTTAGATTTTAAACTTATATCAGATTACAGATTTATACTTGGTCTTGCATTCTCAGATATTACAGTTTTTCTGCATTCATGTTCAGTTATCTTATGCTATTCAGTTAGTCCTTATTTCATATGCATATTACCCCATGTATATCAGCCTAACCTCATCTCATATACCAGTATATTCAAAGTATTGACTACATCCTCTTATTTGCACTATGATGTCTTATATCATAGGTTCGGACATACAGTTTCCTGATCGTAGTTAGACAACTCAGCATAATCCAACAGTTGTAGTGGTGAGTACACATCCATCGAGGATATGTTATGCTTATTCAATTATTTCAGTATTTTATTTTATTCAGTTGAAGTTAGTTGGGTGTGTATCTCATCAACTCCTCAGTCAATTTAGAAGATTTCAAACATTCAGACAATTAGTTAGACAGTCAGTCAATTACTTTCAGTTTTTATCAGTTGTTTTCAAAATTCAGTATTCAAATATATATTACTTTCTCAGTTTATCCTCTACACATGTGTTGTGATTCATATTTTATTCAGTGCTCACAGCAGGTACCAGCTCATGGGTTAGCTTGTGGTTACTTGTGACTATAAGCACCGTTGTCGTGACTAGGAGGTAGCCTCGGGTCGTGATAGTAACTAATCTTATATCTTAGGGTTATGTTTGATTAGGTAGTGAATAATATGTATGTATTGATTGTAAGTCCAAATAGTTGGTTACTGGTGATGGGTTTTGCTTTTACTCTATAGTTGAATTGAGAATTATGGGTGAAAATCTCGATTCTCTTGAAAGAGAGATATAGGTGAAGAGTAATTGCAAACTACACCTTGAATTAGTTTGTTTGTTAACACTATCTTAAACATACGGGTGTTAGTTGAATTGGATATGTTCATAAGCATCATCTAAAAAATAAGGATGCTAGTTTAAGGTTATAGATTTCCATGAGGTATTTCAAAGATTCCATGAGTGAAATTTAGTGTTTTATCGAAAGTTTAACACTAAGACCCTAAATATAGCCTACACAAAACCCTTATCCAACACCTGGACTAATTTTTTATTACCCATGCATGAACACTACTTAGGAGAACATAACCCCAAGATCCCTCTTGATTTGATAAACTTAACAATTGTTCGACCTCATATTAGTGTGATTTGGTGATAGTGTTTAACAAATTCAACATTAAAACCCCCCTAATTTACTTTTATGTTTTGTTTTAATTTCGCATTACATGTTAACACATAGTTAACTCTCAACACACGTAGGTGTTGAAAACTAGCTTGCACTCCTCAAAGATTTGACCCCAACTCATGTTAGGTATATAGTAAAAATGTCTTCGTTAAACTTAATGTGACATGTCAGTTGAGAGTTATCATTCTATCACTTAATCACCCCTTCTCTTCTAAAGATGTTGTTAATATGTTTATGACAAAAATTTATAGGATTCATGGTCTACCTAATTCCATATTTATTGACAGGGATACTGTGTTCACTAGACAATTTTGGCAACAACTATTTCACACTATGGGAACCAAACTAAACATGACTACATAATCCTCAGTCGGATGGCCAGATTGAACGACTTAACAGTTGCCTTGAAATTTACCTACATGTTATGGTTTTTTCTAATCCTAAGACTTGTGTTGAGTGGCTTCCATTAGTAAAGTAGTGGTACAATATTGTCACGACCCGACCCCGAGAATAGTCATGATGGGTACCTCAAGTCCAACATGAACCAGAGACCACCCTCTTAGCCTAGCCAACCAAAACACAATATGAAAACAACGGAAGACAACCAAACATATAAGTAAGAGAGATAAAATAACCAAAAAGGGATACTAGGAGTCCAAAATAATAAATATTCCCACACTTTGTCCACATAAACCTTTAACAAAACAATAAATCAAACTAAGTTAGGACATGCCCCCGACCATAGCCAAAAGGAATACAAAAGAAACAGTATGAGAAATATAATAAAACCAAGAAGTAACAGGCCTTCCGAAAAATGGAAGCTCACCACTTCAAGTAGACCAACTCAAGATAATAGAAAACCCCTAGGACCCTACATCATGAAATGATGTAGCGTTCGGGGATGATTAGTGGGGCGATCTCTAGCATATAACTCGAGAAAGGGATAAAATAATGCCATTCTCCAAAAATAAAACCAATCTCAAATTACATGTTCACATATATGTATATATATATATATAAGATGTCAGGATAGGGTACAGGGTTAAAACATAAGATTTAAAAATTATTAACCTGGATTGTGTAGCTCTAACCGTCTAAGGGCACCCACAATTTATATGGGTTTATCTCCCCCTACTGAAAGGGTCCCAACGCGTATTAGTCGCATGAACCAGGAGAATTTGAAGAAGGGTCAAAGCCACTGAGGCTCCAACCATTCCAATATATATATATATATATATATATAGAGAGAGAGAGAGAGAGAAAGAGAGAGAGAGAGAGAGAGTGTATGTGTGTGTGTGTGAACTATGCACACAGTCATCAAGACCACACGCCGGCAGGTGTTATTTCGAATATCAGTCTCCCTGTGACCTCCACCTTCCACGGCGAGCTACACAACCCCTTTTAAGCCCAAATTAAAACCATTTACACATTCTCATCCATTAACCAAGGAGTCTTTAATTAGGTATTTACTGTTTGTATCGTCATACCAAATTAAGTTAAGTTTTCAAGCTAATTCTATTATTCCAATCCAATTAGCCAAATAAACTCCAAAATCTAATCTAAAACCAATCCATGGCCACCAAGGCCTTTTAAAATTATTTTTATATTCCATTAACCTTTTATGCAATGTAAGGTTCCAAAAGTGGGTTAAATCATGTATATATTCATGTTTCGAAACTAATTTCATAAAGTGGGTTGAGGTTAATACCAATTCCAATACAAAAATCAATAAATTTGGAGAAATCCACGGCCCCCATCCCATCCACCATGCCCATGCATCCAATTAGTCAAAAACCATAATTTAATGCATGAATGGCAATTCCAAAACCATGAGAAAACCACTCAAGTAACAACCATTCAAAACCGTCAACCCATCATTCAAAATCCACCTATTAAAATCACATAAACAATGATTAAACACATGTCATTATGAAAAATCAAGTTAGGGGAGAGATACATGCCTAAAGACACCAAGAAATTCAGAAAAGAAATCACCAATTGAACCCTAGATGCTCAATCCTTAGAAACCCTAGCCTTGATCTTGATTGGGAAATTTAAGAAAAAAGAGGGTAGTTTAAGATTTGATAACTGGTGAAAATAAGGTCCCTCAAGTGTTTTAAGGTCGTGGGCACTAAGTGTAAAAAGGGGGAATTGACCAAAGTACACCTAATTAAAATAAAGGAAAATTATCGCCAATTGCTATGGGTCAGGTAGTGACTTATTGTCACTGGTCATGAGTCGTCACCAAGAATCGTAGCCTGAGGTCCCAAACCCTTACCCCCTATTGTTATGGTCATGAGTACCTCCCTACGCCTTGTGACCTCACCCTATAACTCGTAAGGACCAAGATAGAAACATCAGGCAACCTTATTGTTATGACTACGATTGGCACACTACTACTCGTGATGAGTGATAACGACACTACGACTCGTGATGAGTGATAACGACTCATCATGTGAGTCATTTCCTGAGTAGTGATGACTAAACCCATAAATTTGTAGGGTTTAAAACCTAGGGTATTACAGTACCACCCACCCACCGGATGGTTCATCCCCAAATGAGGAGTCAAGGCACCCATTAGCACAATAACAAGAAAGAATGCAACCACAAAATAATGAAAGAATCCAAAAGCGATAAGAATGAAAAAGGAACCCGTACCTCAAACGTTTCTATCCAATACGAGGAATAGGAATGGATATTTAGTCTTTTTATCATCCTTGTCTTTCCAATAATCTTCTTCCACCTTTTGATTCCTCCAAAGGACTTTTACCGAAGCCACATCCTTAGTCCTCAACTTACGGACTTGGAAAGCCCTAGAAATCAAATTCTAAATAAAATAGGAAAACTTAATTACCCATATATAATAAGACTTAAAAACATCATAAGAGTATAATTGGGATACATGGAAACCCTAGGAAACAAATCCTAACTAAAATGGAATAGAAAAACTAAGTCGTCCAAACATATGACTCGTATGGTGTACTCGAAAGTTCTCCTTACGAGTCGTATGTTTCTAGTCATAGGAATTCAAGTTATCATTTATAGGGATCCAAGCTTCTATTGTCCTTATGATTTTTTGTCACAACTCATAGTCACTCTTTACGAGTCATATTCAACCTTAACTTAATTTCTTCATCTTAGTTTTTGCTACTTCCTTCTTCACGAGTAAAGCTAGGAGCCGTAAGGTGATGTGATGACTCGTAGGATAATCAGAATTCAAAATTTTTAGACTTTTTTGGTAAATTTAGATGCATATTAAGATAACAAATAACTCTTAGCTTATAGGCAAGTGAAAACATCCCTTAACGATTATGTTCTTGTGAAGAGTATAACTATCATCATCTTCAACCGAGCATAACTGTTTGTGTACTTAGAATTTTTTATTTCAAAACCCACCAACAGATATATAATTGAATTAGCTTTCCAACGATACCAATTTTGCTTTATTCGATATCGGGGTGAAAAGTTATGGTCAAAATACTGAAGCACTGTCGAAGTTGTCCAAGCTACGACTCATAAGGTCTTCTTACGGGTTGTTAGAAGGAAGTCACAAGTTGGGCAATAAAGGCTGAAAATGGGTTTTTGAATATGAATCAAGCCACGACTTGTAGCCAGACCTTACAAGTCATGATCGAAGTCATTGGGATGGCTTCCAAATGTTTTCCAGACGATTCTTACCAGTTTTTTTTGTCTTTTCTTACTCTTTTAACCCCAAAACTATATCCTGTAAGTCCCACAAATACCCAAAAATGCTCAAGTAGGTAGACAAAAATTCCACTTTTCCTAGTTCTTCTTAAATTTAGCATCCCAAAACCTAATTTCCTTCAAGATACTCCAAAAAACACATCAAATCCAACAAAATAGCCTTTAAGTACATGCATATTCTCATAGTTTAAGCATCGTAAGTGCTATATTCCTATAGCACATCAAGACCCTCAACTTAGAATGTTGCATATCCTTAGGCAATAAAACATAACAAAACAATATGACGATGCTTAACCAAGAGAAACGTAAGATACCTATGGCGGTCAATCATTAATTTTAGCTCAAAACACATTATCCTCTCAAAGTTCAATTACTTTAAAACCAACTGTGAGTATTAATGAAGCACAACAATGTGATGCAAAGGAACCAAACTATGGTATTACATTAGCAACAAACAACCTTGCATATTTACAAGTTACACTACTCAAACAAGTAAACAGGTAGCAATATAACCCTTGTGCCCTCACAACAAAGAAGTCCCTCCTCACTCATATATGAAATCAAACATGTCAATGTGGGGACGATCAAGGGACACTCACTTTTAGAAAGAAGTTCCAATCAACGGATGTCAAATACCATAGGCTTGCCATTATTTCCTTTACCTAAATTTGCGTACAGTTAAGTTAGGATCACTACAAGACTTTTATTCGGCTTGTAACGTAGGCTTGGGGCTGGTATGATACGTATGGATATTTAAAGTGACTAAGCCTCCTTGGCACTGCACTAACTTTTGGGGTCCATACTTAACTAATTTTTCACTTTAATTCCGCCCTTATTTCTCCTTTTTTATTTTAAAGCATATTCAGGTTGGGTGTGATCTTTTAGTCCTTCTTTTTCTCTTTTTCACAAATCTTCTTTTCTTTTTCTTTTTCTTTTTCTTTTTTCTCTACCACACCCAGCCTTACTTTCTTTTTTCTTATTTTACCCTTTTTCATACCCATTTTACATCACGCACTCCTATGATAGCCACCCTTAACTTAGGCAATTTGCCTGAGTATATGTGTACAATGTCCAAGGAGGACCAGGGCCAAAATAGGTTCATTGTAATATAAATGGGAAAGTGATAGGTGTAACAAGAAAAATAGGTTGTAAGGCTAAGAAATTGGGATCAAAGGATACTAATTCACGCGTTGAAGGTCAATTAGGCTAAAAGTGGACTAATATAAAAAAGGCCTATAATCCTTTCCTAACCACTATCCTACAACTTAACAAGACTAACCGGGCAAGTTCTGGATATACACATAAAGGAAAATAAGTAGCATCTCACACACACATAGCACAGAGTCAATATTGAAAGCTACCACCTATCTTATTCATGCACAAGTTTGCAATGATTATCATGTCCCTAATACTAATGCCATAAAAAGATTCACAATACTCGCATATTATAACGCCCCAAGAGTATACCCTGGGCGTCACACGGTGCTTATAGTCTAGAGGGACCACAAGCTAACCCATGAGCTGATACCTGCTGTGAGCACTGAATAATAACATAATAAAGGTGGAAGAATAACTAATTAGCCATAAGGTTTTATCAATTGAATTAGTACTGAAACATGAATCTGAAGAAAACAACTATTTGAATCTGATAAAATACTGATAAACTGAATAACTAACTAACATGTTTGAAAGCCTCTAAACTTAATTGAATACAAGTTGATGGGACAGGCCCCAACTAGCTCCAACTAACTACAAAACTGAAAGCATAAAATAAAATAATTTGTCCTCAAAATATGAGGACTCACCACTGCTACTGCTGTGAGCCTGAAAAGTCTAAGCACGATCTGGGAACTGGGCGCCCGAACCTATGATATGATACATCATAGCATAAAAGAAAAAGTATATGATAGTGGCTATCTGAAAGGGAAGCCGTCATCCCTGCACTCGCTCAGTGTTAAGTCCTTCTCCCAACTTAATGACACTAGATGCTAAACTGTTCTGAGTTTAACTGACTGATCTAGTAATGCTCATAATATACTCTGAAGTTATCCTGAAGATACTGAGATAAGACTAAGTAAACAACTATGGTTTTGGGTATTCAATACCCCCAGGACTCAAAAGCAAAAATAGTTAACATAATACTTAAGCTTAAAGGACATAACATGCAAGCCACTATCAAATCTTCACTCTTGTAGGCATTTTATCAAACACTTATAGTTCATAGTTTATTCAAATCATGGGAATGTTATGGGACATGTAGTAATAGAATGAATTCAACATGAATATCACTAAATCATAATTTAATTCAATGAATAACAACATTAAAACGTGGAGAATTGAATAACAACAATAATTTCATCTATACATGGTGTAAAATCATAGTTCATGGAGATTCGTGGGTGAAATCATAATCTAAAATCAAAATAACTTAAAAGGATCATAATTTTTGCAATTACAACCAGATACTTGAACTCTAGGGGTGGAAGGAACCCATGGATGAACATCTAACATACCTGGGTTAGTGAATTTAAGAGGATTGATGGCGAGATTTCTTGATATTTGATCTTGTATTTGAGAGATAGGGTTTTAATGGAGAGAAATTTGATGAACAATGAGCATATTTTGCTCAATTTTAAGATTAATTTTCTGTTTACATGATTTGGGGGCTTGATGAAAGATAAGATTTCCCTTGGGATTTAAAATCCCATAACTGGAACATCGATTAAGGCCTCACCAGGACGCAGTGAGTGGGTCATCGCGATACCCACCGCAATGCGGTGGAATCACAATGACTCGCTGGATCGTGATAATTGTTGTTCTAGGGTTCACTGCAACGCGGTGCAACCACGGTAACCCTCTGGTAATTGACAAATGCCAAAATATCCTTCATCACGATGTGATGACATGCTTATTACGATACTCACCGCAACGTGGCCTAATCGCAGTGAGCTACTATTTTGCCAATTTGAATGCGGTCCAATCCCCATTTAAAAATCCCAAAACTTACCCGAAACAAGCTATTTTTCATCTTCTAAGTGTTATAAGTACGTACTAAGGGTTGGACTGACCTAAAAATATTTGGAGTATTACAATATCTCCCCCCTTGGGAACATTCATCCCCGAATGAGACTAATGAAGCTGAGATACTAAAAACTAAGGATATATCTAGCATGCACAACTGAAAGCATGACTAAATTGATATATAAATGCAAGAACTATCAAATGAATGGCTATATAAATCTAAAACTTGGAGTGAAAAGAGATGATATGAGGAAACTAGTTACCTTAACTGAATCTGCAGCGAAAAGATGAAGGTACTTGGTCCGCATATCTGCTTCTGCTTTCCAAGTTACTCCCTCAATGGATTGATTCCGGAAAAGAACTTTGACCAAGGGAACTTTTTTGTTCCTTAGTCTACGAACTTGACGATCAAGAATTTCAACTGGAACTTTCTCATAGGAAAGGTTGTTGTGGACATTCATATTTTCTAAAGGGAAAACTATCGTTGGGTCACCAATACACTTTTTCAACAATGAAACATGGAACACTGGGTGCACTGAAGCTAGATCTAAAGGAAATTCAAGCTTATACACTACCTGTCCAAAATGGCTGAGAATTCTGAAAGGACCGACATATCAGGGACTAAGTTTCCCTTTCTTGCCGAACCTCTTCACTCTTTTTATGGGAGAGATTTTCAAGTACACAAAATCACCCACCTCAAACTCAAGATCCTTTCTGCTCATATCTGTATACGATTTTTGTTTGCTCTGGGATGCCCTAAGCCTTTCTCTGATCAATTGAACTTTCTATAACATATCAAACCCCAAGTCAGGCCCTACTACTACGGCCTCATCCACTTTAAACCAACCAATCAGAGATCTACAACGCCTACCATAAAGAGCCTCAAACGGAGCCATCTGAATACAGGAATTATAGTTGTTATTATACGTGAATTCAATCAAGGGCAAGTGGTCATCCTAACTACCTTTAAAATAAACAACGCAGGCTCTTAACATGTCTTCCAAAGTCTGAAAGGTCCATTTTACTTGACTATCTATCTGAGGGTGGAAGGTTATACTGAGGTGGACTTGGGTATTGAGGTTCTTTTGGAATGCTTTCCAGAAGTGAGAAGTAAACTGGGTACCTCTATATGAGATGATAGATTAGGGAACACAGTACAACCTAACCAACTCTCTGATATAGAGTTTGGCATAGTCCTCGGCTTAATAAAAGGTATAGACTAGCAAGAAATGAGCTGATTTAGTTATCCTATCTGTGATAACCCAAATAGAATCATGCTGATGATGGTACGAGGCAAACCTGTCATAAAGTTCATGTTCACTTCCTCCCACTTCCAAGTAGGAATATTGAATTTCTGCATGGACCCACTAGGTTTCTGGTGCTCAATCTTAACCTGCTGGTATGTATAGCACTTAGCTTCAAACTCTACAATGTCTCTCATCATCCCACTCCACCAATAATCTCCCATAAATCATGGTACATCTTAGTGGTCCCTGAGAGAATTGAGTAACGTGCACCATGTGCTTCTGTAAGAATTCGTTGCCTTAAATAATCTACACCAAGCACACATAGTTGACCCTGACAACGTAGCACACCATCTCCTCCTTGGGAGAAAACCTTTACTTTCTGATTTCTGACTGATTCTTTCAACTTAACTAGACTGGGATATCTATCCCACTTTTCCTTTACTTTAGAAACTAGGGATGATTCTGAACTACTCTACACCCTTACACTACCTTTTTCCGAGTCGACTCAGTAGATATCTAGTCGGGCAAGCTGATGAACTTCCTGAGCTAACTTCTTCTTACCATCCTCAACATGAGCAATACTGCCCATAGACAATCTACTGAGAGCATCAGCCACTATATTTGCCTTGCTCGAATAATACAGAACACTCATGTCGTAATCTTTTAATAACTCTAACCACCTTCCCTGACATAAATTTAAGTCTTTCTGAGAGAACATATACTGAAAGCTTTTGTGATCTGTGAACACATCAACATACACCCCATACAAATAGTGCCTTCAAATCTTTAAGGCAAACACTACAGCTATTAGCTCAATATCATATGTAGGGTAATTTTTCTTATGAGGCTTAAGCTATCTAGAGGAATAGTCTATGACCTCACCTCTCTACATGAGAACACAATCCAAACCTACTCTGGATGCATCACAGTACACAACAAACCCATCTAAACTATCTAGCAAAGTAAGAACTGGGGATGAGGTGAGTCGAGTCTTTAACTCCTGAAAACTCTTCTCACAGGAATCTGACCACTAAAACTTAACCTTCTTCTATGTCAATATGGACATGGGGGATGCAATAGACGAAAACCTTTTAACAAACCGACAGTAATAGCGATCCAAACCCAAGAAACTCTTGATGTCTGATAAAGATATGGGTCTGGGCCAGTTTCTCACCGTTTCGTTCTTTTGAGAAACAACTCTAATGCCGTCACCGAAAATAATATGGCCAAGGAAAGCTACTGATCTTATATAAAATTCACACTTACTAAATTTAGCGAACAACTAATGAGACCTAAGAGTCTGCAACACTATTCGAAGATGGTCTGCATGATCATTTTTGCTACGGAAGTAGAAAAGAATATCATAGATGAAAACTATAATAAACATGTCCAAGTACTGCTTGAACACGCGATTTATTAAGTCCAGAAAGCTTCTGGCGCATTAGTAAGACCAAAGGATATGACTAGAAACACAAAGGGACCATAACAAGTTTGGAAAGCTGTTTTTAAAATGTTGCATTCCCTGACTTTGAGCTTATGATAGCCTGATCTAAGGTCTATCTTTGAAAAGTAGCTGGCACCCTAAAGTTGGTCAGATAAGTCATCGATTCTAGGGAGTGAATATTTATTCTTGGCTATGACTTTGTTCAACTGATGGTAGTCTATACACATTCTGAGAGAACTATCTTTCTTACGCATGAATAGAACTGGTGCACCCCACGGGGAGACACTGGGACTGATGAATCCCTTATCCAGGAGATATTTTTAACTATTCCTTTAACTCCTTGAGTTCTACTAGAGCCATCCTATATGGCGGAATAGATATGGGTTGAGTATCTAGAAGAAGGTCTATTCTGAAGTCGATTTCCCTTTCAGGAGGAACTTTAGAAAGATCTTCAAAGAACACATCTGGGAATTCCCTGACTACTGAAATTGACTCAAGGGTTGGAGTATCTGAATTAGATTCTTTGACTCAAACAAGATGGTAAATACACCCCTTGGATATAATCCTTCTCGCTCTAAGGTACGAAATAAGCTGACCCCTTAGAGTTGTAGTACTACCCCTCCATTCAAGAACTGGTTCATTTGGGAACTGAAAATAAACTATTTTATTTCTACAATCAACTTAGGCATAGCATGAGTGGAGCCAATCCATGCCAAGAATGATGTCAAAATCTGCCATCTCTAACTCCACGAGGTCAATTAAAGTAACTTTCTTAGATATTACAATCGAACAGTTTATCTATACCTACCGGGCTACAATGGAAACACCTACTGGGGTAGACACTGAAAAGGGCTCTGCTAGAGTTTCGAGACTGACTCTAAAGTTGACGGCTATATATGGTGTTACAAAAGAAAGAAAAGCTCTAGGGTCTAGTAACTCATAAACATGTAAATAAAAGACCTGCAATGTACTAGTAACTACGTCAGGAGAATTTTTCTCATTTTGTCAGGACTAAAGAGCATACAATCTATTTGGATGCCGACCACCGGTAGCACTGGAAGTGGCACCCTGCTGAGTTAGGCGATCGATTAGAACTGCCAATTAATGGGATTGGCCCTGTTGGCGCAAATTCCTACCTTTCTAAGAAACCACCGATACTCCCGAACCCGGTGGCCTGGCTTGCCACACCCAAAACACACATCACTACCAGCTCTACACTCACCCTGATAGTGTCTGCCATATTTCTGACATAGAGGATTCGTACAGGCACTGTTAACATTGCCCTAGGACTTAGAGCCTGCTACCCTATACCGAGGATCATTTTGAATTTGGGTACGGGGGCATAAGCTGAAGAGGGTGCTGGGGCTAAAGATCTTTAATGAAACTAAGGACGGTTACCACCTTTTAACCTTGGTTGGTTGAAATTAAAACTACCTATCCTAGTCCTCTTGCTCTCCCCCTCTCTTTCCTTAGTCTCCTACTTCTCTATCTATTAAGCATGGTCCATCAGCCTAGACAAGTCTATTTTTCTAATCAGAATTGCGGTCCTACACTTCTTAACCACACTATCAGACACTCCAGACACAAACTTGCTCATCTTAGACCTGTTATCAACTACTACATGAGGAGCATATCTAGCTAACTAAGTAAACTAAAGGGATACTCTTTCACGCTCATGTTGCCCAGCCTCAAGTTAATAAATTCTAACACCTTGGCCTCTCTCAACTCCAATGGGAAGATCCTATCTAAGAATGATGTAGCAAACTCTTTCTTTTCTACAGGCCCTGGATCTGCACCCTTATCTACTTTCCACTGCTTAAACCATGAATGGGCTACATCTTATAACTGATATGTAGCCAACTCAACACTCTCACTAGATATCACCCCTATAATATTTGTCGCCTTCTGAACCGAATCTAAGAATTCCTGCGGATCCTCTTCAGACTTGGATCTTGTGAAGGAAGAAGGATTTATTCAGGTGAAGTCCCAAATCCTAGTTGCAGCAGTATTAGACACTGGGTTGGCCTGAACAGCGGCTGGCCATTTATTCTGAGCTACTACAGAATTTGCTAGAGTGGTGAACACAACTCTAAATTTTGTATGAGAGACATGCTTGTCCAGGGGATCTGCCTGAACGGGCAGAGGTATTGGTTGGTTTCTCGCTCTTCTTTCATTGTTCTTTTTGGGAGGTATGTTCTACAAATAGAAGGAAGATTATATTAGGCACAGAGTTTAACATGATCTCATGCTCAATCACATGACATAAATACTGAAAGAAGGGAAAATTTTCCTAAATGCTTTGTAGCCTCTTGCCCATAAGTGTGGCGTGCTACACACCCATGCACAAGCCTCTACTTGATACGGCTTTTAGACTTCCTAGGACACTTTAAAACCTTAGGCTCTGATACCAAGTTTGTAACGCCCCAAGAGTACACCCTAGGCATCACACGGTGCTTACAGTCCTGAGGGACCACAAGTAACCCATGATCTGGTACCTGCTGTGAACACTGAATAATAACATAATAAATATGAAAAAAAGCTGACTAGCCATAAGGTTTTATCAACTGAATCAGTACTAAAACATGAATCTGAAGAAAATAACTATTGGAATCTGATAAAATACTGTTAAACTGAATAACTAACTAACATGTCTGAAAGCCTCTAAACTTAACTGAATATAAGTTGATGGGATAGGCCCCAACTAACTCCAACTAACTACTAAAATGAAAGCATGAAAAAAATAATCTTTCCTCAAAATATGAGGACTCACCACGCTACTTCTGTGAGCCTCAGAAGTCTAAGCACAATCCGGGAACTGGTCGTCTGAACCTATGATATGATACATCATAGCACAAAAGAAAAAATATACGATTAGTAATTTGAATGTACTGGTATGCTAAATAAGGTAGGATAATATACATGGTTTCATGAACATGGATAAATAATCGTCTGAATATGTATGTATAACATAAGGTATTGAATAGAATGCATAAAGTCTGGAGTTACTAAGAATATGTGAAATTTGTAAATACTGAGGATGCATGACCAAGAATATAGCATGAACTGAATAAAACCTATAAACTAAAATATTGAAATAACTAAAATAACTGATATCCGTAAGCTTTGGTCAAACAACACTGGGACTGAGTGTCTGAACTGATTATTGGACTAAAATTGTAACTTAGACTGTGGGAGGTATCATCTAACTAACATGCCTTGATCTGAACTAATTGGGGTCTAACCTATAACCCTAGTTGGAAGGGTGTTAGTACCGTGCCATGGGTACTAACACTGGCTACGTGGATCCACTAAACTAGTATATTGTATGGTCTCAAAGGACTAAGGGTGTTAAGCCTAATTTGATGGGTGACCTCTGCGAGATAGTCAAGCCTAAACTGACGGGTGACTTCTCATATCCTACATTGGCTACGTAGTTCTAGAGTACAGGGATTGCTACTAACAACTCTACCTATATGATCGGGAAGTCGTCATCCCTGCACTCACTCGGTGCTAAGTCCTACTCCTAACTAAATAACATTGGATGCTAAACTATTTTGAGTTTAACTGACTAATCTAGTAATGCTCATAATATTTTCTGAAGTTATCTTGAAGATACTGAGACGAGACTAAGTAAAAAACTATGGTTTTCGGGTATTCAATACCCCCAGGATTCAAAAACAAAAATAGTTAACATGATACTTAAACTTAAAGGACATAACATGCAAGCCTCTATCAAATTTTCACTCTTGTAGGCATTTTATCAAACACTTGTAGTTCATAGTTGATTCAAATCATGGGAATGTTATGGGACGTGTAGTAATAGCATGTATTCAACATGAATAGTACTAAATCATGATTTAATTCAATGAATGACAATATTAAAATGTGAAGAATTGAATAACAACAATAATTTTATTTGTACATGGTGTAAAATCATAGTTCATGGAGATTCATGAATGAAATCATAATCTAAAATCAAAATAACTTGAGAGGATCATAATTTTTGCAATCTAAACCGGATACTTGGACTCTATGGGTGGAAGGAACCCATGAATGAACATCTAATATACCTGGTCTAATGAATTTAAGAGGATTGATGGCGAGATTTCTTGAGATTTGATCTTGTATTTGAAAGCTCGGGTTTTAATAGAGAAATTTGATGAACAATGAGCATATTTTGCTCGATTTCAAGATTAATCTTTTATTTAAATGATTTAGGGGCTTGATGAAAGATAAATTTACCGTTGGGATTTAAAATTCTGCAACTAGAATGCTGATTAAGTCCTTACCACGACGTAGTGAGTGGGTCATCGCGATACCTACCGCGATGTGGTGGAATCACGATGACTCTCTGGATCGTGACAATTGCTTTTTTGGGGTTCACTGCGACGCGGTGCAACTATGTTGACCCTATGGAAATTAAAAAATGCCAAAATGGCCTTCATCACGATGCGATGACATGCTCATCGCAGTACTCACCGTGACGCGACCTAATCACGGTGAGCTACTATTTTGCCAATTCGAATGTGGTCCAATCCCCATTTGAAAATCCTGAAACTTACCCGAAACAAGCTATTTTCCAACTTTTAAGTGTTATAAGTACGTACTAAGGGTTGGACTGAGCTAGAAATATTCGGGGTATTACACATATATATCATATCACACTGTTAAAAATAGATAATTATAGAAGTATTTATCATTTATCTCAAAAATCAACAAAAATATCTCAACTGTCCTAGATACTTATTTTTCTCGCAATTAGCCACAAAACATCACGAAATAAAACACAACATGCCTAAACATGTCGGCACTACTAGGAACAGGACTCCGGGGAAAAGAGGCACGATAATAAAATCCCCAAGAGGACATCAAGACCTACAAGTAACCCCACCCTCAACTTAAAATCATGCATTATCCCCCATCAAACCACTACAAAACAAGAGAGTTAGGAACATACCTGTGGAACCATAGGTGCGTAAATCCGATGTCAATCACGAATACAAATACAAACAACAAAATACCTTGGGTTGTCTTCCAAGCAGCGCCTGATTCACGTCACAGCATGATGGGGCTATATTGGGTACTCAA
The DNA here is from genome assembly GCF_002878395.1 of Capsicum annuum. Taxonomy (NCBI): domain Eukaryota; kingdom Viridiplantae; phylum Streptophyta; class Magnoliopsida; order Solanales; family Solanaceae; genus Capsicum; species Capsicum annuum. The sequence goes on along the minus strand of NC_061116.1, from coordinate 64,801,001 downwards.
ACTTCACCAACAAGCCCATGGATACCTTGATTACTCAGACTTCATCAAGGTATCCCAAGAGTGTGCCTTCAAATTTCTCTTTCCAGTTTAAATTTATGATCCGCACTCCTAGTTATTTTTTTGATTTCCCATTATGCTCATGGGGTGGAGGTATAAAAATAAAGGACCCAAGAAATAGATATGGCATATTGTACTTCTTGGCCCTTATGTGAAGAATGTATTTCTTTGATTTTGGCTCAGTAAATTCAAGAATATATATATATAAGTTTCCTCCTCCTTGCACTTTTCTACAGTCTTGGATAGCTCGATTAAGATCTAACTATCCAAACACAATGTGGAAAATGCTTTAAATGAGGTCCAACACGCCCCAAATCAGGATTTGTAGTCTTCTTTACATCCGTACATAACTCTAATATGCTCTCCTTAAGAGTGACGCTATCCATAAGAGCATGAGAAATTTTTTGCTCCTTAAATTTTAGCTCATCAAGTTGGATTTGCAAAATTCTTTCAATCTCACACCACTCATAACTAGGTTGTTGGGCATTATACGCGGTAGTTTTTGCATCCAACTCTACTTATAAGTGGCAGATAACCAAGACAAACCTATCAAACTTTTGAAAGCAATCTTGTCTTTTTTTTTCAGGAGTGCCAATATGTCAAGCATGCTTTCATTATGTTCCAACAATATATTGATCACGCTTCTACAATAATGCACCATATCAAAAGAAAAAAGATTAATAAATAAGGAGTCATCATCACTCCGTACTTCCTCTGGCCAGGCTGTCATCTCAAGAAGAGTAGGTCAACAAAATAAGAAAACAAAATAAAATAAAACTCAATAAATTCAACAACTTCAATCAAGAATTCTGAGATCGCATTCCCCAGCAACGATGCCAAAGTTTGATAACTCTTAAAGTACACCTCCTTAGAAGTATAAAGATTTCATTGTCAAATATAGTAACCCAACTAGGTTGGGGTCGATCCCACAGGGAATGGGCCAAAAATATGTCTCAAACTTATTAAAATCACCAGTCAATGTGTAAAAGTAAAAGAGGGGATTTTCTGAAATAGTAAAAGAGAAAAGAATTGGTTATTCTTGGTTGTAAATAATATAAGACAAATAATAGGCCTGTGTTCCCCCTTGCTTCTCAACTCCACAGATTTATCGTGCACTGTCGAACTATTCCCATGCCTTGCATGCAGAATCTAACAAGTTATGTATCACCAATTATATTGTGGACTTATTAGCAAATCTCACTCTTTACCTTGTTAGCCTCGAAGTGTCGCATTTCCCAGATTAACTATTACCTTTTGGATCTCAAGTTAATTAGATGATAAGGTAGGAATTATTTAATAGAAATGGGACTCAAATTACTATTGTGATGTCTTTTCCCAATCTCTACCTCTCTTTTCAAGAAAGTAGTGGATACAAGCGGTTCTTAACATTGGCCACCACTATGAAATCAAATTAATTGAAGAAAATCACAATACATGAAAGAATATTTATCTAGAATGACTTATCACTTCCTCTACTTTGTTAATCTATAAGGGTTCTCACAACCCTAGCTAAGGGAATTAGCCTCTCATAGTTATGAGATCAATCATGGAATCCCCAGACAAATTACCAAATCAATCTCAAAATACTGAAAGAATAAATCCTAAAGTCTTAAATTGAATAACAAACCAAGTAATAAGAGTATATGATAACCCCAAAGGGCCTATCCCCGAATATGTGAATGATCAATATATGAATGAGAATAATTAATACAAAGTCTAAAGGGTATTTATAGATTACAAGAAATCCTAGAAATCAAATCCTAAATAAAATAGGAAAACTTAATTACCCATACAGAATAGAACTTAAAAACATCATAGGGGTGTAATGGGGATACATGGAAACCCTAGTAAACAAATCCTAACTAAAATGGAATAGGAAAACTAAGTCGACCAAACTTACGATTCATATGGTCTACTCGTAAGTTCTCCTTATGAGTCGTATATTGTTAGTGATAGGGATTCTAGTGATCATTTGCAGGGATCTAAGATTCCGATGTCCTTATGATTCCTCACCAAAACTTGTAGTCACTGCTTATGAGTCATATTCAACCTCCACTTAGCTTTTGTTAATGCCGTCTTCACAAGTAAAGCTACGAGTCATGAGGTGATGTGACAACTCATAAGCTAACTAGAATTTAACATTTTCAAAGCTTTTTGGTGAATTTAGATGCATATTAATATCACAATAGCTCTTATCTTATAGGCAAGTGAAAATATCACAATAGCTCTTATCTAATAGGCAAGTGAAAATATCCCTTAACGATTAAGTTCTTGTGAAGAGTATCACTATCGTCATCTTCAACTGAGCATAATTGTTTGTGTACTTAGAATTTTTTATCTCAAGACCGAAAAACAGATATACAATTGAATTGTCTTTCCAACTATACCAATTTTGCCTTAATCCGATATCGGGGTGAAAAGTTATGGTTAAAATACTGAACTTGTGTCGAAGCCATCCAAGATACGACTCGTAAGGTCTCCTTTCGGGTTGTTAGGAGGAAGTTGTAAGTTGGGTAGTAAAGGCTGAAAATGGGTTTCTGACTACGACTCAGGCCACAACTCGTAGCTAGTCCTTACGAGTTGTGATCGAAGTTGTTGGGATGGTTTCCAGATGATTCCTACGGGTTTTTTGTCTTTTCTCACTCTTTTAACCCAAACTACATCTGGTAAGTCCCACAAATGCCCGGAAATGCTCAAGTAGGTAGCCAAAATTTTTGCTTTTAATAGTTTTTCTTGAATTTAGCATCCGAAAACCTAATTTCCTACAAAACACTCCCAAAAACACATCAAATCTAACAAAATAACCTTAAGTACATGCATATTCTCATAGTTTAAGCATCATGAGTTCTATATTCCTATAGCACATAAACTTGCCTATCCAAAATCTCTACTGGGACTTCCTCGTATTACAAGGAATTCAAAATACGAATATCCTCTACTAGGACAACCAAAGAAGTATCACCCATACATTTCTTTAACATCGATACCTGAAACACGGGATGAATAAAACCCAATATCGCAGTAAAATCCAACTCGTAAGAAACATTCCTAACTCTCATAAAAATCTAATATGGACCAACATAACAGGGACTGAGCGTTCCCTTCTTCCCAAATCTCATCACTCTCTTCATAGGAGAGACTTTTAAGAATACTCAATCACCTACAACAAACTTTAACTCCCTTTACCTCACATCCGTATAAGACTTTTGGCGACTTTTGGTAGTCTTAAGTCTTTCTCTAATTACCTTTTCCTTATCTATGGCTTGTTGAACCAAGTCAGGATAAAACAACCTAGTCTCACTAACCTCAAACCACCCAATAGGATACCTACACCTCATACCATACAGAGCCTAAAAAAAGGCATCTGAATACTCGAATGGTAACTATTATTACACGCCAACTCAATAAGAGGTAAGTGATCTACCCAGCTTCTATTAAAGTCAATCATACAGACCCTTAGCATATCTTCCAAAGTCTGAATAGTCTATTCTATTTTTCTATCCTTTTGAGGGTGAAAAGCGGTGCTAAGGTTCACCTTAGTCCCCAAACCTTTCTGAAATAAATGCCAAAAGTGAGAAGAAAATTATGTACCTCGGTCTAAAATGATGGACACCGGTGCTCCATGCAATCTAACTATCTCCTCAATGAACAACTTTGCATAATCCTCTCTAGAGTAGGTAGTCCTCACAGACAAGAAATAAGCAAACTTTTTCATCCTATCCACAATGGCCCAAATTGAATCATACTGATTATGATACCGTGAAAGACCCGTAATGAAATCCATGTTGATCACCTCCTATTTCCATATAGGAAACTCTCTCTTGATTCATGCCACTAGGCCACAAGTGTTCTACCTTCACTTGTTGACAGACCATACACCTAGCCATAAAATTTTCCACATCTCTCTTATTATTGCTCCACCAATAGATTTCCTTCAACTCAAGGTACATATTTATTAAACCTGGATGAACCAATATACCATAATTCATGAGCCTCAGTCAAGATCGTGTCCTGCAGTCCATTGACATCAGGAACACACAACCTTTCTTGATACGTTAAGATATAATCACCACTAATCTCAAAAGCCATAACCTTTTGCTAATCCACATCATCTTTTATCTTCATAAAAATAGGATTAAAATCTTGCTCCTCCTTCACCTCAGCACCAAGAGATGATTTAACTACTACTTGCACAATTACCCCTCCATCCTTAAAGTCCAAAAGATGGACTCCCAAGTTTACCCACTGGTTAATATCCTTCTCCAATCCTATTTTATCCTCATTTACATGAGATAATCTCCTCATGAAAGCCTACTAAGAGCATCAACAACCACATTAACTTTACCTGGATGGTAGTTAAGATGCACGTCGTAATCCTTAAGCAATTTAAGCCACTGACTCTGCCTGAGATTCAACTCCTTCTGGGAGAACACATATGAAAACTCTTATTATATGAATAAATATCCACATATACCCCGTATAAATAATGGCACCAAATCTTCAAAGCAAAAACCATACCGCCAACTCTAAATCGTGAGTCGAATAATTCCTTTCATAAACCTTAATCTTTCTGGAAGCATAAGCCACTATCTTACCATGTTGCATCAACACACAACCCAGTTCCACGCGATACGCATCATAATATACCACAAATCCATCTGTACCCTCGAGAAGGGTCAAAACCAGAGCAGAGGTCAAATTATCCTTAAACTTCTCAAAGCTAACCTCACAAGCATCAGACTATAAAAACTTTACCTTTTCCTGAGTCAACTTTGTCAACGGAGCAGCAATGATGAAAAGCTCTCTATAGGCCTCCTATAATACCCAGCCAAGTCCAAGAATCTCCTAATGTCGGTTAGAGTCATGGGTCTAGGCTACCTCTAAACCATCTTAACCTTCTGTGGATCCAACTTGATACCTGGCATGACCCAAACTAGGGCCTAATCATGTTAGGCATCCCAAGTCCAACTAGGATTGGAGACCAATGCCAATACCCAATCGTAACCTCTCTACACCCTATGTCGAATGAATTTCGAATATATAATAAGATAAACTAATAATAATTCAAAGACATTAAATAAAGTCAATAATCATAATCCAACAATCTCAACCAAGTATCTAATCGCTGTCAACCCTAATGCCAATACCAATACCAAGGCTGACAACATACCAACACCGCCCATGCCTATGGTAATCTGAAAAAACTTCTAACCAGAATCAAAGAACATCTGGTCGGGATATGCCCCCGACCATAGCCAAAACCAAAAACCAAGAAATAACAATAATAAAAAGAAGTCCATAGCATGAAATGGAGTCTTTCGGAGTAAGGAAGCTCTCCACTTTAGTATGACTCAAAGCTATCCTTGAATCCAAGTCACTGAGTAAGAGGAATGGTAGTATAGCCGGTTCCTGAATCGCGTGAGGATACAACCCCAAAAAATGGTTAGCGGAGTGAACATTAGCATGCAACTCAAGGATAAAGATAAAATAATCCCATCGTTTAAAAAAAATCAATTAACCATATGCAATCACATGTATACATATATATCATGTCAGGATAGGGAACAAGTTTTAGCATGCATTTAAAACCTTAACCTGGAGTGTTTAGCTCTACCATCCTAAATATCCACCCACGGGCTATATGGGTTCATCTCTCTCTGTTGAAAGAACCCTAGTGGGTGTTAGTGGCATAAACCGGTGAATAACCTGAGATGACTAGTACATCTCCCAAAATATAAAGTGTGACATCATACACATGGTCACCATGACCAAACCTCACATCGAAAAATATAAGTTTCCAGTATTGGTCCCCCGGAGACCTCCACCTTCCACGACTTTGCTACACAACCCCCTTTAAGCCTATATTAAAATAATTACACATTCACAACCATTTACCAAGGAGTCTTTTATTAGGAAGTAACCATTGGTATAATCATACAAAAATTAGGGCATGAAAGTCTATATCCTTATGCCATAAAGAACCATTAAACAAAAATTAGACTCCACCGTTTCCAATTAAACCAAGACCATGTCCACCGAGGCCTTCCCAAAACTATTTGAAATCAAACCAAACCAATTTAAGTTCCATTACCATTTATGCAATACAAGGATTCCAAGAATAGTCAAGCTAGGTGACAAAAATCATTCTCATTGGCAATTTAACAAACAGTTTGAGGGTACATAAGTTTCAAACCATATCCAAGTAATTTGGGGAATCCATAATACCCTGAAATCGATTTTCCATTAATATTCCACAATGTCAAAATAATACTAAAAGCATGAAAGAAACATAATTAAACATGAGAAACCTTGTTCAACCATGAATATCTAAAATCCCCAACCTTTGTTTGAAAACCATAACAAAATCATGAAAACCATACATTAAAACACATGTACTTTGTAAAATAACAATGAAGGAGAAGTAACATGCCTTAGACACCAAGGAAGACGGAGAGAAACCACGCTTGAAAGCCTTAATTGATTATCTTGATGAAACCCTAACCTTTTGCTTAAAAGAGAGTTTGAGAGAGATTCTAACAGTTTTTCATTGGGAATAATAGGTTAATAAAGTTCGAAAAGCTATTTTAAGTCGTGGAATCAAAGGGAGTTAAAAGGAGAAACGTACAGAATGCCCCCAACTTAAAATTGTAAAATACCGCAGGTGGTTACGAGTTGATCCCGTGACTCATGACCACAAATACGACTCGTACCATTAAGTCTTAACCAATACCGTGAGTTGGACACCCACACACTGTCCACCACATGACTCCCTAATTCTACTCGTTACCAAAACCATATGACTCGTATGGCCTAGTCATACCCAAGACAAAATCCAAAGGGATTAGACACGGTACAATATACGATTCAACTATACCACTCATACCCTATCCTCACGACTCTTAGTGACCCACTCATACTCAGAGCTAAGTCAAGTCACTAAGTTTCTGATTTGGTGAAGAATCATCCTAAAGACCCGTCACCACCCCTAACGACCCATACCACCAAGTTGTAACCACAACAGAAACCCAACCACCATCCACTAGACACCTAATGATTTGGGTCACATGAGCCGTACCCACACCATACGACTCGATGGATAAGTCATCAATAGGACAGTGAGCTCAAAGCTCAAGAATTTTCTAAGGGCCAAAACCCAAGGTGTTTCAATTCTCCCCCACTTGGATCATTCATCCCTGAATGATGAAACAAGGCATTGACTAGACCGATCATACCCCAAATATTTCTATTCTGACCTTTAACGAAGTTAGAAAATAAATATGTTAATTATAACACATACCTTATGCATGATCTTCCAAGCAAAAAACAAGAATGGATACTTGGACTTTATGTCCTCTTCAGCTTCCCAAGTAGCCTCTTCAACCTTGTGGTTACTCCATAAAACCTTTACCAAAGCTACGACCTTGGTTCACAACCGAAGACCCTGCCGATCCAAGATTTCAATTGGGACCTCCTCTACAATAAGGAATATGAGATACCGATATCCTTGATAGGCACAATTTGTGATGAATCACTCACACACTTTCTCAACATAGACTTATGAAACACCAAGTGAAAAGAGCTCAAACTAGAAGGCAACTCCAATTCATACGTAACATTACCCACCCTTCTCAAAACCAAGTATGGACCAACATACTGGTACTAAGCTTTTCCTTCTTCCCAAACTGCATTATTCTCTTCATGGGAGACACCTTCAAGAATACCCTATCCCCAACCTCAATCTCTAACTTTCTATGCCTCACATCTGTATAGGACTACTGGCGACTTTGGGTAGCTTTAAGACTATCCTGAATCACATTTACCTTCTCCATGTCCTGGTGAACCAAGTCCGAACCAAATATCTCTGCCTCACTAACCTCAAACCACCCAATAAGAGACCTATACCTCCTACCATACAAGGCCTCAAATGGAGTTATTCCAATACTAGAGTGGTTAGCTATTGTTATATGCAAACTCTATAAGGGGCAAATGCTCAACCTAACTACCACTATAGTCAATCACGCAAGCTCTAAGGATATCTTATAATGTCTAAATAGTTCTTTCCACTAGCCCATCCGACTGTAGGTATAAAACAGTACTAAGACACACCTTGGTCCCCAAGCCTTTCTGAAACAACTGCAAAAATTACGATGAAAACTAAGTACCACGGTCTGAGATGATAGAAATAGTCACCCCATGCAACTTTACAATCTCTTGGAGGCACAACCTTGCATAATCCTCTGTCGAAGAATTAGTCCTCACTGGCAAAATGTGCGCAGACTTAGTCATCCTATCCATGATGACCCAAGCCAAATCAAACTAATTCAGAGACCAAGAAAGGCCAGTAAAAAAATCTATATTGATCACCTCCTGTTTCCACATAAACAACTCAATTTCTTGATATAATCTTTCGAGCCTCATGTGCTCAACTTTCACTTGTTGGCACACCATGTACTTAGCCACAAAACTAGCCACATCCTGCTTTATATTATTCCACCAATACATTTCCTTAAGGTCATGATACATTTTTGTCGAACCAAGATGAATAGCATAGCACGACCCATGAGCCTCAGATAAGATCCTCTCTCGCAAACCATATATATCAAGAACACATAACCTCCCTTAGTACCGCAAGTTACCATCACCACAAATCTCAAAGGCCAATATCTTCTGTCCATCTACATCACCCTTAATCCTTATCAGGATTGGATCTAACACTTTCTTTTCCTTTATCTCTGCACCAAGAGACGATTGTGCCACTTTTTGTACAAACACACCACCGTCCTCAGAGTCCAAGAGACAAAATCTAAGGTTAGCCAAACGGTGAATATCCTTCACCAACTCTCGCTTCCCTTTGTCCACATAAGCTAGACTCTACATGGATAACCTGCTAAGAGCATCAACAAGTATATTAGCTTTACCTGGATGGTAGTGAAGACTCGCATCATAATCCTTGAGCAGCTCAACCCATATCCTTTGCCTAAGGTTCAGCTCTTCTGAGTAAACACATATTATAGGCGTTTATGATTTGAAAAGATATCCACATACACTCCACACTAATAATGACACTAGAATTTTAACATGAACACCACAACCAATAGCTTCAAGTCATGAGTTGAATAATTCTCCTCATACACCTTCAACTGTCTATGGGCATAAGATATCACCTTTTCATGCTGCATTAAGACATAACCAAGCCCCACACGGGATACATCATAATATACCACAATTTATCCATTCCTTTGGGCAAAGTCAAGACTGGAGCCGAAGTTAGCTTATCCCTTAACTTCTTAAAACTACCCTCACAAGAATCAAACCACAAGAACTTTACCTTCTTTTGAGTTATCTTAGTCAACAGGGAACCTATAAAAGAGAAACTTTCCACAAACCTTATGTAATAACCAGGTAAATCCAAGAAGCTCTGAATGTTGGTTGGAGTTGTGGGTCTAGGCCACCTCTTAACCAATGCAACTTTCTGTGGATCCACCATGATCCCTTTACTAAAAATAACATGACCCAGAAAAGTAACAACGTTCAACCAGAATTCATATTTCAAAAATTTGGCATCAATTGTTGATCTTTCAGGGTCTGCAACACAATGCGGAGGTGATCGATATGATTCACCTTACTCTTAGAGTACACCAGAATATCATCTATGAGTATAATAATGAACAAATCCAGAAATCGATAAAAAAAATCTATTCATCAAGTCCATGAATATAGTCGGGGCATTAGTCAACCCAAAATACATAACCAAGAACTCAAAGTGACCATATTGGGTACAGAAGGCAGTCTTAGGGATATCCACTTCCTTGATCTTTAACTAATGATACCTGGATCGAGGGTCGATCTTGTAGAAAAACTGGGCACCCTAAAGTTGATCAAATAAATCATTTATCCTTGGAAAAGAGTATTTATTCTTTACCATTACCTTATTCAGCTGTCGGTAATTAGTACACATACAAAGGGAACCATCTTTCTTAAGTACAAACAACACCAGTGTACCGCACGAAGAAACACTAGGACAAATGAAACCCTTGTCTAAAAGATCGTTTAGTTTCTCCTTAAGCCCCTTTAACTCAGTTGGAGCTATTCTATACAGGAGAATAAAAATAGGACTAGTGTCCAAAACAAGACCTATCCCAAAATCAATCTCCCTAACGGAAGGAACATAAGGAAGGTCATCAGGGAAGACCTCAGGAAATTCATTCACCACTGAGATGTAATGTAGAGAAGGACCCTCTGACTAGGAATCTTTAATCCAGACCAGAGGATAGAGAAACCCCTTGAAGATTACCCTCTAGGCTCTAAGATATGATATAAATCTCCCCTTAAGAGATAGGGAACCACCCTCTCATTTAATAACTGGCTTATTAGGGAATTTAAAGACAACTTTATGGGCCAGATAGTCTAAAGACGCGTAGCACAGGTACAATAATTCCATCCCCAATATAACATCAAAATCTACCATGTCTAATTTAAACAAGTCTACCAAGGTCTCTCAACTACCCACAAATACCACATATCCCTTATAACTCTTCTAGCCTCCACAGAGTCACCCACCGAGGTAGAAATAGAAAAGAGGTTTGAAATACACTCGGGACCGAATCCAAAATGGAAAACAACAAATGGGGTCACATAAAAGAGAGAGGACCCCGGATTAAGTAAATACTATACATCATGGGAAAAGAGTTTCAACATACCGATAATGATATCAGGCGATGCCTTGAAATCCTGACGGTAGTAAGAGCATAGAGTCGGTTCCGACAAATGCCAGAGCTAGATGGTGCATTCTTTAGCATCGAAGCTGAAAAAGAGGCAACAGGAATCTTGTTTTCCCCAGAAGCAACCTTACCAACAGGACAGTTCTTAATTTTGTCCTTTTCTTCATCACAGAAACCCCAATGCAATCGACCATAAAATTAATAAAGGGATAGGATGGAGCTAATTGGGCCTCACTAACCTGGGATTGGGCACCCTGTGCCCTATAATTATTGCCACTCTGAAAATGCTTGTCACCACACGACTTTAGGTAGGGAGAACTAGCAGTCAAATATGACCTAGTATTTCTCCACTTCTTTTTAGGCCATTTTTCGTCATCCCTACCACTCTATTGTTGACCACCACCCTACTCAGAAAATCTAAATTTCTTGCTCTACCTCTCCCCTATTTCAGCTTATTTTTTCTTCTCTTTCTCAACCTATTGCATGTACACAACCAATCTGGAGATGTCCATATCTTTGTTCAACAAGGCTGCCTTACTCTCCAAAATCAAATCTCGGGATAACCTGAAGGCAAAATTTCTCATTCCAGCCCTCATGCTAGAAATCAACTCTGGAGCATACCAAGATAACTGGTGAAATTTCAAGACATACTCCTTGACTAACATTTTCCTTACTTAAGGTTAACAAACTCTTTTGCCTTCACCTTCCTCAAATCCTAAGGAAAGAAGCGGTCTAAAAAAGCATTAGAGAAATCATCCCACCAGGTTGACTCAGCATCATCACCTCTAGTCTGTCCCCAATCCTTATACCATTGGTATGCTATATATTTCAGTTGATAGGCAGCAAATCCACACCCTTCATGTTTATAGCACGGATAACGCGAAAGATTTTCTCTATCTTATTAATAAAACCTTGAGGTTCCTTCTCAACCTTAACACCAGTGAAAAAATGAGGATTCAACCTCATAAATTGACCAACCCTTATGGCCTCAGAAGATAGAGTAAAAAAAGCACCATGCTCAGATTGAGAAACTACTAACTATGCCAATATATGAATAGACTAACGAAACTCACCATTCGTCACATCAGCCTGATGAGCTCGAGAAGGACTGGAGGGAACCGATGGAACTCAAGGAGGTAAATCAGGGACTAAACCCCTAGACTGGGTCTCTACCCCATAAGTAGAATAGGTCCCATCAACATTATTCTCAGGTGGGACTGAGGAGTTTCTGTGAACTTTAGATCATCTGGGATGAATGATCTGAAAAACGAACAAACGGGTATTAGAGAAGATTTTAGGACCTTAGACTCTACATCTTGAAAATAAATCACAAGAAAGAGAAACATTCCTAAATACCTTGTAGCCTATTAATTATAAATGTGGCATGCTACACACCTTTAAAAGAGACTCTACCTGAAACGGCTTTGTCGGACACCCAATTGACCATGAACCTAAGGCTCTGATACCAATCTAACATGACTCAAACTAAGTCCTAGTCGTGTTGGGCATCTCAAGTCCAACCAGGATCAAAGACCACTCCTAATACCCAAGCGTAATCGCTCTGCACCCTATGTCAGCTGAATTTCGAACATATAACAAGGTTAAATAATAATAATACAAAGACATTAAATAAAGTCTATAATTATAATCTAACAACCTCAACCAAGTATCCAACCGGTGCCAACCCTAATGTCAATACCAGACCAAGGCTGACACCAATACCAACACCGCCCAATCTCTAACCAAAATTAAAGAACATCAGGTCGGGACATGCCCCTGATAATATCCAAAACCAAAATCCAAGAAATAACAATAATAAAAAGAAGTCCATAGCATGAAATGGAGTCTTTTGGAGTATAAAAGCTCACCACTTCAGTCTGACTCAAAGTTGTCCCTGAATCCAAGTCATTGAGCAGGAGGAATAGTAGTATAGCCGGTTTCTACATTGCGTAGGGATACAACGCTCGAAGACAGTTAACAGAGTGAACGCTAGCATATAACTTGAGGATAAAGAAAAAATAATTCCATCATTCAAAACCAAATCAAATAACCATATGTAATCACATGTATATATATATATCGTGTTAGGATAGGGCACAAGGTTTAACATGTATTTATAACCTTAACCTAGACTATGTAGCTCAGCCATCCTAAATGTCCACCCACGGGCTATATAGGTTTAGCTCCCCCTGCTGAAAGGGCCCCGGTGGATGTTAGCCTCATGAACCGGAGAATAACATGAGATGATTGGTACATCTCCCAAAATAAAAAGTGTGACATCATGAAATCGGTCACCATGACCAAACCTCACATCGGTAAACATGAGTTTCCAGTATTGGTCCCCTTGGGACCTCCACTTTCCACGGCTTTGCTACACAACCCCCTTTAAGCCCATATTAAATCAATTACACATTCACAAACATTTACGAAGGAGTCTTTTATTAGGCATTATCCATTGGCATCTTCATACCAAAATTAGAGCTTGCAAGATTATATCCTTATGCCATATAGAACCATTAAACAAAAATTAGACTCCACCATTTCTATTTAAACCAAAACCATGGCCACCAAGGCCTTCCCAAAACCATTTGAAATCAAACCAAACCATTTTAAGTTTCATTACCATTTATGCAATGCAATTATTCTAATAATGGTCATGCTAGGTGATAAAAATCATTCCCATTGGCATTTTAACAAATAGGTTGAGAGCACATAAGTTTCAAACCATACCCAAGTAATTTCGGGAATCCATAATACCCCGAAATCCATTTACCATTAATATTCATTCCACAATGTCAAAATCATACTAAAAGCATGAAATTAAACATAATTAAACCATGAGAAGCCTTGTTCAACCACGAACATCCAAAAACCCCAACCTTTGTTTCAAAACCATAACAATATCTTGAAAACCATACATTGAAACATATTCTCTTTATAAAATAATAATAAGGGAGGAGTAACATGCCTTAGACACCAATTAAGACGGAGAGAAACCACCCTTGAAATCCTTAATTAATTATCCTGATGAATCCCTTGTCATTTACTTGAAAAAGAGTTTAAGAGAGATTTTAAGAGTGTTTGATTGGAAATAATAGGTTAATGAAGTCCCAAAAGGTGTTTTGAGTTGTGGTATCAAAGGGAGTTAAAAGGGGAAATGTAAAGAATGCCCCCAACTTAAAACTGTAAAAATACCACAGGTGGTTACGAGTCGATCTCGTGACTCGTGACCACAACATACGACTTGTATCATTGATTCATTGCCAATACAGTGAGTTGGACACCCATACACTATCCACCATTCGACTTCCTAATCTCACTCGTTACCACACCATACAAAATCATATCGCCTAGTCGTACCCAAGATAGAATCCAAAGGTATTAGACACTGAACAACATACGATTCAACTATACTACTCTTACTGTATATTCACGGCTCTTAGTGAGCCACTCATACTCAGAGCCAAGTCAAGTCACTAAGTTTCTGATTTTACGAAGGATTGTTCTATCGACCCATCACCACCCCTAACGACCCCTACCACCAAGTTTTAACCACAACAGAAACCCAACCACTATCCACTGGATACCTAACAATTTGGATCACCTTAATCGTACCCACACCGAATGACTCATATGGTTAAGTCGTCAATAGAACAGTGAGCTCAAAGTTTAGGAATTTTACAAGGAGCAAAACCAAGGTGTTTCAATACCCTCACTAGGTACCATTTGCCCAAGAAAAGTTACAATATTTAGCCAAAACTCACACTTATAAAATTTAGCATACAACCTATGATCCATAAGAGTCTGCAACACAATTCGGAGGTGGATGGCACGATCCTCCTCACTCTTAGAATACACCAAGTTATCATCAATAAACACTATAACATAAAAATCCAAGAACTTCCGAACACCCGATTCATGAGATCCACAAAAACAGTCAGTACATTAGTCAACTCAAATAACATAACTAGATTTTAAAATGACCATACCGGGTTTGAAAAGTAGTTTTAGGGATATCAGTTTCCCTGATCTTCAACTAATGATAACTCGAATGAAGATCAATCTTAGAGAAGCATCTAGCACCCTGTATCTGGTCAAAGAAATCATCAACCCTAGGAAGAGGGTACTTATTCTTCATGGTAACCTTATTCAACTGCCAATAATCTATAGACATCCGAAAGGACCTATCCTTCTTTCTCACGAAAAACATAAGATCACCCTACAGAGAAACGTTAGAATGAATGAAACCCTCATTAAAGAGATCCTTTAACTGCTCTTTTAGCTCTTTTACTTCAACCGAATCCATTTTATAAAGAAGAGTAAAAATAGGATGGGTAATCTGTAGAAGATCAATCCCAAAGTCTATTTCCCTATCTGGGGGAATGTCAGGAAAATCCTCGAGAAATACTTCAGGAAACCCATTGACAACAGGGACAAATTGCATAGAGGGAACCTCAGACTAGAATCTTTAACCCAAACTAAATGATAAAGACACATTTTGAAAATTATCTTCTGGCTCTAAGATAAGAAATAAACCTCCATTTAGGCACTAAGAAAATCCCCTCCTATTATATTACTAGTTCATTAGGAAATTGGAAATTGACCTTTTGGGTCCTACAATCCAAGGAAGCATAGCACAAATGAAGTCAATCCATCCCCAAGATAACATCAATATCTACCATATCAAGCTCTACAAAATCCACCAATGTATTTCTATGAAAGATAGACACCACACAACCCTTATAGATATTTCTAGCCACAATAGAATCACCCATCATAGTAGATATAACACGAAAAAGGGTCAGAAATAATTTCGGGACCAAAATAAAAATGCACAGCCACGGCTTAAAAAAGAAAGAGTAGACCCCGAATCAAGTAAATAATACACATCATGAGAAAAGCTATAACATACCAGTAACAATATTAGGAGATGACTTAGATTCCTAATGGGTAGTGAGAGCACGGAGATGATTTCGGCTAGTGTCGGTACAAGAAGTAGCACCCTTTGGTGCAGGAGCTGAAGAAGTAGCGACCAAAACTTTATTAGCCCCAGTGGCTACCTTAGCCGTAGGATAATCTAGCTATATATGACCAAGCTGACCAAAATTAAAGTACTGATTTCTCCCCTTATCACAATAACCCCAGTGAAACTGACCATAAAATCTACAAGGAGGATATGGTAGGGTTGATTGAACTCCACTAGCTTGAGACTGGGTACTCTGTGCCTTTGGACCATTACTAGCCTGAAAATGGTGATCCTCCGAAGGCTTAGGATAAGGAGCACTAGCCAAAAGATATGAATTTGAACTCCCCCAATTCTTCTTCTTAAACCACTGTATACCATCCCTCCCAGTATTTTGCTAATTCATACCCTACTCTGAATACCTAAACTTCTTGTTCTGCCTCTCTTCCATTTCCATCTGCTTTTTTTTTCGTCTTTAACCTATTGTATATAAACCACCAGTCTGGAGATGTCCATATCATTTTTCAACATTGTAGCCTTTCACTTTAATACCAAGTCACGAGATAAACCCAAAGCAAACTTCTCATTCTAGCCCTCATATTAGACACTAAATTCGAAGCATAATGAGACAGTTGATGAAAATTTAGGGTATGCTCGTTGACATTCATTCTACCTTGCCTCAAGTTCACAAACTCTTTGGCCTTGGACTTCCTTAACTCCAGAATAAAGAAGTAGTCAAGGAAAGAACCAGAAAACTCATCCCATAATGTCAGCTCAGCAGCATCACTCCTCAACTTCTTCCACTCCTCCTACTACTAATATGTCACATTCTTTAACTGATAACCAGCAAACTCCACACCCTCAGAATCAGCAGCATACATGACCCTGAAAATATTCTCCATATCATTAATGAATCCTTAAGGATCCACCTCAACCTTAGAGCTTATAAAGGTTGGGGATTCAACCTCATATTAACCAACTCAAGTAACCTTAGATGAAACCACATCAGAACCAACAGGACCAGACTGACGAGACTGAGATGTCACCAACGGAGTAAGAAAATAAATAGACCGACGGAACTCCATATTAGAAATATCACCCTGAGGTGACTAAGCATGAGTGTCACCAATTGGGAAAGGACTAGTAGGGATTGGTGGAACCCTAGGTGGAGTAGCATAATTAGGAGCAGGGATCCTAGACCAATTTTGTACTCCATAGATAGGACGAGTCCCCTCCATATTCCCCTCAGGTAGGACATAGGTCCCAATAGAGTTTCTACGATCGTCAGATCTTCTAGGAGGCATGATCTGAAATGCGAGCAAATCGAGAGTTGGAGAGAAAACTCATAACACTAGACTCTATAGCTCGAAACAAAACACAAGAAAGGAAAACATTCCTAAATACTTTGTATCCTCCTCCTTATAAGTGTGCCGCACTACACACCCATAATAAGGAACTTTACTCAATACGACTTTATGGACACCCAACGATCTTGAACCTATGCACTGATACTAAGCTTGCCATAACCCAACCCCGGTCCTAGTCATGATGGGTATCTCAAATCTACCAAGGATCGGAGACCACCCCCTTAGCCTATCTAACTTGAAAATAATATGGACAATAGTGGAAGACAACCAAACATATAAACAAGAGAGATAAGATAACCAAAAAGGGACACTAGGAGTCCAAAACAATAACCATTCCCATATTTTGTCTATATAAGCCTCTAACAAAAACCAAAAACCAAACTAAGTCGGGGCATGCCCCAACTATAGCCAAAAGGAATACAAAAGCAATAGTCTAGGAAACACAATAAAATCGAGAAGTAACAAGCATTTCAGAAGAACTCCAAGTAGACCAACAGACAAACTAAATCACCTACCACTGTAAAAGATAACAGAAAATCCCTAGGACCCCACATCATAAAATAATGAAGCATCTGGGGACAGTTAGCGGGAAGAGCGCTAGCAGGTAACTCAGGAAAGGGATAAAATAATGCCATTCTTTAAAACAAAACCAATCTCAATGTACATATTCACATATATACATATACATATATATATATATATATATATAAGATGTCAGGATAAGGTAGAGGGTTTAAACATGAGATTTAAAAATCATTAACCTGGACTATGTAGCTCTAACTATCCTAAGGGCACCCATGGGCTATATGGGTTTAGCTTCCCCTGCTGAAAGGGTCCCAGCGCATGTTAGCTGTATGAACCAAGAAAATTTAAGGAAGGGACAAAGCCAGTAAGGCTCCAACCATTCCAATATTTATATATATATATATAAAGAGAGAGAGAGAGAGAGAGAGAGAGAGAGAGAAACTAAGCACACGGTCACCAAGACACCCACGCTCACAAACGTTGTTTCCAGTATCGTTTCCCCTGGGACTCCACCTTTCACTGTGAGCTACACAACTCTCTTTAAGCTCAAATTAAAACCATTTACATATTCACATCCATTAATCAAGGATTTTTTTAATTAGGAATTTACCGACGGTATCGTCGTACCAAATTAAGTTAAGCTTGTAAGTCAATTCCATTATGTCATTCCAAACCAATTAGCCAAATAGATTCCAAAGTTCAAATTTAGAAACCAATCCATAGCCACCAAGGCCTTTCAAAATTATTTTTATATTCCATTAATCTTTTAAGCAATTCAATATTCCAAAAGTGCATTAAATCATGTATATATATTTATGTTTCAAAATCAATTTCATAAAGTGGGTTGAGGTTAACACCATTTCCAATACAAAAATCCATAAATTTGGGGAAATCCGCAACCCCCATCCCATCCACCATGCTTATGCATCCAATTAGTCAAAAACCATAAGTTAATGCATGAATAATAATTTCAAAACCATGAGAAAATCAGTCAAGTAACAACCATTCAAAACCATCAATCCATCATTCAAAACCCACATATTAAAATCACATATAGTGATTAAACATATGCCATTATGAAAAACTAAGTTGGGGGAGATATACATGCCTAAACATACCAAGAAATTCAAAAGAGAAATCACCAATTGAACCCTAGGTGCTCAATCCTTAGAAACCCTAGTCTTGCTCTTGATTGGGGAATTTGAGACAGAAGAGAGTAGTTTATGATTTGATAAGTGGTGAAAGTAAGTTTCCTTAAGTGTTTTAAGGTCGTGGTCACTAAGTGTAAAGAGAGGAAATTGACCAAAGTGCACCTAATTAAAATGCAGAAAAATTATCGCTAGTCGTTATGGGTCAGGTAACTACGCATGGTCACTAGTCACGAGTTGTCACCAAGACTCGTAGCCTAAGGTCCCAAACCTGGACCCCCTACTGTTATGGTCGCGAGTCCCTCTCTATAAATCATGATCTCACCCTACGACTTGTGAGGACCAAGTCGTGACCAAGATAGAAACATCAGGAAACCTTACTATTATGACTACTATTGGAAGACTATGACTCATGATGAGTTATAACGGCTCATCACGTGAGCCGTTTAGAAATTTGCAGGGTTCAAAACCTAGGTTATTACAAATACCAATCAACACAACCCTTAAAGCTACGCCCTTTGAGGCCTTGTATGGAATCCCTTTCCTTCAGATTCCCTTGGGGTCATTTTCTCAGTATATGTACACAGTTGTGGGGGTTTGTCTTGCTCAACTTCAACATTTGTTGCAATAGCTGAAGGATAAATTATAGGTCGCTCGAATGCATATGAAGTTATATACATATAAAAATAGAACTGACAGAGTTTTACAAGTGGGTGATTATGTCTACCTGAAGCTCCAGCCCTACAAAAAAGCATCAGTGGTGGTAAGAAGGAATCTCAAGTTGAGTGGTAAGTATTTTGGACCTTATTAGATCATGGAAAAGGTGGGTACTGTGGCTTATCATTTGGCAATACCATATAACTCACAGATCCATCCCGTCTTTCACATTTTGCAGCTCAAGAAGAGGGTTGGTCCAGCTATAGTCATTCAACCTCAGCTGCCGACTTATGCTACAGATGGTTGCATCTTGATTCAACCTTTGGCGATCCTTCATCATCGTATAGTTATGTAGTACAACATCGTTGGGTTCAAGGTTTGGTTCATTGGTCTAATCTGAGTGAAAAAAATCTATGTGGGAAGATTGGGGCTATATTCAAGGACAATTTCCTGATTCTGTGTCCCAACTCCAACCTTGAGGTCAAGGTCATTTTCAAAAAAGCGGTAGTGTTATGTCTAAAGAGATTGGAAAAAGGTTTGATTAGAGTTTTTTAGGGTTTTATTATGTGATAATCAGAAGGTTGTATGTGGCGAGTAAAGGGAGAGGGAGATCTACACGTGTATGCATAGAGATGAAAAGATAAACAACTTATATGGAGAGTTCATTAAATAAAAGAAAGGTCAGATTAAATAGTCAATTAGGTTGTTAGAAGTTGTTAAATATAAAAATGCACATCTGGACTTGGTAGTTATGATCTGATAATTCCTGACTACTTTCTCTCTCTGCCCTTTCTCTTCTCTCTCTTTCTCTTTCTCAATTATCTTCCTAACTCCTTTCTTCTCTCTTCTAATTTCTCCATTAATCTCCATGGTTACTCAAGCTTGACTAAATATCCATTGTTAGTTAAATTAGAAGTAGAATTGTAATAGTTAGTGGACTTGTAATAGTATTGATCAATAAAATTCATTTGCCCTAATTGTTATGATTCAAGTTCAATTTACAATTTCAATTTACAAGTCTATTACACATTAATGATTGTCATTTCTACACTATGAGACCATGAATATGTTGTTTGGTCACTGCTGGAGCAACAACCTCAACATAAACCACTTTTTATGCAGTAACCATTACAATGAATGGAAATTGTTGACCACTTTTTGTGCATTAACTATTGGCTAATGGACAAAAATAAAACTCAAAACCACCATAATTAATTCTTTAACTTGTTGTAGAAATTATTGACGCAAGGAATCTACTACCTAAGGATGGAAAAGGGAGTTCCAGTCCATATATTGTTATGGAAATTGTTGACGCAAGAAATCCACCACTCGACTGTATGTTTTATTTGGACCGTGTTCGATCAGTCGTGTATGAGTTTAATTTTTAAAAATGAGTTAATTTAGTGAAATTAGGGCATTCCGTTAAATAAAGGGTGTATATAAAAAAAAAATTAATGGTGGGGGCAAATATGATTCAATAGTATGACGGCTGGGCAAAATATGACCCCATAGTATAGCGAAGAATAAAATTGACCAATTTTATAGAGGAATAACTTTGACCTTTTTTCCTAATAATAAAAAAAGTGAACGTCGACGAAAGTGAACGTCTAGGAAATGAAGTAAAATCAATATACAAGGAAGAAACCATTCTAAAATTATAGTACTATATATAATCATACACGTAATATTGCAAACTGCGGTGCCCATCATTGCTTTAACATAACCTCAATTAAGCAGTAAATTTCCTTTGATTTTAATTGGGGAAAGGACAAAAATAACACCTAAAACTAAAATAATACCATAAAAATAGCACTCATAATTAAATACCACAAAATAGCCACTATCAGTAGAAGCAGTGTACCATTTCCACAATCACCGCTTTATAAAATCCCCTTTCTTCTTCAACCCACTCCATTTTCTTCACTTTCTCAAATGGTCTAACCTACAAAATATACTCTCAAACTACTAAATTCAAAATATGGAGAACTACTCTTACACTTCTTACCCCTGAATTCAGTGACTCTTCTCCCCGTTCCCGTGAAATTGATTTCGAAAATACCGCAACATTGGAAGATCCCAATTAAATCCCTAATTATAAGGTCTAATTTATGTGTAGTTATGGTTGCAAGATTCATCCTAGACCACATGATAATCAGCTTGCTTACATTGAAGATTCTGTCTTTCACCATTTTCCTTCTTGCTTTTTCATTCGATGGACTCGATTTTTTCACTATTTTCAACAAAAATCTCAAAATCGAACAGAGGATTTCAAAGCAGAGTAAATATTTTTAGGTAGATTCCAACGAGTGTTACATTGTAGATGAAAAATGGTTTTGGCGAGTGTTATTGTGAATTCTGGTAGTGGTTCACTAGACTGTTTCCTTGAATGTGAGTAGTGGTTCATTTAGCTGTAAAGATAAACTGCACTTCCTTAAGTCATTTTAATATAGGTAAATAGTTAGTAAACAAAAAAACTGCACTTCTTTAAGTCATTCCACTAAAATATTTTCTATTATTGTTGCTTTTTCAGTTTTGATTTGAAAGCTTTGGCTGTTACGGTAGAAAAGTGTAACAAAGGAAAGATTTGTTGGTATCAAATTATAGAGTAAAAATATACTTATTGTTTCTATTTTTTTAAATTGTTATTTGTCCTAGCTGAGCGATTAATAGAAAATAGCTATTGTATATGCTTGCAAAGACTATATGGATATATGGACACTGCATATGCATGCATAAATTTCACTTCTATCTTGTTATAGAAGTGTATTAATGTGGTATAAAAGAGTATCTATTGGGTATATGGTCCCCTCTTTCTTTTTTAAAAAGTGTATCAATGTAATATAAAAGTGTATCAATGTGGTATAAAGTGTATCAATCTAATATAAAGAGTATCAATTGGATATATGGACATTGCATATGCATAGATTCCCCTTCTATCTTGTTATAAAATTGTATCAATGTGGTATAAAAAAGTATCAATTGGGTATAGGATTCCCTTTTTCTTTTTTAAAAAGTGTATCAATCTAGTATAAAAGTGTATCAATATGGTATAAAAGTGTATCAACTGGGAATAGAAACTGCATGTGGCCGACTGGGCAAATGACTAAAAGAGGGAAATAAATTTAGCCGATAGGCTAAAGTTGTCCACCTTTTTAATTGTGGCGATTTTTTTAAAAATGGTCAACCCATGTCCAAAATTTGTGCTGCCAATGGTATTCGAGCCCATGTCTGCGGTAGAAGAGAGACTTAACAGTGGTCCATCTACCATTGGGCCAAGCGATAATATTTGTCACTAGGTTCGCGCTATATAATTATATACTTATATTCAGAATTTAGTAATATAAATATAAGATCTACGTAAAAGCTACTGGGTTCGCCCGAACCCCGTAGGATACTGTAGCTTCGCCCCTGCCTCAGTATCATATTAGTTAATTAGTTTACTAAATATAATTGTCTCATAAAAGTATTACTTGTCCGGTAAATTACTTTCTAATTTATAATTTCACACATGTAAAAAGGAAAATGACCAACCACATAAAATGAAAGGAGCAATATTTTCCCTACCAGAAGACGCAATAACGATTGTCAATGCCCATCTTTCTCAATATGACAAATGTAAGATACGTTCTATTTAAAAGTTCTGGACAATTGATCTTGAAATTCAGAAACAAACAAATGGCTTTGGCCACTATTTTATGGTAAAAGCTGAATAAAATAATATTAATTTAGTCAACAGATCGGGGACATCAATGGTGAAGTTTATGTAGCGTATGTTCATTAACTTATGAATCAGTCTTATCATTTCCTCACTAACTTATGAATCAGTCTTATCATTTCCTCACTCTCTTATCTGTAGTACTGGAGGGAATAATCCGAGTTAGCAAAACTATTAATATATTTTTATCAAAATAATAAATATTAGAATAAAAATATACACAATATATTGATAAGTATAGTAAGGAGAAGATGTTTTCAACCTTACCAAAAGGCCCAACAAAATTGAATCTATTATGTTTTTCATTTACTTTTGTATTGGCCCAACAAAATTGAATCTATTGTGTTTTTCATTTACTTTTGTATTGGCCCAACAAAACTGAATCTATTATGTTTTTTCATTTACTTTTGTATTATATTAAATTATTTTTTAATTTTAAAAAAGTCTATTATTTATATTTAAAAATAATTTAATTATAAACATGTTATTTTATTAAATCTTGTACATTGAAACTCATAAATGTGGATCTAAACATATTAATATAAAAAATTTTCTTTCAAATAAAATTTTTTTAGTATCTGAATAGTAAAAATTTGTATGTCAATATCTAGTTTTATTAGGTGTTTACGTCGACTTAATAGATAATTTCTTCAATTTTCTTTTAATCGATCCAAGCTGAGTTGACACAAATCCTAAAAAATTATTTCTTATGAATTTATCTTAGTACATTAGTTTTATTAATGTGTTTTAAAAATCTAAATTTGACTATTAACATTTTATATATTGCTTAATCATAAAGTTTTTTCATATAAGATCCAAAAGAAATGTATGATATCCAAAATTAATTATAATCAATTAATAGTAATTATCATTTTAAAAGATTAATTTATCATATTTAATTTTAAAAATCTAGAATAAATGTTGTTAATATTTACTTCACATTCAAAAGAAAAATACAGTGAAAAATTATTTACCTTTCACATATTCAAATTAAAAATAGTATATACCGAAACAAATGAAGGACACATCATCATTAGATTAAAGAGAAGAAAAGGACTTGAGTACATGTTAACTCCAATGGACCCATCATATTCAATTGCTCATTTTTAATTTAATAGAAAAGGATGGACTTTTTCATAATATTGTTAAATACAAATATCCAAACAGAAAAGACGAACTTTTTTTCACAAAGTTAACATTATAAAATACTTTTAAAACTATGATACCCTTGTACTTTTAATTTAACTAAAAATTAAATATATACACAAGTTAACTATTAGTTATTACATAAAATTCTTATTTTAAAAAGTAATTACAAATATCTCATATTAATTACATAAAATTCCTTTCTTTTAGTTTTTCTCTCTTTTCCGCCTCATACATTCCAAAACACCCGCCTTTTGCTTCATATTTGTCTGTCTTTTGCTCCATAATTGTACTCCTTATTATACGCCTAAAATCAAGCTTACGTGATTTGGGGGGTTTCAAATTTTTCAGTTATCAAACATTAACTGAACAAAGTGATTAACTTCATCACCTTCTTCATTTAATTTTGAGGTTTTTTTTTTCAACTTGACCAAATTAAAGATCGTTCCATTTTTTCTTTGTTGCATCAATGTAGTTATCAAATTATTTGCTTTTATAATGTCATACTATTTTGCCAATTGAATTTTTTTTCATATTTTTTCATATATTCCAAGTCAGATCTTTGGATCTTTTGTTATTTATTTGCAAGTGGTTAATCCATAAAGTATAAACTTTGTGATGGAGTCTGCTCCAAGCTTTAGTTTAGGACTTAGCCAGTCAGATGGTTAGAAATAAACTATTTTCGTTGTTGATTTTGTTCCTGATACTTTTGATTAAGAAGAACCCAATTTCGCAGAGAACCGATCGAAATACTGAAATGAGCCAGTAACAATGAAGAAATTAAGAGAAGTTGCCTGTTCAAGTTCAAACAAGACAACTGCAAAATCGTCAAGCAAGAAAAAGGTTGATGATTCAGGACGACCACATCTACCAAAAGTATAGTTTTTATATTACTTTATTTGCTTCAGTAAATGGGTTCTTATACGTTGATAAACATATTGTTAAAGCATACATCATAATGGAAACATTATACAGTAGAATTATAGTATAACTTACATTAACAGTGTTAAACTCATACATTAGATCAGGTATATTATACATTAGTTTGAGTACATTATAGTTTACAATTATAACCTTATACAATAGAATTATAATACATTGTAAGACTACTGTTTTAATCTCATACATTTATGCCGACATTATATATTAGTTAGTTTATATTATACATTAAAAAATTTATATTACACATTAGTTTTCTTGACATACCTTTTTTATGTATAAGGTTGCATTATACATTTAGAAAGTTTACATTATGTATGAGGCTATATTATATATTTGGCAAGATTATATTATAATATGTATAAGGTATACACATACTATGTATAAGATTACATTATATATTTGGCAAGATTATATTATAATATGCTTAAGGTGTACACATACATGTGAAACTATTGTATCAGGTTGTTTTTATTATTTTGCCAATCTGCTGCTATGTTTATCTTTTTTTTTGTGTTCGCTATTATTTTCTCAGGACATGAAATATTGTATTGACAAAGTTTCGGCTCACCCATTACATATTGGTAGCTCATATAATCGGAAATTTGTAGAAGATATAAATAATTATTTTGGAGAAAAAATTATTGGGGCTTTTAAAAATACAATCTTTGGTGTATTCCTCGACAGGCCTCAGTGCAACTGGATAGGGCAAATAGCCAATTGCCTTCTGATACTAGAAATTCAGCAGAAAAAACATGACGAGATTCATGTTTTTGTACAAGGTAATATTCTAAAATTTTTTATGCTTGAATTTGTCATAATTATCGGCCTTAAATGTACCGATAATATTGATGAATATATGTACACTTCATCGTCCAAATCAACTTTGATGTTGAAGTATTTCCCCAATGTTAAAGCTGGAATATCTAAGAAAACATTGATTCAACGTGTGAAGATAAGAAACTTTGATAACTCTCAAAATGCGCTGAACATTGTCATACTATACTTTGTTCATACATTCTTATTTTTGCAACATCGTGAATCATCGATTAGTTTAGCCAACTTTCAAATGGTTGAGGATGGTCGTTACAGACATTTTTCATGGTGAAAGATTGCATTTTAGAAGTTGATAAACTCATGACGACAGAATTTCTTCATTGCAAAATAGTTATACTCTTTAGGTGGAATACCACACGCACTCAATGTTTGGATGTTTGAGTATTGCTTTGAAGTTGATAAGGAAATTATGGTCTGTCAGAGAAACATCATTCCAGGGATATTCAAATGGTCTGTAGAGTATGTGAGGCCTAAATATGAGTCTTTTATGGATGGAATGTTCGGTAAGGCTGATGTATAACCTTTTATTTATTTATTTATTTGCAATTCATTTTCTTGTTATTGTAATACTTTTATGTGGCTTTCACTTTAACGGTTTGCTTATAAGAATTTACAACCTACACATGAAGAAGTTCAGAGGTTGAATTTATCTTTTATGGAGGATTTTGAGATATGTGATCGACTTCCAACATTTGTTGCTACCATATTTGTTGATCACAAGTTGAAAAGGGTCGCTGATGAAAATTAACCGCGTATTATTTCTGCAGTTACAGATTTTGATGATTTCAGCACTATACCATCGCGAAAAATTTTGATTAAGGCCAGATTATCTTCAGATTTATTATCTGAACAAGCACCTAAGAGAAGAAATATAGTGAAGTTTGAGAAAGACAGTCCATGTGTGAAAGATGATGAGATTTTTACACGTGCTCGTTCATTGGGTGATGTATCGGGATCTTTTTCAAAAAATCAAGATTCTTTAACAATTGCATCTTTGGAGCGTGAGCAAGTCAAGACTTTT
The DNA here is from genome assembly GCF_002878395.1 of Capsicum annuum. Lineage (NCBI taxonomy): Eukaryota > Viridiplantae > Streptophyta > Magnoliopsida > Solanales > Solanaceae > Capsicum > Capsicum annuum. The sequence continues at coordinate 64,773,905 of NC_061116.1, read as the reverse complement.
CCTTCATCTTCCATATTGCCTCATGGGACTTCTAAGTTGAAATCATACATGGATAAGACAAAGTGGTACATAAAGTATTATGTAAGTTAACTTTCTTATTGATATTTTATTTTAAAAAGATAGCGTTGTGACTAATATTTGATTTTGTGTACGTACTAAGGTTGATAAAAAAATTATTGACCTGGTAACAGTAATATCAAAATATACCTGCCGAGGTTGTGAGAGCTTTGAAGCAAGAAGAAAATAAAGAATCACGAATATAAAATTTTTATACATTCATTTTTTTAATTGTTTGAAAAATATTCATACAATCATATTGTGATTTTATATAGGATGAGAAAGTGGATGATAAGAAAGAAAGTGGCGAAGAAGAATAAAAAAAAGAGGACAGTCCAATCATAGAGGAGTTTTCAATTTTTTCCTGATAGATATGTTTGTTAGTATAAGTATATCTTTCTACCGTTGGTAGACATTTTTTTTCGTTCTTAAACTAAACGATGATGAGGGCAAGGGTCCACTAAGTGATATACCAAATGATGATCCTGTTGAAATTTAACTTGTAGACACGAATTTTCAAGGATGTATCAACAAAAATACTGAATGTACAACAATAAGTTATGTTCAAAGCGAATAGAAGGTATTTTGAAGATATTATTCTACATTAGTATGGGAGAACTAATATGTATGGGAGATCTATGTCTAGTTTAGAATCTTATTACTTTATTTTTTTTTTGTCTTTTGATCATATATAATATGTTTTACAACTTCTTATACATATTTATTTTATGTATGAGACCTGCTTAATCATATAAGTATTATGTATTACTAATTTGAAGTAGCTAATCAAACTAGTTTACTGCTATGTATGAAATAGCTTATACATATGTATGTTATATATAGAAACATCTTATACATATAACTGTTATGTAGTACAGAAAATTTCTTATTATTTCTAACTACTTATACATGGAACTGTTATGTATGGGAGATTTGTGTCTAGTTGTGAATAATATTTTTATATTTTTTTATATTTTTTCATAAATAATATGTTTTGCAACTGTTTATACTTACATATGTTGTGTATGCAGATTGGTTGTTTTTAAGTACCAATGATTTATTATCCATTTAGAATATTTTGATAGTGCGATGAAAAATAATGAATTAAAAAAGAATTTACATCTGTATATTAAGTATGAAAATATTATTGTTATATTTTTTTATTGACGCTTCTAAACAATTCATTTATAACCACATAACACATTATGAATCATGTATTTAGAATGATTTCAGTGGCATGATAACAAATTCAGTTCAAGATGTTGTTAATGCACTTATATATGGATTGACAACACCATCAACTACAAAGCCTTTGAATGTTGGTACTCCAAATATAATTACGAAGAGTCAATAAATGCTTTCCAACAGTCAATTTTCACCTGATTATTCAGATGCTCAAGTTCGGGATCATGATGTGATGAATATAAATTATTCACGTATTTTAATCTATAAAAATAATAATTCTAAATAAAAAACATGAATAAATATATTCAATTTTTCAATATTTTCTAATAATTCTTGCAAGAAAAAATTTCATGATCAGAAACAAGAAAGAAAGAAGATATAACACAAGGAATGAAGATTCATCCACTATAAATTCATCAAAGACTATACAAGAACAAGAAATATAAAATCATAAAAATTTAATCAAGGTCTTTGAATTTCTCATCAAAGTTTTATGATATTTATCATGTCAAACTACCATCAAGATTTCATGATAAATTAGCATGTCAATTTCTTATCATGATATATTGAAAATGTCTTATAATTCTCATCAAAGCTCAAAGTAGAAATTTATCATTATATAGGCATATGTTGTAGAGGAAGATCATCTAATTTTACCATCTATTTAATATTCTAGTTCTCTTTCTTGTGTTTCTAAGGAAAAAGAAATAGTCAATCTTGGTCTCTTTGTCTAACCATTTTTTAGAGTAAAAATACTTTTTGTTTTTTGTCTTTATTTTTCTTACTCTATAATGGAGTAATCTCTTTTTGTTGGGATAGTTGATGAAGCTAGATATATATTTTTACAATACCATCTAAGTCTCAACATATCTTGGCTTGAAGATTTTTACTTATATTTGTGTTAGAATAATAGTTTCAATTAATCGTTATCATCATCTTCATATATTTTATCTTTAAGTTATCTTTATATTAATTTTATAATTCTCACGAAGCAAAATATAGATATACAATAACAAGTTAAAATTAAAGATATACAACAACAAGTTGCTTCTTCAAAACATATATCGAGAAGACATATCATAGATATTATCCGGATGCTTCATATATTCATACCTCTACGTAAGAAGACTATGCGAAATCATGTGTTGTGGCTAGAAACGAAGAATCAATCACCAACACAATTAATGAATTCTGTATTCTTATGAAATTATCATGGCATATGATTGATGAGGTCTATGTTTCAGTTAACTATGGAGAAGAATTTCACTGGGTGTTGCCTGTAATTGTGTTGAAGGAGAGAGTGATACGTGTCTGCGAATCATTATTAGGTACAAGAAAAAGGAACCCATCAAATGAAATACACAAGTTGGCAGTGATGTTGCCTACTTACTTCTTGGATAGTGATTTTTTTTAAAGGACAAAACTACTGACTGGACAACACTGGATGTGTACAAAAACAAGCTTAGTCAGCGCACTCAACTTCTCAATAAACACCTATTTGTTGTTCACTATGTGCGAAACATACCCCAACAAGCGTATGGTAGTTTGTAAGTGCATCGATTTTATACTTTTTACATGTATAAACATGTAATGATTTTTAAATGGCTTGTTAAATCATAATTTTTTTCATTTCAGAGATTGTGGCATTTTTATTGTTGCATATGCAGAAATCTTAAGTGAAGGACTGGCAGTGTCTTCAAGTGGGTTTGGCGCACAAACTCAACGTGTACACTATGCATATTTACTCTGAAATTTCAGAGTGATCAACACAATTGAAGGATACACAATTGATAATGACGATCCTCCGCGTTCAAAGAATAGTTATGTCCAAACAATTGATGAAAATGTACTAGTTACTTTAGAGTAGCACAGTTTCTTAACCTTCAGCATGAAACATTTAAATTCTTGTTTTAGTAATAGATGTTAAACAATTACAACACTTGTTAGTTTTTTATGTTGGTTTGAATTTTAGTTTTTATTGTTCTATTGAAACTGCTTATACATACATATGTTATGTATAGTTAGCAGTGTCATTTACTAGGGTCATGTTTTGATTTTAATTCAGTGTATTGCAATGACGTAAAATCTATTGTATTGGTACTTCTCAAACATTAGAATGTTATGTATAAATTGCAATAACTTATATATACTACCTTATACAATAAATTTAAATTATATTCATATTAACATTGTAAAATCATATTGTATAATCAAACTTTTTAATTATACCTTATACATAAATATGTTAATTACTATCTATGTTTGCAGCTAATACATTAAACTGTCATTTATATCTAATGTATAACAAACAACTATACATTAATATTTTTTAATACAACCTTACAAATACATGTAACGTATGACAAATAATTATACACTAAATTGTATGTTAGCTATCATTATCTTTCAGCTATTTAAAAATAAATATTAAAAGCTCATACATTGAACTAGGAATGATGAATACTTTTACATTAGTTACATCAGCATAAAACTAACATCGTGACATAACCTTTGTATAATAAACTGTTATACATGTATATTGAACCCTTATATAATATATGTAATATAATTTAATCTGAATACTTAAACAATAAATTATCAGACTCCATACTTCAGATAAATTAAATATTTTATTAATCATTAAATGTGATATGATAATACATTAAATATGTGATTATACATAGGAACCTTTCATCAAATTTTAACATTTACTGACTATATAATATAATAACATTATACATTACTTATGTCATTATACAGTGATATACATGTATAAAGAATCCTCATACAATATATATTATAATGTTATGTATGAAACAACAGTATAATATATGAAACAGTTATGTATGAAATAGCTTATACATATGTATGTAACATAATTTAATCTAAATACTTAATCAATATATTATCAGATTTCATACTTCGAATAAATTAAATATTTTATCAACCATAAAATGCGATATGATAATACATTACATATGTGATTATAACATAGATACCTTTCATCAAATTTTAACAATTACTGACTATATAATGTAACAACATTATATATTACTTATGTCATTATACAGTGATATAACATTAATCTTATACATTACTGCGATTACAATTACTTATCAATCCAAATTAATGTGGACTCTGCAAATATATTAAACAGACACACACCACCAAATGTATGCACCATAAAACTACCAATCTCAAATTATTACTAAGAACTGAACTTGAAATAATAATATTAAATATAGTTCAAATATTTTTCAGATTCTTTACATGAATAAAGTAAACTGCTTATTCAAATGAAATTAAATTACGGGTCATCACATGGATAATCAAATTATTTTTTTTATATTTTCTTTAAAAAAAGATGACAGGTGCGTTAGTTGTGACCAGCACGCCCGCATTTACCGCAACAATTTGAGCTTGAAAAAAGTGATTCACTTGATTTCAAATGCCTGCTTTTTTTTTACCTTCCTGGAGGTCTTTTGTATTTTAGATGTACTACTTCTTTATATTCAACAAATTGAGGAACATTTCAATCCTTCATGTCTGACGTTGAAATTATTGGAAGTTCATACGTCTTAACAATGGTGTATGGCCTATAGAATTCCGATCAATAAGAATCATAATCTTCTACATTTTTACTTTTCAATACAGCAATTGTGTGTGGACAGAGAATTTCATCAATTTGATACCGGCCACAGTTACACGTGCCGCGTTCAATATCGATAATGTACCTCTTTCTGAATTCATATACACAGGAAAGATAACTTGCGGCTTCCTAAACCTGTTAGACACACATGCTTTAATACATATGGTAAAGTAAAAATTACTAATGAACAAAAAATCTTTTATTTTCATAAATATTCAAACACATACCGATATCCGTAAAGCCTTCGCGCCATTAAGAGTCAGAATATCTTCAAATATTCTCCCTAATGTTATCTTGGTATAAGATGCAATTTCACTATTCTACAATTTCATGCTGCAAATAAAATTCTAAATTCTTCAAGAAGTCCTAAAATAGGAAGTTATCTCGCCTCTATCAAAAAACCATTAATACATTCGGCTATATTAGAGGTCATCATCTTACCTCTATTAACGGGTGAGTGACTTAGAGACCATTTTTCATATCCACCTTCTTCCCGGTATTCCTTAACTCTATGATCAATATTAGAAACCTTTTACATAATGTAATCAAAATCTTCTTTCTATAAGCTTTAGCCATAGAATAATACAGGTCACTAAGTCTGTCTTTGTTTATCCTAAAATGAGTGCAAATATTTTTTCATAAATGTCAAATACATGCTAGATGCGGGACATTAGGATACACAATGCTCAAAGCTTTTATGATACTCTCGTTTCGATCCAATAAAATACACATGTTATCCCGTTCGCCAAATGCTTTCCTAAACTAATGAAAAAATTAAGTCCTCGGACTGTCATTCTCAGAATCCACAACCCCATAAGCTAGTGGTAGAATACAGCTTAATTAAAAAAAAATTCAATAATAACCCAATAAATTATTTGTATGTATAACATATATATTTTAATTAAGCATTTATAGAAATCCATATACATAACAGTTTAATGTATAAACAGTTCCAATACATAGACATATGCATATGTTAACGGATATTTAAAAAAAAGAATAAGACCTACACCATCAAGTGTGCTTGTTGATAAAAAGCTTCTTTTGTATGGTCTGCTTAAATGGCCACCATCAACAATTAAAATAAGCCGACAAAACTGAAAACCCCTTATCATGGTTTTAAGGCAATAAACAAGTATTTAAACTCATTATCCGTTGTCTTATGCATCCTAATATGGGATTCAGGATACACTTTGTTTAGCATATAAACATATCACGATATTTTTCGATATTCATCAGTTGGACCACCTCTAAGCGTCGCAATTGCCCTCTCTTTTATGTGTCATGCCTTCATGTAGTTAATATCAACTCCATAAACAACCTCCATCGCTTTAATTATGTTCGTCGGTGTGTGTATTCTCTTGTGATTAACTAATTTTGATGCTATAAATTCACTCACAAAAGTTACTGTAGCAATTAAGTTTTTCAGTACTCTATCACTAAGATGACAAGTATATTCAGAATTAAATTATTGAATCATAAAAATATCTGATTCACTCATACAAGATGACTTGGGGATTCATTTGCAATCTTTGTTACAATAGTGAAGGACATAGATGCATCAAATATAAACAGGAAAAAATATATGATAACATAGATATAAAATTCATGTTTGACCTACATGCTAAATTATCATGTCACCAGTTTCCTCATACATACATTTGTATGTATGATAAGTTACAATACACTAGTCCTCTCATTTTTTTAAAGATAATTATTAATGAATGGTCTAATACATATCATATGCTTAAACTAGAGTAAGTATTTCACGTTTGTTAATGTATAAGGTATTAAAATTAGGGTTGTTCAAAATCGAACCGCAACCGTTAACCAACCGCAAAATTAGTTTATTGGCTAATTGGTAATGGGTTATCGGATTAATGGTTGGAGAATAGACTAAAATTTTATAATTAGTGGCTTATTGGTGTGAGGACGGATTACTCAATTTTCTTATCGGGTGAACCGTGAACCCATTAAGAATTATTATAATTATATTTTTACCCTTAGATATATAAGTATCTTTTGTGAACCAATATATAAAACTCCATTTATTATTCTATTCACTTCTTAGTTTAGAAAATAACATGTCATTTTTTGTGACATTTAACCATAAAGTGCAGTCAAACTCCCAAAAATGTAAAGAAAATCTGAAATTAATTCTTAAACCAAAACATAAATTATTCTTGACAACACAAAGGACCACAATAAAAATGAATCAACCCAAATGTGGCCTTCACAAAGTTTGATATAAAACATAAGAATTCATATAATATTAAAGTTTTAATTTTTTTCTGTCAATCCAGTAATTAAAAATGTTTCTATATACATTATAGGTCTAGAAGAAAATTCTTATTTGATTCGATGTTTTAACCTATTAAATAACTACACAAACAAAACTCAAGAAGCCTAAAAGATTGATAAATAGATCAATCATAGTATACAAATAACCTAGTCGGTGAAGAAATGAAGGAACTATCAATATATATTTCATTCTCTCTTAAATTTATCTGTTACACCATCTGATAATAATCCGTTAATTGTTAATCTGATACCGAACCAACTGTTATCTTATTGGGTGGCTAGCGGAACATTTAAAAACCGATAATCAATAAGACGAACCTCTAAGTATAATTATCTAACTGATCCAATCGATAAGCAACCCTAATTAAAATACATAAGTACTTAGAGTAACGGCAGTGACACAACTCTGTAGGAAATTCTGTGTAAACTAAAACAACCAAATCTTCCTGTACATATGTATTCAATGTATAATATAATACAATACATATCAGTAACAACTTAACAAAACTTACCAAATCTAATACGAATACGGTAAGTTGTATTCATGTTTTGTTAACTTATAACGAAACTTTAAGCATTCAAAAATTTTAAATCTAATGTCGGTTCATACCTTTGTTTATCAGATTGTTTATCTTTGGTGTTGAAGCCATTCGCTAATGCATATTTCTTCATTACCGCAACCAGAGTTTCTTTATCTTTGTAAAACTGATCAACCTTTATTTTTGTGTTCTTACAATCAGTAATGAAGTTTTTTAATTCAAATTCTACAACGTTTATTGATTTTGCGTTTCAACTACTGTTAACGCAAAAGCATCAAATTCAGTTCCTTCAATACAAAGAACAACACCAGTTTCACGATAAAACTCTATCTCTTTATTTGACTTGTCAAACGTTGAAATACACAAAGGATAATTAAGGAAAATTTTTCTTCAACTGAATGTACACCCTCACTCCATTATCGTTCCTTATAATTAGTGAGGAATTACCTTCAACGATGTACTTTACTTCAATTTTTTTCAACCTTCATCAATATTTAACTCTGTAGCAATCGTCGCGATCAATTTCAAGAATGTTATACTTTCTGAAACAACAATTCCATCACTTTTGTATTGTTCATAAAGAATTTTAGATTGCCAAGAACCCGAATGCCTCAACAATATAGCGATGTTCATATTGATGTTGGTAGACAGAAGAAAACAGATGTTTTTGGATTTTTTAAATTAGAATTCCAAATCGTAATTCCAAGAAAAAAATATGGTGATGTTTCAGGATATTTTTGAATTTAAATTACAGTTACTATTTTTAAGCCTCTGCAAAATCAGTACATTAATTACTGTCGTTAATTATGTGAGAGAATATTGTATCTGATTTTATTTCCATAATTTTAGGCAAAATGATTTGCTTCATACATTGGAGTAACGTATAAGGTACAACGACATGTATATGTATTTTTCTAAATCTGGGAGAGAGAAAGTAAATCTAGAATTCTATGTAATTACTTTTATTAAGGATGTGATTTATGTTGTTTATACTTAATTTAATGGCTCAAAACACACATATTTGAAAGTGGTATTTCTAATATATAGAAATTGTAACACATATCTTCATATATTTTTTTGTATATTTATAGTAAGGAATTATAACTTATATGTTGTGGGCGTATGCTTTGGCTCATTTTGACTATTGTTTTACTGAAATTACATCATCATTTTGGATGAAGCACTTGCCTAATCATCTCTCTAGGAAATTATGTACTCGACATAACAAAAAATGTCAATGAAAAAAATTAACGTGTTTTTTAAAGAAAAAAGGGTTGAAAATACGTTTTTATTTTTATTAATGGGCTAAATTTGTCCCTCGTTATATTTTCTGGCTAAACATACCTCTGTCGTTATTTTATCGGGCAAAAAATACTCTTGCCTTTATGAAACTTAACAAATATATTGAATGAATTCCCTCAAATTCTAGTAAATTATCCAATTTCATTAAATAACCCAAAATCTTCTTTATATCTGACCCATCTAATTGATTTAACCCACTTAAAATATACTCAGCTCTACTCATCCCAACACATTCTTCCTTCTCTTATCTTTTATTTTAGGATTTCAATTTCAGTTCTTCTTCATTTGAGTTGGCCAAATATTTTCTCCAATCAAAATCATTTCTCGTGAACATAAGTATGTCATGTGCTTTAGGATTTCAATTTCACTTCATCGATCTCTCTGCATCGTTTCTTGTAAACAAAACTTTTTTAAAGTAATCCAATTTTGGAATTAATTTATACATAATCATGGATATTGAGCATTTTAATAATTAGTTTATAATATTCATTTGCTTTATATAATTTATTTAATAAAAATATATTGGTTGGTGCTTGGAAATAAGTGACATTAAGCACCTTTAAGTGATTTAAGTTATATTGGTGGCATGTAATGCCTTAACTCTAATAGAGTTAATGGCAAGGGACGTGCATGACTCAATTTTCAGCTTCTTTAACTCTCATTTCATTTGTAGTTTATGAACCATTGATCACAATAGTTGGTAATGTGGATATAAGTTTCATTTAACTTTCACTCTTTATTTCTCTATTATCCCACTCTTTATATGTTGTAACTTTTATCACTCTTGTAATCTAAAAGCCATTGATATTCCATCTTTACTGCTCCTCGTTCATTTTTATTCATTGTTTGGAAAAACTCCTCTCCTATAAATAGAGGTGGTCTTGCATATTTTTCTAAGTACAAGATAATATAGAGTTCACAAAAATTAGTAAAAAAGAGAGTTCATTAGTTGAAGGAAAGTGTTCTTTTTTGTGGAGCTTTGAACTCAACTTTTGTCCAGAGTTGTTGAGTTGTTCTTTGTGAGAAGGTTGTTGTATCCTGGAGGGTACAAGTCAAGAAGTTTACTACTGGACCGGTGAAACAATTTGCTGCAGTGAGCTTGAATCTCCTTAAAGAGAGCGAGATATTCACGCCTCAACAGAAGAAGAAGAAGAAGATAACTTTATTTTTCTTCAATTGTAATTTTTTAGTTATAATTTTATTGTAATTTCACCAACAATTTTAAGGAGATTCAATGCCAACAACTGAAAAATTCGTGGATGTCAAGATGGGAGATCTTAACAAGTCATTCTGATTCAACGGTACTCATTTCAAGAGATGGAAGGGTAAAGTGTTTTTCTATGTAAGTCTTCTTAATGTTTCTTATGTGTTAACTGAGAAGAATCCAAATAAGTAGATAAATTTTTCATGAATGATGATGAACTTATCTCTCTTCAAGAGAAAGTTAAAAAAATACGATGGTAACTCCTATAAGTGTCGGTGTTTTCTTCTTAGTTGTATATCTGATAATTTTTATGATTATTATGATAAAATTTACTCTAGTACAAAGAAAATTTGAAAAGCATTGCAGAGCAAGTATGATACCAAGGAGACGAGAGAGAAAAAATATGTTGCTAGCAGACTTTTTGTATTTTCAAATAGTGGACAACAAATCAGTGATAGATCAAGCTCAGGACTTCATAATGATTGTTGGAGAGCTCAGGTCTAAAGTAGTCAAAATTGGAGATAACCTTATTGTTTGTGGCATGATTGATAAACTTTAACCTTCGTGGAAGAAATTTCAAAACACTATGTGCCACAAGCAAAAGGAAACTTCTCTTGAAACTTTGATAATGAGAATCCCCATGGAAGAAGAAGCAAGGGGCCAAGATGCACTTTTACAAATAGAAGAGAGGTAAATTTAACTACTTCAAATAAAGCTACCCCTGAAACTAACAAAAATACTACTTTGAAGCCTAAGAAGAAAAGATTCAAGAAAAATTATGGTAGACATCTCAAATACAATAATGGTGGAAATAATCAAGAAAAAAATCAACATGTTAAAAAAAAAAGACCTTGCTTTATCTGTGGCAAGAGTGTCCATATTGATCGATTTTGTAAATTTTAGAAACATGGGCCTATACCTCAAGCAAATATTACCGAAGAAATATTTGTGGCAGTGATAACAAACATAAACATGGTGGAGAATATTGATGGATGGTGGCTAAATTTGGTGCAAACCAACATGTCTGTTATGACAAAGACTGATTTAAAAAATATTCTCCTTTTGAGGAGCCCAAAACTATCATGCTTGGAGATTCCACACAACTCAAGTGCTTGGAATGGGAAATGTCAAGTTGAGGTTTACTTCTGAAAGGATATTAATTTTAAAAGATGTACTTTATACTTTTTCCATGAGAAAAAATTTGATATCTGATTTTCTTCTTAATAAAGCAAACTTCAAACAGATTATTGAATCTAACCAATATGTAATTGTGAAAAATAATATTTTTGTAGGAAAGAGGTATGATTGTGATGGGATGTTTAAGTTGAATGTTGAAAAGAATAAAACATCTACTTCTGTTTATATGCTTTCTTTTGCTAATTTTTGGCATGCTCGTTTGTGTCATATAAATGACCATTATATGGGAATTATGAGTAGTTTAGGATTAATTTCAATGGTCAAAAAGAATTTTGAAAAATACGAGGCTTGTAGTAAAGCCAAAATAACAAAAAGGCCTCATTTTCAAGTAGAAAGAAAAATTGATTTATTAGAATTAGTTCATACTGATATTTGTGAATTTCGAAAAATTTTAACTTGTGGAGAAATAGATATTTTTTCACTTTCTTTGATGATTTTTCTAAGATTACATATGTTGACTTAATGAAAAATAAAAGTGATGTTTATGAGAATTTTAAAACTTTTCTCCATGAAGTTGAAAACCAGCTTAATAGAAAAATAAAAAGAATAAGAAGTGATAGAGGCTGTGAATATGAGTCACATGAGTTCAATTCTTTTGTTAGATCATTGGGTATAATTCATGAAATCACTCCTCCTTATTCTCCCCAACGGTGTGGCATAAAGGAAGAATATAATTTTCATTGAGTTGACTAATGTCATGCTAATTGAATCAAGTGCACCTCTAAATTTTTGGGTGAAGCACTTTTTACTGCTAGGTATTTGTTGAATCATGTGCCTCATAAAAATACCAAATTAAAACCTTTTGATTTGTGAAAAAATCATAATCCCAATTTGGGATATCTATGAGTTTGGGATTGCTTAGCCTATGTGAGGTTAATGGATCTTAAATTCTCTAAGTTTGGTAAAAAAGTTACTACTTGTGCTTTTCTTGGTTATGCTTCAAATAGTACAACCTATGATTTTTTTTAATCTTGAAGAAAGTATTATAATAGAATCTGGTGATGCTATTTTTCATAAAAATAAATTCTCTTTTGATTCTAAAAATAGTGAGGGTTAAAAGACTGAAGAAAATATTTTGTCACTACCTAGTTCTTTCACTTCCATTTTAAAAGTTAAGAAAAATGATGATTTTGAGTTAAGAAGAAGTAAAACATCTAGGGTAGAAAAAGATTTTGGTCTTGATTATTATATTTTTAATGTTGGAGATGATCCTATTACTTTAAAAGAAGTTTTGTCTTCACATAATGCTATTTTTTTAAAAGAGACTGTAAATGATGAAATGGAATCACTAATTTTCAATAAAACTTGGAAGCTAGTTGATTTACCACCGGGTTGTAAAAAAATTGGATGTATGGATCTTACGTAAAAATTTAAAACTTGATGGATCTATTGATAAATACAAGGCTAGGCTAGTGGCTAAAGGTTTTAAGCAACTAGAAGGCCTAGAATTTTTTTATACTTCTTCTTCGGTAACTAGAATTACTTTTGTTAGACTTTTAGTTGCTATTGCGGTAATTTTTGGTACAAATTCATCAAATAGATTTAAAAAATTCTTTTTAAAATGAAGACCTAAATGAGGAGATTTACATGGAACAATCCAAGTGTTATTAAAGCTGGCCAAGAAAGTAAAGTGCGTAAACTTACTAAATTCCTATATGGCTTAAAACAGGCACCGAAGCAATGACATGAAAAGTTTGATTCCTGCATGATTGATAATGGCTTTAAAATAAATAAGTGTGATTAGTGTATATTGTTGGGTTTTTAAGGGGTGAGAATAGAAAATGAAAATATTTTTTTTTCAAAAAGACACCAAGAGAAAGGATGCAATTTGAATAGACATCTTTTTGGATTGAATGGTTTTGTCCTTTTCAATGGGTTGTGACTTTTTCGAAGAGTTATAACTTTTCGAAAGAGTTGCACCTTTATGAATGTGTGCACCTTTCTGAGCCTTTATGAAATAACACCTTTATAGTTATAAATATCTGAATCTTTCTTAGGTAAAGACAATTTTTTTGAGTTGAAAAATATTCTTCTTGTAAAAACTCTCGTGTGATCATCAAATCGTTGAGTGCGTTCAAAGTTTCTAAAAAATTGAGGTACCGTTATTTTCAGAAAGAGAATTATTTTATCTTGGGAGGAAAGATTCCATAACCTCAGTTACTTGAGAGGAATAAATTCCCTAAGGACACACCGTGCATTAGGTGGATTTGATTCTACACTTTTCTGCTCCATCTTCTTTCTTAAAGTTGATACACTTGATTTTGATAGCTCATTTGATTATTTATTTGGACTTGTACTTGAAATTGTTGTAACTTCATTGTAGTTCTTGAAAGTTGTTCTTGAACTTAGTATTGAAGTTTGGGTTGAAACATATAGATTTTTGTCCCCGTAAGAATAATCTTAAGAAATTTATTCGAAAATACTTGTTTGGTGAATTTTTTTCATCATTTATAAATAAAGTACTTTCATAATCTGTATTGTCTGGTTTCTAGAGATTAAATCTTGTTGCTTTCTACTATGTTTGAAATTAATAGTGATTTGTATATATAAAACCTTCATCATGGGTTAAAGTTCATTCGGTTGACGTTAGAAGAACATAAAAACTTCATCGTTAAACTAGAAATAGGTTGGTGTTTAAAGTTTTTAAAACTTTATAGTTCGTATTCGGACATACTAAGTTAATTGTCTTTTTGTGACAGAAAAATGAATGCTGAAAGTTATGTAAATGATTGAGTGACAAGTGTTTCAACAATAACTATTGCTACGACAAGCCGTACATGTGTTGTGCCCGCAATGGCACCTGCAGAGAAATGCAAAAAGTTTTTGGGTGTAGATTTCAAATGCTGGCAGCAAAAGATGTTCTTCTATTTGATGACTTTATGTCTTCAAAGGTTCATCTATGAAGATGCTCTAGTATTGCCCGAAGATACATCAAACAAGGAGCGGTTTGTTGTGATGGAGGCATAGAAACACTCGGACTTCTTGAGTAAAAATTTTATCTTAAGTGGCCTCTAAGATGAACTGTACAATGTGTACAATAGTATAAAGACCTCGAAAGAGTTATGGAATGCTTTGGGACAAAAGTATATAACTGAGAATGCAGGAACTAAAAAGTTCTTTGTTATAAAGTTCCTTGACTACAATATGATTGACAGTAAAGCTGTCGTCTCTCAAGTACATGAATTGCAAGTTATCATTCATGATCTCCTCTCAGAAGGCATGAATAAAGTAAATACCTTATTTGAACATGTTAAATGTGTTCCTAATAATCAATGAACTTTATTGTAGGTTGATTGTGAATGAGGCTTTCCAAGTAGCGGCCATAATAGAGAAGTTGTCACCTTTTTGGAAGGAATTCAAAAACTACTTGAAGCATAAGAGGAAGGAGATGTCAGTTGAAGACCTCACTGTGAGATTACGTATTAAAAAAGTGGTCAAAAGGGAATTCCGCAATCAGTGAAGCTAGCATTGTGGGGGATGACCCTAATAACTCAAAGAAATGTAAGAAAGCTACTGGACAACAAAGCAATCTGCCAAAGAAGAAATTCAAAGGAAAGTGCTTTAATTGTGGCAAGGATAGCCATAAGTTCGTAGATTGTCAGGCCCCTAAGAAAGGCAAGAAGAAGGATCAAGCCAATATGGCTGAATCCAAAAATGAAATGGATGATCTATGTGCCATGCTTTTAGAATACAACTTAGTGGGTAATCCTAGAGATTGGAGAATAGATTCTGGTACCACCCGTCATGTCTGGGCAAACAAAGAGTTGTTTGCTTCATACTCTCCGGCTTAAGATGAAGAGAAGATTTATATGGCTAACTCTGCAATACCAAAGGTTGAAGGGATAGAAAAAATTGGTTGAATATAAGGTTAGACAAAGTGTTAACTCTCAAAAATGTCCTTTATGTATCAAAGTTGAGAAAGAACTTGATTTCTATGTCACTTCTGACCAAAAATAGATTTATATGTGTATTTATTTCTGATAAGGTTGTAATTAGCAAAGGAAAAGTATATATAGGAAAAGGTTACCTCATCGAGGGCCTGTTTAAGACGAATATAATGACTGTTGAGATTAATAAAAGTTTTGTTTCTTCTTACTTTCTTGAGTCTAATGAATTTGGCATGAACGGTTAGGACATGTCAATTACAAAACTTTACGAAAACTGATTAACTTAGAAGTTTTGCCAAACTTTAAGTGCAATAAATCAAAGTGTCAAACATGTGTGGAATCAAAGTATGCTAAGCATATGTATAAGTCCATTCAAAGTAATTTCAATCCCTTAGATTTAATCCATACAAACGTTTGTGACATGAAGTTAACACCATCTCGTGGTGGAAAAAAGTATTTTATAACTTTTATTGATAATTGCACTAGGTACTGTAATGCTTATTTGTTAAATAGTAAGGATTAAGCAATAGACATGTTTAGGAAATATAAAACACAAGTTGAAAATCAGCTAGAGAAAAATATCAAAATGATAAGAAGTAATAGAGGTGAAGAGTATAAATCTCCTTTTGCAGAGATATGTGTAGAGAATGGAATTATCCATCAAACTAATGCCCCATATTCACTTCAATCAAATGGGATTGTGGAAAGGAAGAACTGAACCTTAAAGGAAATAATGAATGTCTTACTTATAAGTTTAAGTTTATCACAAAACTTGTGGGAAAAAGCTACCTTACAGCTAACCTAATACTCAATAGAGTACCTCATAGTAAGACATTTTCAATTCCATGTTAATAATGGAAAAGAAGGAAACTCAAATTGAAATATTTCAAAGTGTGGGAGTGTCTAGCAAAAGCTTAAGTTCCTGTTCCTAAAAAGGTAAAGATAGGACCTAATACTGTAGACTGTATGTTCATTGGCTATGCTAAAAACAGTAAAGCATGTAGGTTTTTGGTTCATAAATCTGAACATCAAGATATCAATGAAAATATGGAAATTAAATCAGATAATGCTAAGTTCTTTGAACACATTTATCTGTATAAAACTAGACAAAGCGATCTAGTGGGGGTCTAAATGACCCCGAGATGAACCAGGCGAGAATGTACATAACAATGAGAATCTAAGTTGTAGTACACGCCAAAGAATGTAAACTTTCTTTGGATAAGATTTTGTGACATTGCTTCTTGAAAATGAGCCTAAAACATATAATGAAGTGAAGTCATCTTCAGACACATTATTTTGGAAAGAGGCAGTCAATAGTGAGATTGATTCAATCTTAAACAATCATACTTGAGAATTTGTTGATCTTCCTCCAGGAAATAAACCTTTAGGTTCTAAATGAATCTTCAAAAGAAAAATAAAAGTGGATGGTACTATTGAAAAGTACAAGGCAAGACTTGTAGTGAAAGGCTTTAAATAAAAGGAAAGCCTTGATTATTTTGATACATACTCGCTTGTAATAAGGATAATATAAATTCGGATGTTAGTTGCCTTGGCGGCGGTATATGGTCTTGAAATCCATTAAATAAATGTGAAAACAGCATTCCTAAATAGATAATTGGAGGAAGAAATTTACATGAAATAGCCTGAGGGTTTTATGGTTCCTGGTAAAGAAAAGAAGGTGTGCAAACTTGTTAAGCCACTTTATGAACTAAAACAAGCACTCAAACAGTGGCATGCAAAGTTTGACCAAACCATGTTGGCAAACGGCTTTAAGATAAATGAATATGATAAATGTTCTTACATTAAAGACACACCAAATAACAAAATCATTATTTGTTTATATGTAGATGACATATTGATCATCAGTAGAGACATTTCTGATATAAATGCTATGAAATGAATGTTTGAGAGAAAGTTTGATATAAAAGACCTTGGAGTTGTGGACTTGATCTTAGGGATAAGAATCCATACAACTTCACAAGGGTTGGCGTTGTCACAGTCTCATTACATTCAAAACATACTTGACAAGTTCAAGTATTAGGATTTTGGTATTATCAAGACTCCATTAGAATTGAGCTTTGCACTCCAAAAGAATGAAGGTAAAAATGACCCACAGTGGGGCTGCGCAAGAGTGTTGGGATGTTTAGCGTATATCATGAATTGTACACGGCTAGACATAGTATGTGTTATCAGTAAATTGAGTCGGTACACAAGTAATCCCAATAAAACTCATTAGATGGCAATGAAAAGAGTTTTGGGGTATGTTATACACTCAATACTATGCTTTGTATTAAAATAAATATCCAAAGGTCATTGAAGGATATAGTGACGCAAATTGGATCACCGATCAAATAAAGTAAAATTGATGGGTGGATATGTATTTACTTTAGGTGGAGGAGCAGCCTCTTGAAAATTATCCAAATAGACATGTATTTCATGCTCTATAATAGAATTTGAATTTATCGTGTTAGATAAAGCAGGTAAAGAATATGAATGACTCCAAAATTTCTTATTGGTCCAAACCATTAGCACTAATATGTATACAATGTGATAGCTAAGCGGTGATATATAGGGAAGGGAGCATAATGTATAACGGTAAATATCATCATATAAGATAGAGACATAATACTGTTAGAAAACTACTCTCTAGTGGAATTACCACGTTGACTATGTGAAGTCAAAAGATAATGTGTCGGATCCACTTACAAAAGGCCTAACTAGAGAGGTAGTTGAGAGAACATCAAAGGAAATGGGATTAAGGCCTAGGACAAGTCGGCATGGTGGTAACTCTACCTAGCACACTGGAGATCCCAAAAGTTAGATTCAAGGAGATCAAACAAAGTTTTGACTAACGGTTCAACATTATCAATATACTCAAATTTTTCTCATGATGAAAATTATATTTAGAGAACAAAGATAAGGCTTACGGTTTGAAGATTTTTAATAATTTTTAAGTTTGATAGGTTTGACCAAATAGTTTGATCTATAGGATTAAACATTTAGAAATCACCTATGTGAGAGTGGAGTGGAAGCTCCTTTAAGGAGAATGTTAGTATAGGCCTATTCTCTATGCTCTCATGAAACTAGGAGGTGTTCATGGCAAAAATGAACAAAACCATAAGAATCATAAATGGTAAAAGGCTAGTTGAGCGACTTTTGTTGTCTAGGTATACATTAAAACTCGATGATTCAAAGATATAAAATCTACCGATTGACTGAGTGCATTCGATACATGTTCACTATGGAAAGTTCAAAGGGAAACTTACTTATCCAGATGCAATTAGTATTTGCTTATTGATCACACATTTGTCTGTAAATATTTTGTTAAAATAGTCATTCCTCGTTCATGTAGGAGATTGTTGGGTTTTTAAGAGGTGTGAATGGAAAATGAATATGTGTTTTTATTTTAAAAATACACCAAGAGAAATGATGCAATTTGAATAGGCACCTTTTTGGATTGAATGGTTGTGAACTTTCCAATGGGTTGTGACTTTTTTGAAGAGTTGCACCATTTTCAAAGAGTTACACCTTTATGAATGGGTGCACCTTTTTGAACCACTGTTTCTCTTCATGAAGCAACACCTCGATAGCTATAAATACCTGAATTTTTCCTCAAGTAAAGATAATTTTTTGAGTTTAAAAACAATATTCTTCTTCTTCTAAAAACTCTTATGTGATCATCAAATCATTGAGTGTGTTCAAAGTTTCTGAAAATTTGAGGTACCGCTATTTTCAGAAAGAGAATTATTTTATCCTGGAAGGAAAGATTCCATAACCTCGGGTATTTGAGGGGGATAAATTCCTTAAGGACACACCGTGCATTTGGTGGACTTGATTCTATAATTTTCTGCTTTATCTTCTTTCTTAAAGTTGATAAATACTTTATTTTTATAGCTCATTTGATTATTCATTTGGACTTATATGTGAAGTTGTTGTAACTTCATTGTAGTTCTTAAACGTTGTTCTTGAACTTAGTATTGAAGTTTGGGTTGAAACATACAGATTTTTGTACCCAAAAAAACACATATATCATAAGTCTCAGAATAATTCATATGTCATTATTTGTCAGTATGTTGATGATTTATTATTCTTTGGATAAAACATGAATGTTATTGGAGAGACTAAAATCATTGTTTGGAGGTATTTTGATATGAAAGATTTTGGTGAGGAAAATTTTATTCTAGGAATAAAAATTACTATAACATATGATGGAATTTTCCTTGACCAGTCACATTATGTTGAGAAAATTTTGAAAAAATATTATTTCCCTGATTACAAGCATGTTGCAACTCCATTTGATTCTAGTGTTCACTTGTTTCCTGTTGAAAGCGAAAATAATGTTGTAAATCAAAAGAAATATGCTAGCATAATTAAAAGTTTGAGATATATGACTAATTGCACTAGGCCTGATATTGCATATTCAGTAAGAGTACTTAGCAGGTTTACTAGTAAGCCTGGTAATGAACGTTGGTATGCTATAACTAGAGTAATGAGATATTTAATCGAAATGAAAATTTATGGTTTGTTTTATAAAAAATATCCTGATGTACTTGAAGGATTTTGTGAAAAGGATTTAAACACTTTATCAGGTGATTTCTTATCTATTACAGTTTATATTTTTACTTTGGGTGGCGGTGCTATTTTTTGGAAATCTAAAAAGCAAACTATTAATGCTAACTCTACCATGAAGGTTGAACTACTTTCTTTAGCTTCAGCTAGTGAGAAAGCGAATTGGTTGAGAGATTTGTTATTTCAAATACCTTATTTTGAAAAATCAATTTCTCCTATTTTAATTCATTGTGATAACACCGCTATAATTGATAGAGTTCAAAACCATTATTACAACGGTAAATCCAGACCTATGAGAAGAAAATACAGTAATGTAAGATCATATTTGACAAATGATACCATTAATGTTGATTATGTCAAATCTTGTGATAATCTTGCAGATCCATTGACTATGGCCTTAGCAAGAGAAAATGTTTGGAGCACATCGAGGGAGATGGGACTGAAGCCTATTGAATCTTGAGTCATATGTGGGGAAATCCAACCTGAGGACTAGAGATCCTATAACTAGGTTCAATGGGACAAACACATCATATGATGACTTATTGTGAAAAATGCGCTATTTTTTTATCCCTCCCTATAGTGTGACTCTTAATGAAAATATTTCCAAATTGATCACCAATACTTAACCCCCCCCCCCCAAAATATAACACAATATCATAAACATACTATGACATACCTCAATCTATGAAGGGGAAAATCTAGTCTACCTGAACACCAAAGAATGCTCGAAGAATAAACTAAATCACTTACTTTTTCTTTCGAGAATCTTCCGTAAGATGCAAAACTATCAAAACCACAATCTACTCATCAATACGAGAATAATGATATCAATATTACACCACTGTTCTTTGGGTCCAAAAATCATACCAAAATCCCATGTGGGTTCCATCTACGAAAATTACATTTTTGAGGGAAACCCAACATTTTCTTATGTTCAAGGAGTAATTACACCCAAAATAGGTGAAATCTAAGATAATTTAGGGCTAAAATCAAGCCCCCAAAGTTCTAGGGTTTTTGGACAAGGAATGGGAAAATAAACTATGAAACTGGAGGAATCTTACCTCAAATTCAAAGGAGAATCAAGAAATAATCATTATTTAAGATTCTCAAATTACCCACAAGCCACAATCCTAAGCTATCTCACTATTTAGGGTTTAAATCTCAAGAGAATGGGTAAATAATGGGCCAAAATAAGCTAGAAATTGTCTATTTATACCTATCCCAGGTATCCAGGTGTCGCTATCATGACCCGATATTCACAATCGCCAGTGCTTCAGCACCAGCTGAGACTAGTAAAATTCCAAATCTCTGCCAACCCCTTAGGATTTATCTGGAATTCCGTATACACAAATGGACTGTGAAACCATACCTTCAACGTTTTAAACTTAATGGCGCAATTAAAATTCCATCCAAGGTCGTTTCAATAAAAAGTGGGTCCCACAAATAATTTTTATTTTCTTAACTTTCCGACTAATAAGGAGCTAAAATTAGTCACTTCCTTTTTATTTTAATGCTAAAATTATAGGAGCAATCTTGACAGATTTCACCTACGTAAGTGTGGAGTTAGGCACTTCCTATGAGAATTAGGCTCATTGTCCAAGATAGTCATGCAATCGGGATAGCACAAGGCTGTAATGTGCTGGCTGTAAAGCACATATCAACACCTTGACTACTATGTGTAAGCAATAATTTTTATTTTTCCTAAGCAGTCATAGTTAAAGTCTAAGACCACTATGACTCTGAAGTAAAAATTATTGTTTTACTAAGTGGAGGTTCAATGCAGAGCACACCTCCATTCATTATGCATGGTAATCTTCCTTCAGCTGGTATACTCTCTTATTAATATTCAAATGAGTGGAGAATTGATGGATATTGAGCATTTTAATATTTAGTTTATAATATTAATTTGCTTTATATTCTTTTATTTAATAAAATTATATTAATTGGTGCTTGGCAGTAAGTGACATTAAGCACCTTTAAGTTCTTTAAGTTACATTGGTGGCATGTAAGGCCTTAACTCTAATAGAGTTCATGGCAAGGGATGTGCATGATAGCAATTTTCAGCTTCCTAACTCCCATTTCATTTGTAGTTTATGAACCATTAATCACAATAATTAGTGGTGGTAACATGTGGATATAAGTTTCATTTAACTTCCACTTTTTATTACTCCATTATCCTACTCTTTATGTATTGTAACTCTTGTAACCTAAAAGCCATTGATATTCCATCTTTACTACTCCCCATTCATTCTTATTCATTGCTTGAAAGGCTTCATTTCCTATAAATAGAGGTGGTCTTGCATATTTTTCTAAGTACAATATAATATAGAGTTCACAAAAAAATTAGTAAAAAAGAGAGTTTATAAGTTGAAGGGAAGTGTTCTTTTTATGGAACTTTGAATCCAACTCTTATCCAAAGTTGTTGAGTTGTTCTTTATGAGAAGGCTATTGTATCTTGGAGGGGATAAGTCAAGAAGATTACTCCTGAACCAGTGAAACAATTTGCTGCAGTGGGCTTAAATCTCCTTAAAGAGAGCGAGATATCCGCGCCTCATCCGAAGAAGAAGATTTCTATTTTTCTTCACTTGTAATTTTTTAGTTGTAATAATATTGTAATTTCACCAACACATTCTTTTAGGAAGAATGATATTTAGAAGAAATTGCTACTTTCATAAAGAGGATTATCCCTAACTATTTATACCCTTGCCTTTTCAGCTAAATTTCTTAAGTAAGTACAAAACAAACTTACTAGGGGGATTTTGGAAAGTACACACTTTGAAAACTTACTTAAGCATTTAGACACATTTCTTGAAAAATAAAGTATTTAGACACTAGGATGATATCATCACTTTTAACATACAATCCTAGCACACAAGTTTTAAACTTTACACTTTAGTCCCCCATCTCATCCGATTAATATCTAATATTCTCCATCATTTTTATTTCCTATTTTAATTTTAAAAAAAATATCCAAAAAGCCACCAAAAAGAGCACCCGTTTCTCACCAATATTTTCTGATTTCGGCGATTTTTTCGACGAAATCTTGCTCATCACAACGAAAAATCTCCATTCTTGGTTATTGCCTCCATTGTTGTCCTAGATCTTTTGAAAAAATTGCAAAAAATATTTTTTTCACCATTTTTACTAGCTTGAAAAGTTTTCCAAATCCACTCAATACCTCGTCATTAGATATATTTCAGTAGTTTAGAAGCCCTACACATACATTTCTCCATCTCAGAGCTAGGAGGGCATCGATTATATCCAAAATCTATTCATTTCCATTTTTGAACGGAGGTTTTCATACTAGTCATCGACGAGTTATTGATTGATATCTTAATTTATTATCGATTAGTGTGGTCTATAATGACAGTAGCTGAAGTAGTTATCGCGGGTGGTGATTATATAGGTATGTGGGAGGAGGGTCCCAACTATTAAAAGTGAAAATCATCTAGCAAGGAGACAACGCCCATCCCGCTGCGTCGCAATGGTTCATACGAAGACATGGTTCGAAGCGTAATTGAGAGCGGAGAATTAGATTGCGAGCCAAAGAACGTTGTGATTAGCTATTTAATGAATGGATGGGGGAAAATACATCCCACATTCATAAAGAATAATTGGCATGTGTCCTTATACATGTTGGATATCGTTGTCGATGGCTCTAGTCCATTATTGAGGATAAATATCGTCCCGAGGTCTCCGACAATTCCGCCGCCACACTCGTCTCTTCTACGGTCTAGGTCAGGTCAGGGAGAACCTCCACCGTGAACTCTACCGTATCGCTCATTCTTACGGACGATCATGGAGAGGCTGAACATGGAGCCTGACAAGTTGATCACCACCCCCCACCATCACCACCACCCCCTTAGTTTAGAATTTAATCTTTGTTGTAGTTGTAGTTCTAAGTTCATTGCAAAGAACCTTTCATGGTTAGGAATTTTGTTAGATGAAAGCTTCTTTCTTTTACCATTTTTGCTCATATTTTGGTGTACATATTATGTTAAACAATGTTGCAATGAATTAATGAAATGAAGTATTTTCTGTTTCCTACATATTGCCTATACTTGAATTTTACAATTTTGTTGTTGTTTGAAATTTTGTAATTTACCTTGTTAGAAGATGAATGAAACAGCTATCAGACGTCTATGGTCTATTATATATATATATATATATATATATATATATATATACACGAATTCATATATGCTAATGGATAATGAATCTGATCTATCAAAGATTATGTTGATTTATACAAAATTAATTACATAGTCGAAAGAGTTTAAGATTGTCCGAGCTCTATACCTATGAGTGAACGTCCACGTAATCGATGGATTCCACCATGCGGGTTGGTGAAATGGTAAACAAACATTAGTACATTGTAAATTATTAAGTAATTAATTAATTAATTAAATGACACTGAATTGAGGATCATCGATTGTGGCCGTTGTAAATCATAGACTGGAAGGTTGGTCAATAATATACCATATTCGTTTATTGCCCTTAGTAGCATATTTTGAAAAAAAAAATTAATAAAAAATAAATAATTAGATTTTATGCAATTAAGGAGCTTAATCAAGTCATGTAATCGTATAAGAGTCCACATAAATTGGAGAAGGCGATTAAAGATGTGTGAGGACGGGTAGTGGATGAACAAATGAATTCCTCACAACATACTTGTGCTTTGGATAAACATTGCCCTAAGGATATTGGTTGTACAACCACTACCCATCCTCACACATTTTGTATCACCTTCTGCAATTTACGTGGGCTCTCATATGATCACATGACTTGTTTAAGCTTATTTAATTGCATAAAATTTAATTATTTATTTTCTTATTAATTAAATAACCCTTTTCAAAATATGTGCTAGTTATGGTCTATAAATATGTATCCTAGTCTAGTTTTTTTATTATTGAAATAGTTCATATTTTATGCTAGACTATGCTTAGTTATTTACTCGACCTGATATAGTCTAGCATAAATTGTAAACTACTTTTATAATTAAATAACTAGATGATGATACTTATTTATAGATCATGACTAGTACATAATTTGAAAAGGAAATAATTAATTAATAAAAATAAATGATTGGAATTTATGCAATTAAAGGAGTTTAAACAAGTCATGAGATCATATAAGAGTCTACGTAAATTAAAAGTGGTGATCAAAGATGTGAGGTGATGAGTTGTGGTTGAACAAATGAATTTCCCACAGCTTACTTGTTCTTTGGGTAAACATTACCCTGAGGATGTTGGTTGTACAATCACTACCCATCCCCACACGTCTTTGATCATCTTCTCCAATTTATGTGGACTCTCATACGATCACATGACTTGTTTAAGTTTATTTAATTGAATAAAATCTAATTTTTTATTTTTTATTAATTAATTATTTCTTTTTTTTTCAATATGTTACTAAGGACAATAAACCAATACGGTATATTATTAACAAGGCTTGCGGTCCATGATTTACACTGGACATAATCGATGACCCTCAAATCAATTTTATTTATTTAATTATTTATATTTTTGATTATGTCCTAATATTTTTTTGACCATTGCACCAACCCGTATATACCTTAGATCTTAGAATTGATCGAGTATAGATTTATAAGGTCTATCATTTACCCAACGCATGAGAAGACATCGATTATATTTAAGGTCTATGAAAGAGCTTCAGCAATAACAAAATTTAAATATCAGATTTTTACAACAATAATAAAGTACATGTCAAATCACATCCAACAGTAATATCTCACTTTCTTTTTTGTCAAATCACTTTCTTTTTTTCACTATTTTTTTATTTTCTCCTCAATTTCTATTTTTTCTTCAGTAGTCATCTCCTTATTTTTTCTTCTTCTTCTTTCTTATCTTGTTCATTTGCTACTTTCTCCTCTTCTGTTTCTTTTTCTTTCTTTTCTTCTTCCACTTTTTCATCTGCTGCTGCAAGGTCTCCAGTCACTACGACTGCGAGTTTTCAAGGTTTACTTGATGTCGGCTACAAGGGAGATTGTTGATGTGCGTTGCATTATTTTGAAAGAATTATCAAAATTAGACAAGTAAATTAAATAGGAAGAACAAAAAAATTAGTTTACCTTGGCAAGGATAGAAGATCATCTTCATCTCCGTCTCCACCTAATTTGTAGTGGTCGATTTATCGACCACTGATCTATTAAAATAAAAGAAAAAATGCAGCAAAAAAAATATATATGTAATGGAACGAATTTGTAGTGGTCGATTTATCGACTACTGGTCTATTAAAAAAATGGGAAAATGCAGCAAAAATAAATCTGTAGTGGTCGATATATTGACCACTAGTCTATTAAGAAAAACGGGAAAACGCCTCAGATCAAATATGCAAATCAAGTTCCAACTTCTCCAGATATTGGTAGTGAAATTCAGAACAACAAGAACACCATTAAAATAGGTCCAATTCAGTACAAAAAATTCAAAATCAATACGTAATATAAATACAAAAATTTAAAAATTTTCTAGTCATTATCCAAAGCAAAACACGATTAAACATGAGGAATCGATAATATTAACTAAAAATACTCAGATTTTGACTAATTCAAAGAAGAACAGTGCAATTTTTGTCAAAATCGAAGAAACCAACACAAAACGAAACGAAAAAAATATAATAAAATGGATATCGGGGAAGAAGATCAAAATTACCTGAGCAAGAGAAACTAAAAAATTTTGACTTGGGGAGAAAGAATCGAGCAAAACATTTGTTTTTGAAAAATATGAAGAAAAATCGGGAGAAGAAGAATATTTGAGGAGAGAGAAAAGTTGTTGAATTTATTAAAAGAATTTAAAAAATATTTGAAAATTTAATAAATATAAAAAGAGACCATATTGTATTTTTTACAAAGTTGTATTTTATCTCCAACTTTTAAAAATATTAAAGAGGCCAGGACCCCACAACCTTACCCCACTTTTTGCTTTTTCCAAATCTCAACTCTAAAAAATTTGTGAAAAAAAAAAAATTTGGTGTCTGTTTTCCAAATTAAGTTTTCAAAGTGGGTATTCTTCCAAATATTCTCAATTTACTATGTTCATTCTCTCGTCCAGGCGCAAGGCTTAAAATATGGAGGATACTTTATAAATTTTAAGTGTCTTGCAATTTTAAATATCCGGTGAGTTTTTTAAAAAAAAATTGGGGGTAGGGGAAGGGGAATGGGGGGAGGGGATTACAATATGGGGAATCAAACCTTCACCAATAAGGTGAAAGTTTAGGTAACTAACCAACTAAACTACTAAAATTCCCCAAATCCAATGAGTTTATAATTTGCCTAAAAATTTGTTTACAAGGTGTGTCTATTATATGCAGGAAAATGTTGTTAGAATAGAACAACCGACTAATCATCTGCATGAAAATAGCAAATACAAATGTAAAAGATTTGCTCGATATGGCTACTTAACTTGATTACTTGAATAGGGTATAAAATCGAGAAAAGAAAGAAAATGGGAGCAGTGGACGGTCGGATAGGGAGTTTGCCAGAGCAGCAGCCCAAGTTGTTTATTGTCAACGTGAAGGAAATAACATGAGAAAGAAGGAAGAATTTACACGGGCTAAATCAATTAAATGGTTCGATTATAAAGAAGATTTTGGGTTATTTAATGAAATTGAATAATTTAATAGAATTAAGGGGAATTCATCAATTGAAGGATATATTTGTTAAAGTTTTATAAAGGCATAGGTATTTTTAGCCTGATAGCATAACAGGATTATATTTGGAGCATCACATCGCATTATATTCAATTCTTATCACCATGCTTACAAGAAAATTTTTGTAAGAAACTTTACTACATATTCATTTTCTTATGGCTATTGAAAAATATATATTTTTTAATGTTAAAAATATACTTTTACCTCCGTTACCACTCTATCTCAAGACATTGGGAGTATTCTGGAAGTCTTGAAGAAAGCATGATAAAACATATGAATTTTTTTAAGGGAAAAGGATTAAAAATAACCCTCTACTTTGATAAATCGGCTAAGTTTGTCCCTCATTATACTATAGGGTCAAATATGTCTTTTCTGTTAGAAAAGTTATCAAAAATATCTCTTCTCTTAATTAACACTTCTCCACCATGGTAAGGTGAGAGCCCACATGGCAGGACACTTGGCTGAGGTGGCATGCCACCTCAACATTTATTTTTTTCCTTTTAATTTTTTCACTTCAAATTTTATTAATCATTTATTTTGTTAAAAAGAAAACTAATAATATCAAGAAAAAATTTAATGAAAAATATTTTTTTCCAGCCATCAGTGTCAAGTCACACCACCACCAGTCCACCACAAACCACCACCTTCATTCTTTCGGCAAAGAAGTTGATGGTGGACGAGCTTGAAGCTCGTCGTTAATGGCTTCGGCGCCAAACCCCGACAGATGGTAGACATTAACAGCAGTGGAGGTGGAGGTTGTTTCTTGGTGGAGTTAGATACCAATGTATCAAAGCAGTAATCAGTCATTTCCCTATTTGCTGACACCATCTTTCTCTTCTATCAAGAATCATCTTTCAATTATCAATTAATAAACTAATGTATAAATTTTTAGTCCACTCCAGTCAAAAAGTCTCCCTCGGACTAACGGTGGTGTGACGTGACACCGATGGATGAAAAATATTATTTTTCATTAATTTTTTTAATATTATAAGTTTCTGTTTTAACAAAATAAATGAATAATAATTTGAAATGAAAAAATTAAAAGAAAAAAAAATGATGCTGAGGTGGTTTGTCATGTGGCATGCACCTTAGCCAAGTGTCATGTCATGTGGGTTCTCACCTTGCCATGGTGGAGTGATCGATCGATGACTCGGGTCAGGATGAACGCAATTTCAACACCATGCAATTTAGGTAATGAAATCTATTGGAATAAACGACTGAGCTGTTGGAAATTTCTAACATATATTCACATCTGTTGCAACAGATGACATATCTAATTTAATTATCAAATGGACATTTGTATCTGTCATAAAAAATGACTGAGTTGTTGGGATATTTAAACAAATATTAATATCTGTTGTAACAATTGACATATCTGATTTAATTATCAAATGGAAAGGGATTTTTAAACAAATATTTGTATCTGTTGTGACAGATGACTGTGCTGTTGGAATTTTAAATAGTTATTTATATCTGTTGCAACAAATGACATATCTATTTGAAAATCTTTTTTTTTTTTCATTTTAAAGCAAGCTCCTGTCTGAGTAGATAAAGTAGTAAGTACTAGAAAATGCGGTAAAAATGAAGAATTTCTTTTTCTTGGATAACTTAAAAATGTGTTCATTAAGTAGTCTTATCTTCTCTTTTCAATGTCACTAGTCTTCCTCGTGACCCTCAAATTATTAATAAATATTGAAACCCATGTCTACGTACACGATACATCTAGAATTATCTCATCTCTCCTCAGCTTCAACCCTAAATTTATTTTATTCATCTCTCATATTTTTCTTTCTCTCCTCTTTAGGTTAGGGTTATCACAACCTTTTTTCTCTCCTCTCTTTTCTCTTCTCTTTCTCATAAAGATCCTTTTAGATCTAAACCGATCCATATTTTTCCTCGACTGAAATTGTTATTTTGATCCCTTTTTGACGTTAAGGTATGGTTCACTATTGCTCTTTCATTCTCGTCTTCTTCTTTGCAAGTTATTTACATTTATTTTTTTATTTAATTACCATTTACCGATATCATATTTATTTAACAATTTTGAAGGAACTTTTAAGTTTTCAATAAATGAACCGAGAATTTTTATTACAATATGCAAAAAAAATATTCTGTTGGGAGAAGTTTAAAAGTCTTGTTGGCAGTGTCATTTTTTTGTATGTATTTTATTTGTTTCTTTGTTGTTTATGCAGTTATTGATGTTGTTGGTGGTGTTGGCATTGTTGGAAGTTGTGGTGTGGTGTTGTTGATGGTGTTGGAACAAAGGATGTTGCTTCTTTGTTGTTGATGATGGTGTTGATGGTGTTGGAATAAATGTTGTTGTTTCTTTGTTGTTGATGTTTTTTATTTGTTGTTTTGTTTCTTTCCAGTTCATGTTGCTATTGATATTGCAATAGATGGAGTAGCTGTTGGAACAAATCAAACCACCAGCAAAGCTGGTTTGATGTATTCCAACAGACTCCACATCTGTTGCAATAAACTCCACATCTGTTGTACCAGAATCCATATCTGTTGCAACAGACTCTACATCTATTACAACAGAATCCACATCTGTTGCAACAGACTCCACATTTGATGCAACAGACTTCACATGTGATGTAACAGACTCTACATCTGATGCAACAGACTCCACATCTGTTGAACAATAAATATCGTTCTTTTTGTGACGTTAATTTTTTTCCTCTTCTTTGTAGATATAAGGAACTAATAGTTGATCAACTTTTTCCAGACCATCACAAGAGGTTGCAGTAAGGATGGGTTCAGAGAAATAAGTTGCATGCATATGGAATCACTTCATATGTAGGAGGTATGTATTACTGATAATGTTATCGTGGAAATACACATAGAGTACACTGATTTTATGAGTGTTGTTTTTACTGATTAGTCATAGATCATTCAAACAAGATATCTATAATTTTATAGTTAAGTTTGGTAGGTCTGAACTGATAAAGATGAGGGACCATGAATATGGTTCTGACACCCTGTTAAGATTTAATGTCGGTTGTTGCTCATGTTTATTTGTCAAGCATTGTGAAGGGATCTATTTTTGGCGTCATTGTAGAGAACCAATAGAGATTGGACTAACTTTAAGTGTGCATTAGACCCTTAGAAGGCCTTTGAAGCCTAGCACTACATCTAACAAGAATGGAAAACCAATAGAGTTATTGCCCTAGCCTAAATTTATATGGTTGGGTTACTCGGGGTGATGATCATGCACCAGAAGGTGCAATAGGAGAATGACTTTGAGGGAAAATGGGTGGTTAAAGAAAGACTATATCATCTGAGAGTTAATTAAAAAAGAGACATAGGGTAGAATGTGTAACTTCTAACGAATCTGGCCAATGAAATTATCTTAAAACATGAGAAATCTAAATCAAGTGCAAATATAAAAGTGTATCTAGTAATATAATTTTGTCGGTTGTCTCTCTGAAAGAAAAATAATGCAAATGGACACTTTGCTAGGTAGCTGCGACTAGGTAGCGTAATCGGGATTATCACCTAAATAGAAAATAGGAGAAGACCAAGAAAGATGCCTTAAGGGAATTGAGGGTTGAAATGATGTACTTTAAGTCTAAAAAAACTTACGCCAACAACAACTGCAATTAAAGTTAGGAATCTAAGCGAAGACGTCAATTTTTGAATTTTAAATTCCATCTCATGCCTTCTTGTTTGTGGTTCCGATTAGGTCCATTGTTGTTGACCTGGACGGAATCACAAATGAGATTAAAAGTAAAATTGAGTATCATTACTTCCTTAGCAATATGGTTATAACAGACTGTGTTTTCTTGCCTTAGCATTCTTTCAACATTCCTTGGAGAAGATCAGATGCTTGCTGTAGTATGTGAATCCCGATAATTTTCAAGCTTGTTGCTCTATCTTGCTTATTCTAGATTCAAGTTGTTCGTTTCCATCTTCAAAGTTTGTCAAGAGTTCCTGGTCTCTTGTGAGCTAGATCAGGAACACTACCTTCAAAGTTGTGGAATTAAAGAAGTCCTTCAGAACACTTTCTTCAGAAGCCTTAAAGGATACATGGAGGGTCGCTGTGTTTGTTTTAGGTCAACATGTGTTGATGCACACTCAAGATATAGTCCTAACAATTGAACAACACACTTTTATTGAGTGTTGCTCAATGCATCTTGCTCAACCAATTTGATAAATTAATAAGCAAAGAAGTTACGTAGCGTATGATCTAAACCGACTCTACCAATCCTATCAAATGTTACATAACTCCAAGATCATTACTCTATAAGAAAATTTAATTGAGTTAATGCACAAATTAAACGATCCCAATCTCTCTGCCTTTCTGCTGATCGCTCTTATCCTAAAATTACATAGCAGATATCCATCTATATTGGAGAAGAGCGATCAGCAGAAAGGCTTAGAGATTGGGCTCATTTGATTCGTGCACTAATTCGGTCAAATTTTTTTAATAGGGTAATGAGCCTGGAGTTACATAACGTTTGCTAGTCTTGGTAGAGTTGGTTTAGATCACACGCTACGTAACTCCTTTGCTTATTAGTTTATCAAATTGGTTGACCAAAATTCATTGAGAAACACTCGATAAAAATGTGTTGTTCAACTTTTGGGACCACATCTTGAGTGTGCATCAACACATT
This sequence comes from Capsicum annuum, assembly GCF_002878395.1. Taxonomy (NCBI): domain Eukaryota; kingdom Viridiplantae; phylum Streptophyta; class Magnoliopsida; order Solanales; family Solanaceae; genus Capsicum; species Capsicum annuum. The sequence continues at coordinate 64,741,731 of NC_061116.1, read as the reverse complement.
TTGACCTAAAAACAAACACAGTAACCCTCCATGTATCCTTTAAGGCTCCTGAAGAAAGTGTTCTGAAGGACTTCTTCAACGCCACAAATTTGAAGGTAGTATTCCTGATCGATCTCACGAGAGATCAAGAACTCTTGAACAACTTTGAAGACGGCAACGACCAGCTTGAATCCAAAATAAGCAATCTAGAGCAACAAGCTTGAAAATTATTGGGATTCACATACTGCAACAAGCATCTGATCTTCTCCAAGGAATGTTGAAAGCATTCTGAGGCAAGAAAATACAATCTGTTATAACCATATGGCTAAGGAAGTAATGATACTCAATTTGCTTTTCAATCTAGTTTGTGGTTTCGGTCATGTCAACAGCAGTGGACCTAATCGGAACCACAAACAAGAAGGCATGAGATGGAATTTAAAATTCAATTGCCGCCTTCGCTTAGATTCCTTACTTTAACTGCAGTTGTTGTTGGCGTAAGTTTTTTAGACTTAATATACATCATTTCAAACCTCAATTCCCTTAAGGCCAATTTCTTGGTCTTCTCTTATTTTCTATCTAGGTGATAATCCCGACCACGCTACCTAGTCGCAACTACCTAGCAAAGTGTCCATCTGTATTATTTTTCTTTAAGAGAGACAACAGACGAAATTACATTACCGAATACACTTTTATATTTGCATTTGATTGAGATTTCTCATGATTTAAGATAATTTCCATCAGCCAGATTCGCAAGAAATTACACTTTCTACCCTATGTCTCTTATTTAATTAGCTCTCAGATGATATAGTTTTTCTTCAACCACCAATTTTCTCTTGAAGGCATTCTCCTACCACACCTTCTGGTGCATGATCATCACCCCGAGCAACCTAATCATATAAATTTAGGCTAGGGAAATAACTATATTGGTTTTTCATTCTTGTTTGATGCAGTGCGAGGCTTCAAAGGTGTTCTCAGAGTCCAATGCATACTTAAAGTTAAGTCCAATCGTTATTGGTTCCCTACAATGACGCCAAATATTGATCCCTTCTCATAACTTGGCACGCATAAACACGAGCAACAACCGTCAGTGATTCATAACAGGGTATCTGTACCATTTTATGAGGCCCTCAGCCTTATCAATTCGAACCCATCAAACTTGACGGTATAATGCAGGATCTTTTTGAATGATCAGTGCCTAATCAGTTAAAAACTGCATTCACATAAACTTTGTACTTTGTGTATGTTGTCCCGGTGACCTTATCAGTAATACTTACTCAACTCTCATACATATGATAGTGGATTCATCTGCACGCACCTTATTCTTTCTAGCCCATCTATGGCATAAACTAAATAAACAGATGACTAGCATGTTGCAACAAATGCCACACATATTGGAAAAGCAAATTGATATATTCATCTGTTGTAAAAGATTGTTAATATGTTGTAAGTTATCTAACGGCTGAAATATATTTTACAACAGATTACCCATCTGTTAGATTTATTTTAAAGCATTTTTCTTTTCTTTCCAAAATACAATAAAAAGTTATATTTGGAATCCGTTTTTTTATAATTTACATATTTGAAAAGTCACCAGTTTTATTTAATTAAGGGATATGAACAGTCGTGGCTTTTTGTTTAAAGTTCCGTCTGGCCTCCTTTCCATACTCTCACTCGATCACTCTACTACACTTACAATATAAATATGGATGATCCAGATTCGTATAAAAAGATTCATATCGAGTCCTTGCGGGAACTTCAAAGGCAGTTTGATGAACTCCAGAGGGATTTGACCGACTTCGGAGCAAGGCTGAGAAGGGCCCTGCTGCTGTCGGATGAAAAATGTCCGATTGACAATAATAATAATAATAATAATAATAATAATAATAATAATAATAATAATAATAATAATAGTAATTATAATTAGGTTATGTTTTTTTCTTTTAGCATGTGTATGCATTTTATTTTTCTCCTTTTGTATATTGGATCTATTCAAGGGATTCAAAAATATATGTCGACGGAGATTAATCTGATGCGACAGACAGATTATATGTTGCAACAGGCGGTTATTAATAAAAAAAAGATTAATGTTATCGCGAGGGGGAAAAAGACGTGAATTTTTTATTATTTAATATGAAAAACGGTTCGTAAATAAATACGTAATAAGGAAATAAATGATAAACACAATTTACAACCATAGTAAAAGAACGATTATTTAATTTTAATAACTGATTGTGACTTTTTTTCAAAAACACATAAATTCAATAATGTTGTTGATACATCAAATTACCCATCTGTTGCGACTGATGTATCAGCTGTTAGAAGAAATAAAAAAAGCTATTAAAATAGATTATCCATTTATTGCAACAGATGAAATATCTATTGCAACTGATGGTTTACCTGATGCAATAGATATACAATCTGTTGCCAGAACTCAATAAAAATAGTTATTAATTAAAGAAATGATTATTGAAAAGGTGTTTTTTTAATTTATATAGTAAAAAAGTCAGCAAATTTGGATTAATGATATGATGATAATTTTTTTTAAAAAAAAGATAGATATATGTTGCAACAGATATATTATCTGATGCAACAGATTCTCTCTATTGTTGCAACAGATAATATATCTGTTGTGTGTTGTCTGATGCAATAGTTATAGAATTTGTTGTCTCAATTCAATAAAAATGATTTTTGAAAAGAACTAATTAATAATAATAATATGAAAAGTCATGACTTATCACAAAATTTCTTAATTTAATTATGTCATGACTTTTCACAGTAATAAAAAATGTAATTAATAAATGGAGGTGAACAGTTTGATTATATGTTGCAACAGATAGGTTATCTGATGCAACAGATTTTATATTTATTGCAACAGATGATATATTTGTTGTCACAGATGAATTATCCGATGCAACAAATGTATAATCTGTTGTCACAACTCAATAAAAATAATTCTTGAAAAGAGTTGATCAATAATAATCTGAAAAGTCATGACTTATCACAATATTTATTTTCTTAATTTAATAAAAAATATAATTAATGAATGGAGGTGAATAATCGCGCCTTTTTACCTCCCATTCAAATTCAATTCTCTATAAATAGGTCTCTCCTTACTCAATTGTTCATTCAACTACACTCTATTTATTTATTGCATCTCGTCCTTCATATTACACCTGCAATTCCACCACTTTCTCTTTCCTGACTAAGGTAAGTTTCTAAGTTTTTTTCTTGCCAATTTGTAGTGTACGTTGTATTACATTCGGTCATTCTTAAGATCTTTACTTTTATTTTAAGTTTTTTGTCAATTCACATTTGTTCTAGATTATGGCTGACCTAGTGTCACTACAAGAAATATAGTTTTTTGTGATGACTTTCAGTGACGACACAAACAGTTGCCACAAAAGTTAGGATTTTTGTGGCGACATACAAAGGCTACCACAAAAGGTATAAGATTTGGGGGCGACCGTTAAAGTCTTCACTAATAATGACATATTTAGTGGCGATTATGTGTAGGTCGCCATAAATATGTAGTAGTTTTTCCAATAAAATTTGGGTTAGTGGCGACCTAGGAATTGTCGCTACTAAAGGTCTTTGGTGGCGACTTAGTCTCCACTAATAATGACATATTTAGTGGCAACTATGTGTAGGTTGCCACAAATATGTAGTAATTTTTTCAATAAAATTTGGGTTAGTGGCGACCTACGAGTTGTTGCTATTAAAAGTCTTTTATGGCGACTTAATCACTGCTAAAGGGAAATTTGTTGTGGTCATCTTTTTTGTCGCCACTAATACTTCTACTTTGGTATTTTGCCCACTTATATAGGTAAATTAATTTTTTTTTAGCGGTTATAATTGTTGACACCCATTTTTGACCTCCCGGTACTACATTTAGGCTCATATTTTAGCAAAATTATTAACTTTTAAATTATAGTATCTTTTACACATTTTTCTTGGATCAAATAAATTTTCGACGTGCCACATTCATGATTTAAAATGTACAAATTATTTTGTTAATCTTTTGATATCATTTTTTATAATTTATTAATTCAAATATAACATTTTTTACATAATTTTATTAAATTATTGGTAACTGCGCATACTCATATTTTTGCAAATATATTATCTACTTTTTCATTATTTAGTATTATTTATTTTACTATTAATATTATTATTATTTATTATTATCTATTATTATTATTATTTATTTTATACTATTATTACTATTATTTATTATTATTTACCAATATTTAAATAACAGCCTAAATTAAAATCACTTTGTCTAAATTCATTTATCTTTTAGTCATTTTCTATCCAATTTTACCTAATTTAATATCAATTTTAGCCTAATTGATGACATTTTAATTTCAAATTAATTTCTGGACATCTTTTTAAGTGACTTTAATCTCAACCGTTGATCTGAATTGATCCAACGACTGAGATCAGATTAGCCTCCATTTTCTTTTAAAGGATAAACAAAAACCTAATCCAAAATATTTTTTTCTCCAAATTCATCCCTCTCTCTCTCTTTTCTCTCTCTTCATCTCTCCAAAAACCCTTCGCCACCACCTTCTCTTCACCGCCAGCCACCACTGGCCGGTGAAATGACCCCCAAGCCCTTATTTCTCCATATCCCCTCTACATTGGAGCCGTTGCTTCGATGCTCCAGTGAAACCACCACAAGCCGTCTCCATCCTCCTCTCCCGCCGCCATAACATCCGACGCCACCAGCCACCGTCACGCCAAACCAGTCATCGCACTCCCTCTGATCTCTTCTCCATCATCAACATCAATGCACCAGCCATGGCGTCACCACCTCTCAGTCCTCCGCTGCTGCCAGCAGACTGATCCGGCGCCTTTCAAAATGCCGCCGGTAGAAACCGTCCTTTTGCCCCATCTCTACGCCCAGACTCAGTAACCCCCTTCACCAAAAATCAATGGGTGTTAAGAGTCCATTTTATGGTGTGAGCTCAAATTTTACTTGTTGTTTGTTTACTTTTCGTGATCTAAAAATTGATGAAATGGTTGTTGTGAATCTAGTGAAATCTGCTGGTTGTATTTATTTTATCATCTGTACTGTCATGCATGAAAATTTCAGTCATGGTAGTGCTTATTCTTAACCTAAATCCGAATTTCATGACCCTTTATTCGATTACTAATTATGTTGCTGCTGAAATGCTATTCCATTGGATGTCGAAAACTTATTTCTTGTGGACAGATTTCTTACAATCATGGTGGATTAGCTGATATTAATTGCTTTTATTGGTTCATTGTGATTAGGGTTGATATTGATATATTTCTATTTAATATATTATTTCTAGGTATCCACTTTTGCCCTTATTTAGAATGTGTAGATCATTTTGCTTGGCATGTTAATTTTACGTGATTAGTTCCTTACCATTTTTGTTAAGCTGCCCATATCAATATCTGTCTGCCTTATTTATTTTCTTGCATTAATTCTTCTTTAGAAAAATAATAAATAATACCTCTTCGTATGCGCCTATTTATGGCAGACGCTACAAATTCTCCTCTTTTAAGTTGATTATTATGATCTGATTTTAAAAACTACGCACTACGTACATCCCTGCATAATATATATATATATATATATATATAGAGAGAGAGAGAGAGAGAGAGAGAGAGATAAAAGTAATACGTACTTCTATTTTAACAACTTTATCATTACATGCTTAACATCAAAAATAAGTTATAAACATAATTGTAAAGCCAACAAGCATAGAAAGATAAGTTACTCAAGCATGAAAAATAGAGAAATCGTTTGAAATTATATGCTTGCAAACACCCTTATATTTCTTTCCATTCTAACTCGCCCAAAAAACAGAGAAATTATATGCTTGCAAAGCTTTGAAGGTATAATTTCAGATACTTTGAAATATGTTTGGTTTTGCTTCTTTATTTTTTATGTTAGTAATTAAAAATTGAACAAAAGTAATTCCACTAAAAGGATTTTTTATCCTTTTAGTTCCACTAAAAAAAAAATGATTCTAATGAGTTTAAAGTTCTCTATGGATCCATTTTGTGTTGATTGTACGTAATATTTGACTATAAGGCCAAGTGGAGCCTCGTGTATTATCAGTTGAGTAACATATTTGTTGTAACGCTCTGTGAAGCATACTTATATGTATTCTGGTTAGCTGACAGGTTTTCGATAGGCCCATTTACAAAGGAAATTTTGGCAAAAAATTTTAAAAATTTTGAGAGTTAACAGAATTTTAGGACCACATAATGGATAAAATGAAGTGGAAGTTAAGTAAATGATCTCATGAGTGTCTTAGATAATTCTTAAGTAAATCCTTAAGAAAAAATGTGTTAGGAATTTATATGCCTAGCATGAATAAGTTTGGTGGCGTTAGCTGAATTGAGATCTTTCTTTTTTACTGGCCAAATCTTTTTGTTAGTTTCATTGTCCTTTTAGTCTATTTTGGTTTAATAAGTTAGAATTGAAACTTCACTTTTTTTTTTATTTCAGGGACAGGTAATTTCATGATGGGAATTGTTAGCCATGAGAAGTTTGAAGATATTTTGTGATTTTCTTTCTCATATGTAGATCACACTTATTTGTTCCCATTAAAAACTATATAATTCTCTTGTGGAGAAACATATTTTAATATCGTCTTTGTACCTTTAAGTACTATAATTGTATTATTATATAATTTATATTTTCTTGGGGGGGAAAGTGAGTATTAGTGGCGACCCATAGTCGCCGCAAAACGTGAGTATTAGTGACGACTCATAGTTGCCACAAAAAGTAAGTATTAGTGGCGACCCATAGTCGCCACGAAAAGTCAATTTTGTTTAAAAAATAAAATTCAACCTTCTGTGGCGACAAAAGATCGCCACTAAAGCATTTGTGGAGACAATGGTCATGGCTAAAGCCTCATCTACAGTGGCGACTATCCCAATATCTATTTTTTAAACTTTATTTTGTGGCGTATTTGCTTTTTTTTTTGTGGCAAGTTTTGTCGCCACAGAATGTATGTGTTGTGGCGACTTACATATGTCGTCACAGAAAACTTTTAGTTACGGAAGTAATTGCTACGACCCTTTTGTCGCCACTAAAAATTATTTGTGGTAATTTTTCATACATTAGCAGCAACATTAGTCGCCACAAAAAGTTAAGATTCTTGTAATGTGTGGGACGTTTCTTTTCTGCAAGACGCCGTGAATAAACTTCAAAATCAAGTTCGTGACCTGCAATGGGAATTGGGAGGAGTTAAAGCAAGTATGCTCCGCGAGATACGCAGGCTGAGGAGGGCCTTGCTACTTTCGGTTGAAGATTGGCTAGTTGGCAATGATGATGATGATGATGATGATAATAATAATAATAATAATAATAATAATAATAATAATAATAATAATAATAATAATAACAATAATAATAATAATTAGATTATTATTTTTATTTAGTCTATTATATGTATTTTTATTTATTTTTATTTAATAAAAAAAATATGTTTGATCTTTGACATTTTAATTCATATTTAATTTTCATTCTATCTATTATCGTCTCAACAAACATATCGACGATTGGACGAAAAAAGGAATAATTTAGAATCCAGTAGCAATAGCAAGATTTATCTGTTGGGTTTGTGACACAGGGGCTGATATGTTGTTCAAAATAGATTACTCATATATTGCAACAAATAAGAAGTCTGATACAACAGATAAATAGTTTGTTTCAATAGATGACTAGTTTGTTGCTTGGCTTTGACGTTTTAATTCGTACTCCCTCTGTCTCAAATTATCCATCCCAAACTGAGATGCCACATTGATTAAGAAAAATAATTAATAACATATCTAGTTTACCACAACCCACTAATCAGTTGGTGGGATAGTAGACGTGTTTGAAATAACCATTGTTTGCTATTCAATCGATATTCCATAAAGCTTTTAACGTGGGTCGACGTATAGTCCTCCAATTAAATGATGTTTTGATATGGGACAAACAAGGGAACATCAAAATCAGTCCAAAAAACAGTCCACAAAATGGAAGAAATCCGTGAACCCTTATGGAAACCAAGTCTCGGCTTCCCAAGAACACAATAACAAGAAGATAACAAGGTGTTTATTACACCAAATCAGCGGACAACAAACTAGATTAACAACATAAGATGATGAACAAGAAGACACAAGTTTCGGATTTAACAATAACAACAAGAACACAAGATAACAACACAAACACTAAACAAGATTTACAAGAAGGTAAAAAGATAGATAGATAGATCACATGAAGGTATAATCTTAAGAACCCAAGAATGGACACTTTTGGACCCTTAACACTACACACAACAATAAACCTATCTCTTACGTGACACAAGATTGGATTCCACCTCTCTAGCATTAACGCTTCCAAACAAGCAACAACAAAAGAGAATCCACCCTATTGTTGTATACTAGTTTCGGTGGTCACTCTTCTCACTAGAAAGAGAGCTTGTTACAAGTCTTACAAGACTCACAAGTATCATCCAAAAACTAAACTAAAAACCCTACAATATTCCTTTTATAGCTATTACAAAATATAAGTTAAAATGACCAAAAGGCTCTTCAAAGAGTGGGCACCCATCTAGTGTAATTTATTGGCTGATTTGGGTGCATTTTGGGCCTATTTTACACTTTAATTGCATGTGTCAAGGCTCGGGTCCAACACGCACTCTCCTAAGTTCATATTCATGATTATTCCCGTATCATCCTCTCCATCTTGAGAGGAATTTGTCCACAAATTCATGGCTTTACCTCGTTCAATTAGTCACTTCAAAGGAAACCTACTAAAAAACATTCCGCAAAACATGAAGAGCCTAAGAGCTCAATAATAACAAGGGACGTATCAAAAAATGAGATAAAAACAGCCCACAATAAATGCACTAAAACAGTCCACAAGTTAGCCAAACCCGAGAGCATAATGTCAATAAGTCTCGAATCCAACATCTTCATTTTGACCCTCGGCTTCCTCTCCCTCTTGAGATTGTCCTTCAATCTCATCCGACTCACGTCTCCTTCTATCATATAAGTATCGTTGTAGACTCCATATCCTTTTTGTCTTTCTTTACCATGTTTCTCTTCTTAGATGTGTCAGTTTTTGGAAAGGGAAGTTTCAGTTGAGAGGCTCGATTTGGTAACGTGGAGCTTCGGTTTTGGAGCTTGGATGGGAGGAAATTGGCTTCCAAGTCCTCCTTATTGGACTTGATCAACTTACCGGGGAAGTGGTCTATCTTGTTCTCGATTTTGAGGGCTATATGGAGCTTGGCTTGTGGCATTATGTGGTGGTCTTGGAGGATTGGTCATTGTAAGTAAAGTTTCGGGAGTAAAAGTACGAGAGTTCCTTCGACTCTCCATTCGATCCAACCTCTCACGCATAGTTACCACATCCGAGTCAATTTTTTCAAGACCCGTATTTTCCCTAGTAAGGTCTCGGGACAAAGCATCAAGGAGGGCCATCCATTATGGCCAAGAAGTTACCTATAAAACAACAAACAAGTTAGTTGTACAAGAATATTCCTCACACTCCCTCTCTATTATTTTGTCTCTCGGATTTTTTCCCTCTCACTTTGATCTCACAAATTTCGTAACCTTGTACTCCGTGAGGCAGTGAGAGGTGGACCAAGTATTGTAACGACTCAAAAGGATAGGACACATAAAAGAACATATACACGAAGGACGAATTCAAAACTAACTTACAATCTAAAACTAGCTTGTAAGTTAGTAATGGAATCAACAAACGAAACTAAAGAAACAACACAATAAAACTAGAAGAACAAATTTTGAGGTTAAAATTTTTGTGTGAACAGTAACTTGGGTGATGTGGCAGCATACCATTGGTCACGGCCCCACAATTATTCACTAATTGAAGTTTACAAACTTTAGTTACTATGTAATGGAAACAATTGGTTTTGGAGGGAAAGTATATGTCTTAAATCTCCTTTAAGTCTAATCTTCAAAAGGCAAGACTTGACTTTGTACAATTCCCACAAAACAAGGTCCCTTGAAACAAGAAAAGTGGTTTAAAAGTAGATGTCAAGTCAAGAAAGTGATGGCTCAAGTCTTCTCACAAACAACTTTACAACTTGTAGGTTCACCTTTTTGAATCTATGTTTCACTTTTGGTTGTCTTAAGTTGTAAGATGAGATGAAGAACAAGATGAACACCACAAAAACCTTCAAGAACACATCAGCAACACAACAACAATTTCCACCCCACGGAAAACATCAACACACATCACGGCCAATTTTAGTGTCAACACACGGCCAAGGTTCTTTTTGGTGTTGTATTTCGATTTTAGCAAGGGTGAAGGTTGTGATGAATGTCAAGAACTCAACAACAACTTTATCAAGAGAAACAAAAACACCAACAATGTCTAACCAAGACTATAACAATAAGTCCACACGTCCAAGAACAACAACTTCAACACACGGCACTGGTCTTGTTCACAACGACAACATCAATTATTTTAATGCTCAAATCTAGATCGACTCAAAGTGTTAATAGACAAGAATACTAACACTTGAAACAAAAATACAAGCAAAATAAATCTTAGACCTAGACACACAACATTCGGCCAAGATACAACAACAACAAGTTCAACTTCTCGACCAAGATCTCAAGCTCAAGAACACGTCTTTTTTTTATTTTTTTTATTTTCTTAGCAAGAAAGCCCAAGATTGCTATTGTAAGAAGAAAACCAAAGATGGATTTGATACCAAATGATACGGGACAAACAAGGAAACACACAAAATGGAAGAAATCTGTGAACCCTGTTGGAGACCAAGTCTCGACTTCCCAAGAACACAATAATAAGAAGATAACAAGGTATTTATTACACCAAATCAGTGGATAACAAACAAGATTAACAACATAAGATGATGAATAAGAAGACACAAGATTCGGATTTAATAATAACAACAAGAACACAAGATTACAACACAAACTCTAAACAAGATTATAAAAATGTAAAAGGATAGATAGATAGACCACATAAAGGTATATTCTTAAGAACCCAAGAATGGACACTCTTGGACCCTTAACACTACACACAACAATAAACCTATCTCTTACGTGACATAAGATTGGATTCGACCTCTCTAGCATCAATGCTTCTAAACAAGCAACAACAAAAGAGAATCCACCCTATTATTGTATCCTAGTTTCGGTGGTCACTCTTCTCACTAGAGAGAGAGCTTGTTACAAGTCTTACAAGACTCATAAATATCATCCAAAAATTAAACTAAAAACCCTACAATATTCCTTTTATAGCTATTACAAAATATAAGTTAAAATGATCAAAAGGCCCTTCAAAGAGTGGACACCCATCTAGTGTAATTTATGGACTAATTTGGGTGCATTTTGGGCCTCTTTTACACTTCAATTGCACATGTCAAGGCTCGGGTCCAACACACACTCTCCTAAGTCCATATCCGTGATTATTCTTATATCATGTTTTCATTTTAATTTGAAGAAAAAGTGATTAATGCAAAGGGTAAAATATGGTTTTTTTTAATCTTTTCTTGATTAATGAAAAAGACAAGTTAAATGAGAAATCAAATTAGGAAATTTGGGACGAGTAATTGGACGTAAGGAATAATTTTGAATCCAGTAGCAATAGCAAGAGTTGAAACATATTGGTTATCTGTTGGGTTTGTGGCAGGGGTTGATTTGTGTTGTTCCAAATAGATTAATCATCCATTGCAACATATAATTAGTCTGATGCAATAGATAAACAGTCTGATGCAACAGATAAACAGTCTGATGCAACAGATTACTCATCTGATGCACCAGATGATTGATCTGTTTAAATTGTGGGCACTTATGTTGGATTCATGATTGGGGTTCTATCAATTGTTGGAAAAACAACAGTGTACCCAGATGACAAGTACAAATAAAAATCATAATTTTACTTACCAAAGTCACCTATGAAGTAATTCCAAAGTGGAAAGTGATGTAGGAAACAAAATTTGACCTAAGAAATTGGTCAGAGCAGTAGCGTTGTACCAACAACAACAAATGGTCGACAAGAAAAAGATGATAATGAAGTAGAAGATGATGATAATGAAGCAGAAGATGATGAATAAAGCAGCAGAAACAATGAAAAACAAAAATCGCTAAGAGAGAGAAAATAATAATGGATGAGGAGAGAGAGAAAGACACGTTTTTTCTCTCCGTTTCTCGTTATATTAGGTAAACATTGGGATCAAAGTATAAATTTAAAAACTTGTGAATTATTTTTAAACTTCCCCAACTTTCTTAATCCATAATAAAGTAATTGTCACCTCCACTCAATAATTAAGACTTGTGTCACCCACACCTCATTTTAAAAGTTTTTTGTCACCTATAGCCCAAAGCCCCAACAAACTCTTAGCAACAACTATATTATTGTTGGCTTATATTAATAAATGGCAACAACTTAATTTAGTTGTTGCTATATCTTGTAATTTTTTACCACAAATTTTTTATTATTGCTAAACATTTAGTTTTGTTGCCATATCAAATATTAATATAATAAATTTCAAATATAAAATAATTGTAGCGACTTTTTTGCAACAACTATAAGATCGTTGTGCTATTTCAGTAAATTGCAACAACTTAATTTAGTTGTTGCTACTTGATAATATATTTAGCAACAATAATTTTTTGTTGTTGCTAATGCAATTAATTTTGCAATAACTTTTGAAGACTTCTCACCCGAAACAAGGAACCAAAATAGTGGACCTATGAAGCTAAGATTCTCCCAAAGCTTTCTTACTGGCTGCTCTTTTACTTGAATGTTTAAATATCTACAGAGGTACTCGCAACTATGCTCATAGTAGCATCTACCTTGAGCATAAAACCCACAAGGCTTCTTTTGCTCCTCGCGCTGTCCGTGAAATAGCCGCTTTGTAGCTCCTGCATTACACCAACCATGATCTTTCTTGTTCATGGAGTTCATCGAGAGAGAATGCAGATGTTTCCCTTTATTGTGCGCTATATTCACTTGGTGTTGATGTGGCATCCTACCTTTACTCTCAGCTACTGCTTTTTTCTCCTTGTAATCTGTTGTTACCCTATTTTCCCTTTGCAACTTCCGCATTTCCTTCTCCTTTGGACACGTGTTTCCCTGTTAGACCGAGCAACAGAACTTCTGGCATGCTTTTCAGATAAAATGTTTTGCCCTTCTGCTTCATCGTCCATTTCTATCACAAAGTTTTGAATCTATAGAGGTTTCTTCCCCTGTTAAGGAGAGGATGCACTGGAGGCAGCGGTTTTTCCCCTTTACTCCATAATACCTCAACCGTAAAGGTATTTTGCTACTTTTTAGCACCATAGCTCTCTTTCACAATCCTCCCTGCTACTATTCTTGTTCCACAGGGAGGGCCAGTAGCACTCCTGGATGCAATGTTGAACATTTCATATACATTTTGTTCAAACATAACAACATCCCAGCGCACACGTCCCTTTTGCAGTTCAATCTGAAACTAGACGGGGGATACTTCTCCTCTCCACGACCATCAAGGATATCAGTGTGCTCTTTAATTCGCTGAATAAGTGTATCTTTGCTACCCGTCAATCTCAGCTCCATCTCTTCCACCTGAAGGCCCCAGAATGCCATCGTATCCAACTTTTATTCCATAACACTGCAAAAGAAAGAAAAATGGAAAGCATCAAGATTATGTACATGGTGCAAATCAATTGTCATTGAGATATATAAATATTTACTGAACTTTTTCCAACCTAAGTTTCAGCATTCTTGGTTCTCATAACAATAATAATAACAGTCATTTTCATCAGTTAACAATATACACAACCATGGGCACCCAGATTGCCATAAAATAGCTTAAGACAAGAAGGCAGATTGATGGATTGATATTTTTTAGGATGGTTGAAATAATATCAAGTCTTTAATTCCTTAAAATTAATTTGCCTTCCCGTCCTAAGGTAACGTGTTCCATATCCTTGACTTGTAGGAATTCTACCTCTCAATATGGAACTAAATTCACTATCAACTATCCACGTAATAGTTGCCTTTTAGAGGTTAATCTTAGATGAATTGAAGAGCCGATATTTTTCAAATCAGAAAATGAAACTACTAATCCTATTAGAAGCTGCTGCTAAAAGCTACTCTGAATTGGATGTTACAGTTTGCTAGACTTCTCAGCATGAAAATGGCATCTCAGAAGCTATTACGACAATACCTGTAAACACAATACTAGTTATGCCCAACTACACAAGACATGAACCTGATAATGTTTTCTCCAAGGCCTTCTTTATAGTGCAGGACGTTGGTCTTAGGTCGGATGACCAGATTAATTCCTTAGGTGGCATTTATTTATGGACAGCTTTTTATATCTTGCAGAAAGATATAAGCCTGAAAAGCAGCGGAAACCAGAAATCAGATAACAACTAATTATAAGTTTAGTTAGAGGCAGATGTCCATGTATGGATATTAAAGGAAAATAGCAGAAGAAAGAATCCCTCACCTCTTCAACATTCTGAGCTGTTTTGGCAGAGGCATCCATAAATATCAACTCATATTCGTACCTTTTCCGTTACTTATAAGATAGCACAACATGAAACCTGGGAAGAACTAAAAAACAAAGGGAAAGACTGGGATGAGAAACTTGGGTGCTGATCTTATATTGGGCTTGCACAGTCCGTTGGTCCATAAGGTTCGAAACACTCAGCCCAAAGACCCTTTTCCTCTTAGGATTCCATCCCATGTCCTTGCAGAGTTGGTCGTTGTGCCAAATATGCAATGCACCAATGCATGATCTCCTATAATACGTTTTCGAGTATCTGTTCTTGTATTTATCCCATTCTGCTTTGTCTTTCTCCATCACCTTCGTGCTAGGTAGCTTGAATTTTATATCAAGAAGCTCTGCCAACCATCAGCACCTTATTTCTGAAGTGTATAGATTAGCTATGCATTCTGAGAATCCAATTATTGCCAGTTGTAGAATTTGGTGATGGATGCATTCCCTGATAATAGCAATCCAGAATATCATCATTTTCACATTAAATACATAGTTTTGGTGCATCTCATTTATTTACTCGGGACTGCAGCAGAATCATTTGAGCCTGCTATGAATTCCTGATATTTTGGTGATTCAAAAATGTGTGTGAGCTTGTATATTCCCTTGAAGTCGGTAGCCAGTATGACCAAGTCTGATTTAATCGGTTCCGCCCGACCTTCAAACACGATACACTCTTTTGAGAAACCAAATTTCTTAGCTTTATTGAGCTTGAGACATCCTTCCTCTACTCTGTCGTAGAATCCCTCAGGCACTGTAGAAACTAAACACGCACTCAATTCATTTAAGAAACTATGATCTGGCACCATCCCATGTTTTGAGAGCTTGAGCTTGTGTTTTATATGGCTTTCCACAAACTTTGAGAAGCCCCGCCTCTGTAAAAAATGAGTTGACTCGATTAATACTGCAGGGATGTGCTCACGCGTCATTTTTTTATGAGTTTAGTCTGTAATTACCAGAGGTGAGAGAATTGTAGCCATGAGATACAAAAGAAGGCCTTCACCAGGTTTATGCACCATAAGTTCTGAGAATCTATTTAAATAGAGTTTATCCATAGGGAATCCCCACGGGAAGTAATCAGGAACGTTCCAATGTGGTGTCCTGATTACAACAGTGCATGGACGTTCAACCCCTACAAAATTGATAAGTTCATAGAAGATCAAACGTAGTTAGCATCTCAGTAGTGGATAAGTTTAGGGTTCCAGTAGCATACTATTTACCGTGGAGCACTCCATGGCAATGTCCAATCCTGATTTTGGGAATCCAACAATGGCCACATATTTTCCTTTGACAAAGTTGGTTGCAGTTGCGGAGTCCATCTTTGAATAATCCATTGAATGGATTACTTTGCCTTCAAAAGCTTCAGGGCCTATTACACATTCACTGCTAATCTGTAATAGGTTATATTTCACTAATAGTATATAATTTTTTAATATACATATCTTAAATCATTTCCTTTATATTACTGCTTGATACAGAAATAGGACAGGGACAAGAAGTCCAACAAGGTATAGTATAGATATGTGAGATTTGAGTGTAATTTAATGCTTGGTTATGGGCGCAGGTGAATTTAATAGCTTTCACCCAAATTTCATACTTACATATACTATATAATAAGTTTCTTCAATATCTATAAATATATGATGGATGGACTCAATAAAGCGTCGTTATAAAAATCCATAAATTTTTAAAATATGGATGCAGAAATCCGATGTCACTGATAAATAAACAATTTTGTTGAGGTACTATTCTCCCTCCAATATATGAAGTTCACTGATTAAGATGGAGTAAATCTTATCTTCTGCGTGAGCATTTCAATTGTAAATACTACAAGATCCTGGGTTCGGTTCTAAGAAATATTCGTATGATATGCGGAGCCGCGGACTAAACTAGACTAAATTATCCTGAAATTATAGTTTTGAAATTATAGTTCTTGGACTAAAATCCTAAGTTGGCT
Organism: Capsicum annuum; assembly: GCF_002878395.1. NCBI lineage: Eukaryota > Viridiplantae > Streptophyta > Magnoliopsida > Solanales > Solanaceae > Capsicum > Capsicum annuum. The sequence continues at coordinate 64,725,282 of NC_061116.1, read as the reverse complement.
GTGATGAGGTGGATATGTATGAGTAAATGATTTTGTTGGTTACCTTTATGGATAGGGTTGTAGTGTCTTGTACAGTGACGTTCCATTTCCCTTTAGACATCCATTCTCCGTTCCAACTAATTACGTCCGTCTCAAAGTGCCCGGGTTCATAGCTGAGGTTCAACACTTTTTATTGAATTGAATGTGTGTGAGCAAATCAAAGTGACTTGCATACGATTCAATGGACTCCAGCACGGTGTGGTAGTCAGGGAACATTTTGGTTACGGAATCAGGCCATGGAAAATTAGAGAATTGGTAAAAGGGTTTTGGTGTCTGCAGCTTAGTGCTCTCAATGGTCTTAGTAAATATTACATTAATGCTTGAGTTTTTTTTACTCTTATAGTACAACTCTGTCTCTTCCTCGTTTCCGTATCCTTCCTTTTTACAACATACTAAGTTAGTATTTGTACTCAATTTTACAAAATGGCTTCCTGCTACATTTTTCATTATGGCTACAAATTCAATTAGTACAAATGAGACAAGTACTGCAAGCCTTATGAATGACAACTAAGTAAACTTCATAAATTAGTCAAGTTCTCTGCCAGAAATATTTCGCAGGTATTGGTGCAACTTTTCTTGGGCAATTATTTTACTTAACCTGCGTATACAAGGAAATTTGAAATGTCTTCTATAAAGTACATCTGATAGGCATTAGTATTATTATTACATATTAAACTTGTGCTAGTGTTGGGTGCTGCTATTTTACTACAAAGGTTATGTTGTTAAAAGTAGTTCTCAGTGAGCAAATAATAAAATAGTTAGCAAAACCTATAGGGCCTATAGACCCAATTACGTACTAGGAGCATTTACCTCGAGCTATTGGTAGATTATTGGGGAAAGGAGAAAAGACGAAATTTGCTATAGAGAATGCGACGAAGATTAGGATTGTGATTGCGGATTGCAAGATACATATATTGGAGTCTTTTTTGAATATTAAGATTGCTAGAGATTCACTTTGTAGTCTCATTTTGGGTCCTCTTGCTGGTAAGGTTTATTCTAAGCTTAGAGTTGTTATTGCTCAGATCGAGATGCTTCAATTTTATTATGAGAAAAGATATCATTTTCCTCCGAACTTGTCGTCACAACTCATTTTAGATCTTTAACTTAACATACATTTATTTACCCCTTTTAACATCTTTAAAGTGTATTAGTTTAACCCTTAAAGATGTAATACCACTCTCACAATGGAGAATGCGTTACACGCGCGCACACGTCAGCGCCGCATCACTGCCACTTCAGAGCCACGTAAATAATTTTTTTTTTGTAATTCATATATATATATATATATATATATTTTAAAAAATATAAAAGACATCCCATTTGCTTTCTTCTTTAGCCCCTCCTGCCCCCCTCCCCCCTTACCCCTTGCCCTGCTCTTCCTCCTCCTCCATCAAATCCGTCCCTATCCTTGCAAACATCCCCCGCCCTCCTGCCCCCCCGACGTCAGTATTTCTTTCTACTCCCGATAAATAAATTCGTTCATCTCTGTCCCTGCAAACACTGCCTCCCCAGCCCCTTTTTTCTTTCTCTGTAAATTTGTAGAGATTTTCTAGCAAATTGGCACTACTTCTCAAACAAATTCATCACACACTATTGTTCAGAATTCTTCCCCGCAAATACAAAACACAGATAAAATTGAAGCCACCCACATTATTCTAGTAAATTCTCTGCTACCAAATCTCCTTAAGATATGAAAAAATTTTCACTTTAACTATTTAAGAATTCCAGATTCACTTCAAATCAACTACAAGGTCTAGAAGCCAATGAAATTTTAAAGGTTATTTACTTTTTTCATTGCAAATTCAACATAAAATCACCTGCAAAATGCCGCCTACCCCTTTCTTTCTTTCTTTCTTTCTTTCTTTCTCATACTCCATTGAAAAAATTCATCCACCCCACCACCCCTGCAAACACTTAAAAAAAGTTAAACTAATAATCTTTCAAAAATTCAAGATGAGTCAAACTCAATATAATCAAGTTAAAAATCGCAACATTTGGTTGAGACATTTCATCAAACATCTTGAAGTCATCTCTAAAAAGACCTCTTCGACTTCAGAGACTGATCTTTCTCAGTTTTTTCTCCAAATTATAAGTGAAAATTTTTATGGTAAACTAAAGTAATTGCTGCCAATTCATCCATATTTCGTAAGTGAAAAGAGGACTGAGTTAGGGATGACTAATGGATCAGTAGGGAATATGAATTACAAGTGAAGATTGTTTTTCTTTCTGGTTTGGACTTGTTGAAAGATAGGGGAGTGTCGATCCAATTCTTGAAGAAGAAAGTTGTGATTTTATATATATATATATACATATATATATATATACATATATATATATATATACATATATATATATATATATATATAAATATATATATAAATAAAAATAATAATAAAAATAATAATAATAATAAAAGTGGGATCATTTTTCTTTTTTAAAATAAATACATGCTTTTTTTTTTCTTTTTTTTTTAAAAAAATTCTACGTCAGCTTTAAGGAGATAGTAATTCACTTTAAAGATGTTAAAGGGGGTAAATAAATGTGTGTTAAGTTAAAGGTCTAAAGTGAGTTGTGCCGACAAGTTCAGAGGGAAAATGATGTTTTTTCTCTTTTATTATTTTTGATTTATAAAATGTTTGGAGTATCAAGTTTTGGGTTTTCATATGTAATGTACTGATATGTTAAGGTTTTATAATAGACTTGTTTGAATACTACAAGTATTTGGTGAGTGTGTATACAAGAAGATGAGCTTATACGTACGAATCGAGTTACTATCTGGCCATGATTTTAGCTTAATATCAGTGTTGTTTGTATTATCTAATGTATGCATATGTTGTATGATTATTAGCTACTCTCATTTGATCTGACAGATTATGATATGACTCTTGCAATGAAAAAAGTTAGATAAGTTATGAGTGCATATGTTCATTTATATTTGTTTAGAGTACACTTTATATTAAATAAGCTGAATGTATATTGAAAACAACCTATCTACCTACAAGGTTTATGCTTTCTCCTTCTCCTTGCCCCTTACCTCATTCATTTTCTGTATAATTTCATTGTTCTCCATTTTAGATGTCTTTATCTTTTTAATTAAATTGAAATAGACAAACACAATATGAAATGTATTTGAGGTGCATATTTTCTTCGAGCTTATGATCTCTGTATTGATGAGCAGAGTTGCTGAAAGATTTACCTGGAAAGAAAAAACAAGAATCAAAGACCCAAAAGGAATTAGAGAAGTTAAAAGATAGCTTGACTTTTGAGAAATAAAATTTAGAAGTGGCTGATTATGATTGTGAAAAATTTAGATTTCTACGCAATGAGAAAGACGCAGAGTTTCAGGTGTTTGTTAAATGTAATTAAATTTAATTTATTAAAATATCAATTATCTCATTTTATTACTCCATTCTTTACAGGCTGCCCTAACAAAGAAGTGAAACTTAGAAATGCAGTTTTCGAAGTTGAATTCTCAAGGTGTGAAGAAACATATTACGAAAGAGTTGGTTGAAGCAAATAATCAGGTAGAGATAAATTTGTGTTTGGACTTTATTCTCTATTTAAATAAGTCAGTAATCTATAAAATACAAACTTATGGGGCTTTCACTTACAGGTCTTATAAAAAATTCAAGAAGAGAAGGAAGCGCGTATCATGTTGCGTACTGCAGAAGAAACAAAGAGTGTATCATTATGTGATTCTCTTTGCTTTTTAAATTAATATGTGTCTAAACTTACCTTATCTAACTACAACTATATTTATCTTTTATTTGTAGGATGAATGTGCTTGATTAATCAACATTGCTGTAATACAAGTGCTATCGGGAGAAGATTTTTTTGGAAGTAGGCATCAATCTTATGTATTGACCTTTGCAAATTTATATAATTTTTAATTTTAATAATTGTGTAAAAATTCTAAAAGCAATGTGTATTATGTATGTACCAACTATTCACAAATTGTTGCTAAATGCGTATATAAAATATTCAACTTATTGCAATTAAAATTATTGTTGCTAAAAGCCATTCTAACAGACTGCTAACTGACTTTTTGTCAAGTTTTTGCAACAATTAATTTTGTTGGTAAAGAAATTAATTTGTAGCAACATTAATTTTTTGTTGTGAAAAAATTTATAAGCCACAACAATATGAATGTAAGGTAACAATTTCTTTTGTTGCGTTAAATTAGTTTTTAGCCATAATTTATTTTGTTATTGTAAAAACTTTTCGCATCAACGTTTATTGCAACGACATTTCAACAACTTTTTTACTGTTGCAAAAAGTACTTTTAGCAACAACATTCAATATATGGCAACAAAAAAATTATTGAAAAATGTGTTCTTTCTTGTAGTGACAACTAGATGTAAAGCTTATGAATGACACTGAGATTAAGAAAGATGAGGAGGGGGATATAATGCTGAAGCTGAAGAGCTCCTCAACTGATGTCGAGGAGTATTATTTTGGAAAGGAAAGGGCGAAAGAGAAGTAGAAGAATTCTTCTTCCCACAAAGAGGAAGAAAAAGCTTCCGACTCCGACTCTGAGGAGGAGAAGGTTGCAAAGAAGAAGAAGGGCAACTAAAGCCCTAAGGCACTTTGCAGGGAGTAAAATATATACCGCGCATCATTTCGTTTACTCAATTTCAATTCTACAAGTGCTACCAGCATAATCAAAAGGCAATAAAACTTTTACAAGTCTCTTTGCTCCACTAGATCAATAACATCCATTTATTTTTGAGTTTTCAACTTATAATTTTTTATATATTTACTAAATTTCTCTATATAAATATTAGATCCGCACGAAAGTTATTGATTTTTCAAAAGAATCCCACCCACGCCCTAGATCCACCCCTGCCAGCTCCCACGAATAACATTTTATGTTTCTTGTTTAGTATCTATGTTGTAAAAATACTGCTCCCTATATAATAACAACTCATATCGGAAAGCATATACAAACATGTATACTAAATAGGAAACATAAAATACTATCTGAAAGAGGGGGGATAGTTGCAGTTGAAGTGGGAGTGAGGAAAATTGGTGGAGTGCAATATATATTTGACACCCTGCGGAGTACCAGGGGATTTAGTTACCCTTCTTCTTCTTCTTAGCAACCTTTTCCTTCTCGGAGTCGGAAATTCTTCTTTCTCTTCGTCCAAAGAAGAAGAAATTTTGACTAATATCAGTCATTTTTTAAATCAATTCTAATATGTTTTTTGAAAATTCTACAAAATTAGTATAAACGTTGTTGATAGTAATGTATTAGATTTTTTTTTTTAAAAAATTAACTGATCAAAATGAACAGTGGACAACGTTAAAGTAAGAATTGTGACTGATAGTAATATTTTTGGCTTAAAACGTTACCAATAGTAACGAGACTCTGCAATTCTGTCACTGCCACTTAGTCAAATTAATTCTGCAGAGTCTGATATGATAGAGTTACAGAGTCTCATTATTATTGGTAATGTTTTAAGCTAAATGCGTTATTATCAGTAACAATTCCTACTTTAACGCCTTCTACTATTTATTTTGATTTGTTAATTTTTTTAAAACTTAATACGTTATGTTTATACTAATTTTGTAAAGTTTTCAAAAAGTATATTATTTTGATGAATTAATTTTAAAATGACCTATTTTGGTCTAAGAATTCGAAGAAGAATCCTTTTCGTCGGAATGAGAATCTTCTTTTGCTTCCTCTTCAGCGTTTTTCTTCCAAACGTAACATTCCCGACATCAATTGAGGCCCTTAAGCTTCAACATTTGATCTTCCTCCTCATCTTTCTTAATCTCAATGTCGTTAGTAAGCTCTATATTCTTATCCATCTACTCTGGTCTTGCTTCTACTCATTTTCATCAAGTTGATCACCTTTGTTGTTTGACCTGGAAGAAATTTTCTTTATACTACTTGAAGCTATTTTGTTATTAGCCTCATTTTTATAGGAAAATGTTTTCCAAAACCAGTAATGGGCTCTTGTGTCACAACAGTTCCTAAAAGAAGTTAATGGTGATAGGCAAAGAAGATAACATCGAAGCAAAATATTTAGATAGACATCTCGCTCTCGCTATTACTGCTAATTACTTCCCTCTTTTTCCTTTACTTTTCCTTTTACTTTTTCCCAATTGTTGGTGATGGTGAGTAATTTAATTAATATTAAGGGTGTGTTTGGTACGAAGGAAAATGTTTTTCGTGAAAAATATTTCTCTAGAAAATGTTTTCCAGCAAAACAAGTTGATTTTGTTTTTTTGGTTGGTGGATGAAAAATATTTTTCATTTTCGAAAAATATTTTCTAGTATTTGATTAGTGAATGAAAAAATATTTTTTAAAACATACATTTTAGTGTTTAACTAAAGCATAAAAATACATTTTACAATTCTTTTTAAAAAAATAAATTAAAAAAATAATTTTTTTTTTTTGGAGAGAGGGGGGGGGGGGGGGGGGGGGGGGGGGGGGGTGTCAGAATAGGCAGTACATGTGGGGTAAGAAAAAGTTTTAAATTTTTTTTATTAAGAAAATTAAAAAAATTGGCGGGGGAGGGGGTTAGTAGGAGCTGGGGGTCAGAGTAGGGGAGTGAGGGGGAAGGGGGAAGAAAAAAATTATTTTTTTTTTAAAATAATTATTTTTTTTAAGGTTGGGGTAGGGTGGGGTGGGGGAGGGATGGGAGAGGGAACTGGTAGGGAGAGGGAGAATAGGGGTTGGGGGTAAGAGAAAAGTCTAAATTTTTTAATAAAATGTAAATATTATTTTTGGAAGGGGGGGTTGATAGGGGTAGGGATAGGGGTGGGGTGGGGGTAGGGGATGGATTTAGAAAAAGTTTAGAAATACTTTTTAAAACAATTGAATTTTGGAGTTCGGGTAGGGGTAAGGGGTGGGATGGGGGTAGAGGTAGGGGTAGAGGTAAGGGGTGGGGTGGGGGTGGTATCGGGGTGATAGGGTATTGGGGACGAGGTAGATAATTTTGAGAATTGTATGAACATTTCAACTTTAAAGTGAGGTTAAAAGAGAGTTTTGAAAAATGTTTTCCTTACTTTTTGAAGGGAAGTCATTTTCCTTAGATTTAAGGAAAATAAGTTGGTTTGAAAAACATTTTTCAAAACATATAAGCCAACCAAATATAAAAAAATTGAAAAATATTTTCTGAAAAATGTTTTCCTTTGTACCAAACACACCCTAAGAGAACACATTGTGACTTGTTTTCATTATATCTTATATATTTTTAACATTAAAAAATTCATATATTTAATGATACCATTTTTATTTTATAATTACAAAAAACACATATGTTTAATCATACCTTGTATATTTTTAATATTAAAAAATATATATTTTTGAATGGTCATAAGGAAATAAGGATTTTCCCAATTGTTGGTGATGGTGAGTAATTTAACTAATATTAAGAGAACACATTCTGACTTGTTTTGATTATATCTTAAATATTTTTAACATTAAAAAATTCATATATTTAATTATACCATTTTATTTTTATAATTACAAAAGACACATATCTTTAATCATAACTTGTAGATTTTTAATACTAAAAAATATATATTTTAAATGGTCATAAGGAAATAAGGAAATAAACATGTTGTGAAGTTTCTTACGATATAAAGTAAAAGGTTTTCTTCTAAGGATGATCATAAGAAATTGAATGATGTGATGTATCTTACAAGTATGTGAATATTATTGTTGTATAAGCTCTAATATTTTTTTTAAAAAAAAATGTTAATTTTGCTTATTGACTTTGTTTTCTATGACGAGTGTAGAGTTTTCTAGTTAGACAATTATGTAAGGGCTCGGTTGGGTGTGAGATATAAGGTATAATAGTCTCAGGATAAAATGAAAGATTGTTTTATTATGTGTTTGATTGGAGGTATTAGTTAGTCTTGAGGTTATTTATCTCATTATTTATATCATAATAATAGGATAAGTTATCTCATATACATGGTAAGATAATTAATTTCAAAATAGCTAATTTTGAAATTAATTATCTAGAATAACTTATTATTTATGCTATAATAATGGAATAAGTTATTCCATATATGTAAAATAACTGATCTCAAAATAATTGCTTGTGAAATTAATTATTTCAAAATTACTTGTTCTCAATCAAACAAACCCTACTGCAATCCAAAATGACGATGCAATTTTCAGTCAAAACAGTATAATCAAAACTTTCATTTCACCGTTAGAGCCTTATCTTCCTTTAAACACAACTTTAGCAGAATAATTTTTGAGCATTTTAGAATATCATTTGATGCCTTGGTATTCATATCCAGCTGACCACTCTATTCGTAAGATTCTATATATTAGAAGAAGAGCGACTTTCAACGTGCAGTTTAATGACATTAAATATCAATTTGAAGGTATTAAAGTCATTTTATAAAATTAATTTATTAAGAGATATTGTCTTTTGTTCTTTGTTGTTTGGACCTTATCAAAAACTTAAAAAAAATACCCACATTTTCTTATTTAATTACACACTATGTCATGCAATAAATGCTTAAAGAATATGATGGACCCATTAACTTTTCTATTTGTTTTGTGGAAAAATTAACTAAATAAACTTATTAGATTGTTTATTACAAGTTATAGTAAAACTTTTTAGTTTTTAAGTTATAACAATTTTCATTTAAAAATAATAGTTAAAAATATATTTTTTATTTTTTATTTAAAATACAAAAAGTGATTACTATAAAGATTTAATACATCTAATATACAATATTCTTTCCTTAAATGTAGTTAACCTTAATTATTGATATCAATCCCACCCCCAAATCCCTCTAACTGTTTTTTTCTTCTATTTTAATGCTTTCATTAAGAGTTTTCACCTCCATACACTATCTTCTATGTTCGACACGATTTACTTATTCTCAATAAAATAATTTCGTAATTTTTGTTTCTTTTATGCAATTGCTGAGAATTATTTTTTGAAAGAAAAACAAACATAAGTAATTGTTGTGTTATAAAAATATAAATTTTGATAATTTACATTCAATCATGATATGTCATGAAGAGAGAGGAGATTCATCAGGTATGTTAAATTATTTATCAAAGTTGATATTTTATAATCAAACGTATTTAAAGAATTAAATAATTTTTTGAATTCGTTATTGTTACATTGTTGAATTTTGTATAATATGATGATGAATTACTCTTGAAAGATTAAAGTTGATTTGAAGTTGTGTATGTTTATCAATTGCATGACAAAAGCAAGAAAAATAAAGTAATTGTTAAAACAGGTATATCGAGGGACTTTGGTATTGATGAGATTATGTATGATGTAACTACCAACTACAATGGATTAGTAGAAGTAATCGTAATACAGCTGAATATAAACACAACTTCAAATCAACTTGAAATAAGGTACATAATAAGTGATAGATGCCCATCTATGGTTATACACAATGACACAAGTGTGAAGGTCTATCTGGAATAGAAGAAAAACAGTTGCTGATTTTTTCTTAAAATATTCATTGTACGTTACAACTAAGGATATATCGGACGAGCGAATTCATCCAAATGAAGGAGCCATTGTTTACGTTGGAAAACAGAATTGTAACAAAAATACTCCGGAACGGAGAAATTTATTTTCAAATGATTGTATTCGTTTGATAGGGTTAAGTCCAGATTTTGAAGAAGTTGAAGAAGAACGTGTGAAAATAATTGGTGATGTAACGAATATCAACATACCTGTAAAACAGATGTACAAGGATAAACAAACATTGGCTAATGTTATGGCATTGCACGCATTTGTGAAACAGTTCTCGTATTGCACTGAAAGGTCAAACGCTAGCAGGTAATAAGTGTGTTATTTGTATTTTGAAAAGTTTGTCAGTTTATATTTTTGTGTATTAAATCGGATATAATTATTGAATGTAAGTCGAATATATTTTTTTTAAAATTAAATCATAAATATTTTTGTAAATGTAAACAACTACTATTTGGTTTGTGTGGTGGAAGACTGTACTTGGTTTCTTCGTTCTTCAAGAATTAACAAATCAAACATTTTTAAGATAAGGAAATATTGTGAGATTCATACATGTTCAATAAAGGACCAAGTTTATGCAAGGCACCAAGAAATGACAAAAGTCGTAGCTGGATTGATTTTAGGTAATTATGTGGACACCAAAAGAATATACACTCCCAACGATATTATTTCTGATATATAGAGGCAACATGGAGTTTCACCAAATTATCATCAGACATGGCGTGCAAAAATCAAAACAGTTAATATGTTGTGCGGTAATCCTACCGAATCATAACAAAAGATCACAGGTTATTTATATATCTTGAAAAAGTATTATCCTGGATCTGTTGTCAGTTAGGAGAAAACTGAAGAAAATAGATTCTTGTATGTTTTGTTGCATTAGATGTTTCTATTCGGGGATGAAAATATTGCAGGCCAATTATTGTAATCAATGGGGAACCTCTAAAATCATTTTACGGTGGAACTATGCTGACGACAAACACTTTGACCCAGGAGTTAATGCTTATTTTTTTAATATTTCTTTAAACAAAATCTCAGTATTATAGTTCATTGTATAATATTGGTGTGTCTTATGTATTTTTTTTGATTGTTTTGAAAAAAGTAATCAACCATGATATTATATGAAGTATGTTATGAAAGTAGGTCATATACTACCCCTTGCTTATACTATGGTTGATTCAGAAAATACCGCATCTTAAACTTGATTTTTTTGATAAATTTAGAATTACATTTGGTGAAAGGGAAGCTATCTGTATAATGACTGATAGAGACGAGAGCATATGGAAGGCAATAGCAACAGTATATCCTAATCTGTCACATCATGCTTGCATTTGGCATTTGTGGTGCAACATAAAGGTTAACTTTCATAAGAATCTTGAAGAATTACATAAAAGTTTTTTTGCAATGAAAAGACATATACTGTACAATAATTTGAAGAGTTAATGGAAAGGGTGAACCAAATAGATAAGAAAGTGAGGGAGTATTTATTTAAAATTGGCTATTAAAAATGGACAAGGGTTCATTCTACTGTGAAACAGACTTGGACTATGACATCAAACATAACGGAGTCTATCAACAACACCAACAAAATAGCTAGAAGATTACCCGTGATTTCAACAATGGATTTTATGAGGTTAATGGATGAATCATGGAATGCAAAACAGCATGAGGAGGCAAAAACACGTTAATAGAGTTGACAGTCAAATATAATAATATTTTGACCACTAATCGTTTGATTTCTCAGAGAATGATAATAATTACTTTATACATGACTTAAATTTTATATTTATTGCTTTGTGTATTAAAGTTACGTGTGAATGTAGGTAAAAGCATCAAATGAATTCCTGCATACTGTAATTAACAGAGCAAAAAGATTCATTGTTTGATTGCAAAGAAGAAAGTGCAGTTATAAAGAATTTCAATTGGATGAAATACCATGCTCTTATGCTATGACTGCTATTACATATAGAAACTAACATGACGAGAACTATTACTTACCTTACTATAATAACAAAAATTTCAGAGATTCTTATTCCATACCAATTGAACCTCTTCCTTGTGAAAGTACATGAAAAATATCATATGAAGTATTGGATGAAGTTATATTGCCACTAGATTCAAAAAGAACTCTGGAAAGATCATGTTATGAAAGATGGAAAGCACCAAATGAAGAAAAGTGTAAACATTCAAAGATTACATGTAGTAGTTATCATCTGTAAGACCCCACAAAATTCTAATCTCAACTCAGTCTTTTAAGTTTGCTAAGGGGTTCCAAGACTTAGAAAATTTTAGCTAAGTATTCAGACTTAGTATTATTTTGGCCTTTGTAATTTGGCAACTCTATTTCAGGACTCTTATGATCGCAAAGTATCGATCTTTAGATTGATTCATGGTAAGGAATGTTAGTAGGTGTTCTCGGACGAGTTTCATATTTTTTAACCTCGTTTGAAACACATTTGGAAATCCAAAATAGTGTATGAACGCAATCTCGACGCGGTACATCGATCATCGCATCAGCCATCGCACCGATCAATATTTTTTGTTGGCTCCAGTGGAAATTTTCAGTGAACCAACGCAGACTCGACGCGGCGCGTTGGCCATCGTGTCAATGCCAACGACGCGGCGCATCGATCTACGCATCGATAGTTCAATTTTCAGTCATTAAAATTCGAGTTCTTAGGGGTATTTGGATCTTTTTCCACGTCCTTCAGCCTACAAAACCATGAAATTTAGCCTTCTATTTACAACATACACTCATGATTTCACAAATTGCTTAAGAACAAAAATCCTAGGTGATTGAATTTCAAATTCAAGGCTCAAGATTCCACCATTAATCTTTAAGAATTTAACAACCAAGGTATGTCAAGTGTTCATCCAAGGGTTCCTTCCACCCTTGGAGTCCAAGAAACTCTTTTAAACTTCAAGTAGCTTGATTTGATGCTTTTCATGGTTTGGATTCAAGTGTATTCATGATTATAATGTTGATTGGATTTCTATTCCATGATTAAGTGCAAGATTTATGTAAAAACAACTATTATGTATGTAGTATTATGTGAACTATTATGTATGTAGTATTATGTGAATTCATGTTAAATCCTTGAAATTGTGATGCTCCTATGTTGATTAGTACTATGTACATATTCAATGCCTTCCAAGTGTTTGATGAGTTTTTCATGAGAATTAAATAATAAAATTATATCATGTTAGCATGTATTCAAGTTCATGTCATGCAAGTGTTTGCCAGAATATCCCAAATGAATGAATAACGATCAAGTAGTTATTTATCATGTTTCAAGATTGTGCCATGCCTATAATTTATGTTATCGAGTCCTGGGGGTATTTAATACCCATCAATTTAGCTGATTACCTAGAGATATGGTCAGTCTCAGGATAATATTAGTCATGTTACGATTAGTAGTACTCTCAGTCAGTTATAAAACTCAGGAGAAACTCAGTAGACTCAGTATCAGTTTAATCCAGTTCAGTATTCATTTCAGGCCTCAGTAAATTCAGCCAGTTAACAGAATTCAATAGTATTCCATCAGTCAACAGAACTCAATAAACTCAGTTCAGTTCAGTTAGATAGTAAATTTAGTAACAGTTCAGTTAAGCCTAGTATGAACTAGGAAATCAGTTCAGTGTCTATTCAGATGAGAGTAGGATTCAGCACCAAGTTAACCCAAGGATGGGGGCATTCTTGCCAGCAGAGGATTTGACCTTTAGTAGCAATCCCTGTATTATAGAACTACGTAGCAGTATAGGTTGAAATATCTTCCTGCCAGACTAGGTCGTAAGAGCTTCCTGTTAGAGAGGGTTAACTCACAGTTGTCTTTACCCATGGCACGATACTGACACTCTTCCAACTGGAGTTATAGGTTGGACCCTAATCTATTCAGAAAGGGCCATGTCGGTTAGATGATTTCCTCCTAAAGTCTCAGTTTTAGTTTCAGTCTCAAAATAGAACTCAGTTCAGTTCTACAAATTCAGGACTGTCAGATACAGTCACTCAGTTTAGTACGGAGCTTAGTATAGTTCCACAGGATCAATACTGTCAGATACAGTCACTCAGTTATCAGCTACATATCATCAGTAAACTCAGATATCAGTAAATCAATAATTCAGAACTCAATATCTAGTGTTATCACGATCTTAGTTACAATATACGTATTCATCCATGTACTCTCATTCTGCTATATTCATGTCATTCAGTAAGTATTATTCATGCACATGAACCCATGTATTTTAGCCTTTCTCACTTTGCATACTAGTACATTTAAAGTACTAACACATACCTTTTTTTGTGGTATAATGTTTTATATCATAGGTTCAAATATGTGGGCTCCCGATCATACTTAGCATTTCAGATATTTAGCTGATAGAGTTAGTGGTAAGTCCTCTTAGTTTGAGGACATAATGATTATTTTAGTAGTTTAGTTTATTTCAGTAGTTCGGAGTTAGTTGGGGACTTGTCTCATCAACTCCATATCTCAGACATTTTAGAGGCTTTTTCAGACTAGAGTATTTTCAGATAGATGTTTTAGTTTTGGTATTATTATACTGTATTCAGTTTTATTACATTATTGAACCTTATGGCGTATTTTCTGCCTAATTTTCGCATATTTGCAATATTACTATTCATTTATTACAGCAGGTGTCAGTCATGGGTTAGCTTGTGGTCCTTCGAGATTATGAGCACCTTGTAGCATCCGGGGTACAGACTCGAGGCGTTACAAACTTGGTATCAGAGCCTAAGGTTCAATAGAGTCCTAGGAAGTCTGAAAGCCGCATCTAGTAGAATCTTGTACATGGGTGTGTAGCGCGCCACACTTACAGGCAGGAGGCTGCGAGGTGTTTTAGGAAATATTTCCCTTTTTCAGTATTCATATCGTGCGAGTGAGCATGAGCTCTAGTTAAAATCCCTGTCTAATCCAAATTTCTCTTTTGTTTATAGAATATGCCTCCAAAGAAGACTAAAAGAAGAAGGACAGGAGACCATTCAGAACCCCAGCCCATCCAGCCAGATCTTCTAGACGAACACGTCTCCCACACCGAGTTTAGAGCAGCTTTCACCACCCTAGCTCATTCTGTGGCAGCCTAGAATAAATGTCTAGCTACTATTCCGGCCAACCCAGTGGCCAATACTACTGCTGCCAGGATTCAAGATTTCACCCAAATGAACCCTCCATCTTTTACTGGGTCTAAGTTAGATGAGGACCTTTAGGAGTTTCTTGATTAGGTGTAGAAAGTTACAGACATTATGGGGGTGACTGCTGTTGAGAACGCTGAGTTGGCCACATATCATTTGCAGGATGTGGCCGCCTCATGGTTCAAATAGTGGAAAGCAAAAAGGGCCGCAGATGCAGGGCCCATAGAATGGGAGGAGTTTGCTGTTAATTTCTTGGATAGGTTCTTCTCTCCAGAGTTGAGAGAAGCAAAGGTTTTGGAGTTTATAAATTAGAATCAGGGCAACATGATGGTGAAAGAGTATTCTCTTAAGTTTATTCAATTAGCTAGATACGTTCCTCATATAGTAGCGGATAACAGATCTAAGATGAGTAAGTATGTGTCTGGTGTGTCTAATAGTATGGTCAAGGATTGTAGGACCACAATGTTGATTAAGGAGATGGACATATCCAGGTTCATGGTCCATGATCAGCAGATAGAAGAGGATAAGAATAAAGAGAAGGAGAGGGAGAACAAGAGAGCGAGAACAAGTAGTTTCAACTTCGCTCAGCCGAAGTCAGAGGGTGGGAATCATTCTCAGTTGCACCCAAAATCCTCAGTTTCATCTCTGTCCTCAGCCAGTGCTCCTGTGCTAAAATTTAGAGACGGCAACAGAGATAGGGCGTTAGGCCCTAAACCCCAAGGTAATGTTAGTAGTGCCCAAACCAATCCCCTTTGTCAGAAATATGGTAGAAACCACCAAGGTATCTGCAGAGCTGGTAGTGATGTGTATTTCAGATATGGCAAGCCAGGCCACAGGTCAGACAGTATCCTCAGGTGGGTTCTCAGAGTCAGCATAACTGTCCCCAAGCTTAGTTCGGTCACCCGAATCAGCAGGGTGCTGCATCCAGTGCCACAGTGGGTAGCGCCCAAATAGACTCTGCGTACTTCAGTCCCGATAGGATCAGGAGAGTTCTCCTGATGTGGTCACTGGTATGTTACAAGTTTATCATTTACATATTTATTCTTTGTTAGACCCAGGAGCTTCTTTGTCCTTTGTTACTCCTTATATAGCCGTTGACTTTGAAGTCGGTCCCTAAATCTTAGCAGAGCCTTTCTCAGTCTTTACCTCAGTGGATAAATCTTTCATAGCTCGATGGGTATACAGGAATTGTGTGGTTATGGTATCTCAGAAAGTAACTTCAGCATACTTAGTCGAATTAGAGATGACCGATTTTGATGTCATTCTTGGAATGGATTGGCTTCATTCCTGCTATGCCACAATCGACTGCAAAAATAGAATTATCCAGTTTCAGGTTTCGAATGAACCTATCAGTGGAGGGGTAGTACTTCAGCACTTAGGGGTCAGCTTGTTTCTTAACTTCGGGCAAGAAAAATAATATATAAGGGATGTGTCTATCATCTCATTTAAGTCCAAGACTCTAGTTCAGAAACCCCTACTCTTGAATCAGAGTTTGTAGCATGTGAATTTCCAGATGTGTTTCCTAAAGATCTCTTCGGAGTTTCTCTTAAAAGGAAAATCGATTTTGGAATAGACCTCCTTTCAGATTCTCAACCCATATCTATTCCTTCATATAGAATGGCACCTGCAGAACTCAGAGAATTAAAAGAACAGTTAAAGGATCTCTTGGATAAGGGATTCATCTGACCCATTGTGTCCCCGTGAGGTTCCCCAATTTTATTTGTGCATAATAAAGATGGTTCTCTCAGAATGTGTATTGATTACCGTTTGCTAAATAAAGTCACAGTCAAGAACAAGTATCCATTTCCCAGAATCGATGACTTATTTGATCAACTTCAGGGTGCTAGTTACTTTTCTAAGATAGACCTCAGATTAGGCTATCATCTTCTTAGAGTCAAATATTGTGACATCCCGAAGATAACTTTCAGAACTTGGTATGCTCACTTCGAATTCTTAGTCAAGTCCTCTGGTCTTACCAATGCCTCAGTAGCCTTCATGGACTTGATGAATCGTGTGTTCAAGCAGTACTTGGACATGTTCGTCATAGTCTTATTAGATGATATTCTTGTCTACTTTCGTAGTGAGCATAATCATGCAGACCATCTTAGAAAAGTATTACAGACTCTCAGAAACCATTAGCTATTTGCTAAATTTAGTAAGTACAAATTTTGGTTAAGGTCAGTAGCCTTCCTTGGCCATATCATTTTCGGTGATGGCATTAGAGTTGATTCCCAAAAGACCAAAGTAGTGAGAAACTAGCCCAGACCTATCTCTCCCTCAGATATTAGGAGTTTTTTGGGCTTGGTTAACTATCATCGATGGTTTGTTGAATAATTTTCATCTATTGCATCCTTTATGTCCAGATTGACTTAGAAAAAAATCAAATTCCAGTGGTCTGATTCTTGTGAAAAGAGTTTTCAGGAGTTGATGATTCGACTCACTACAGCTCTAATTTTGATCCTACCAGATGGATCAGATGGGTTTGTGGTATATTGTGATGCCTCCAGAGTCAGTTCGGGGTGTGTTTTGATGTAGAGAGGTAAGGTCATAGCCTACGCCTCTAGACAGCTTAAGCCCCATGAAAAGAAGTATCCTACTCATGATCTTGAGTTAGCAACAGTAGTGTTTACCTTAAAGATTTAGAGGCACTATTTGTATGGGGTGCACATTAATGTGTTCACTAACCATAAGAGCCTACAGTATGTGTTCTCTCAGATAGATTTAAACCTCCGTCAGATAAGGTAGTTGGAGTTATTGAAAGACTACGATATGAGTGTTCTGTATCATTCGGGTAAACCCTATTTAGTGGCTAATGCTCTTATCATGATGTCTATGGGTAGTGATGCTCATGTGGAGAATGGTAAGAAGAAGTTAGTTCAAGAAGTTCATCAGCTTACCCGACTAGGTGTTCGCTTAGTCGATTTAGTAGAAGGTAGTGTATGGGTGCAGAGTAGTTCAAAATCATCCCTGGTTTCCAATGTAAAGGAAAATCGGGATAGGGATCCCAGTCTAGTCAAGTTGAAGGAATTAGTCAGAGATCAAAAAGTAGAGGTCTTCTCCCAGAAGGAGATGGTGTTTTGCATTGTCAGGGTCAGCTATGTGTGCCAGGTGTAGATGACTAGAGACAATGAATCTTGCAGAAGCACATGGTGCATGCTACTCTATTCATCTAGGGTCCACTAAGATGTATCGTGATTTGCAAGAGATCTATTGGTGGAGTGGGATGAAGAGAGATATTTTAGAGTTTGTGGCTAAGTGCTCAACATGTCAGTAGGTTAAGATCGAGCATCAGAGGCCAAGTGGGTAAATGCAGGAGTTTAATATTCCAACCTGGAAGTGGGAAGAAGTGAACATGGACTTTGTGATAGGTTTGCCTCATATCCGTCGTCAGCATGATTCAGTTTGGGTCATTGTAGATAGGATAACCAAATCAGCTTATTTCCTACCAGTCCATACCTCTTATTCAACCAAGGATTAGGCCTAACTCTATATTAGGGAGTTGGTCAGATTACACAGTGTTCCATTGTCTATTATCAAATAAAGGTACCTAGTTCACCTCTCATTTCTGGAAGGCATTTCAAAAGGGTCTTGGTATCCAAGTTCACCTCAATATAGCCTTTCATCCTCAGACAGATGGTTAAGCAGAAAGGACTATTCAGACTTTAAAAGATATGCTGCAAGCGTGTGCGATAGACTTTAAAGGTAGTTGGGATGAACATTTGCCTTTGATTGAATTCTTATATAACAACAACTATTATTCCAGCATTCAGATGGCTCCATTTAAGGCGCTTTATGGGAGAAGGTGTAGATATCCCATTGGTTGGTTTAAAGTAGGTAAAGCCATAGTGGTAGGGCCTGACTTGGTATTTGATACCTTAGAGAAAGTTTAGTTGATCAAGGAAAGTCTTAAGACAACTCAGAGCTGATAGAAATCATACGCAGATATACGCAGAAAGGATATCGAGTTCGAGATTGGTCATTTTATGTATTTGAAATTCTCACCTATGAAGGGAGTGAAGAGGTTTGGCAAGAAGGGGAAACTCAGTCCTCGATATGTCGGTCCTTACCAAATTCTCAGCTATTTCGGAAAGGTAGCTTATGAGCTTGAGTTGCCTTTAGACTTAGCTTCAGTGCATCCAGTGTTCCATGTTTCCTTTCTTAAGAAATGCATAGGTGACCCAGCATTCGTAGTACCTATAGAGGGCAAAGATATTCAGAACAACCTCCATTATGAAGAGATTCTAGTCGAAATCCTTGATTACCAGATTCGCAGAATGAGGAACAAAGAAGTCCTTCTAGTATAAATACTTTGGTGGAATCAGTCTATTGAAGGAGCCACTTGGGAAGTAGAAGCAGACATGCGGACCAAATATCCTCATGTTTTCTCAGCAAACTCAAACTCAGCCCAAGGTAACAAATTTCCTTTGAATTTACTCAGTCTCATGTTCAGATATAGCTACCAACTTGGTATCAATTAATGTTGCATACTCAGTCATGCATTCACGAGTCTGTTCAGTCATGTACTCATGCATCAAACATGCATGCCGATTATATAAGCTTAGTTTATGATTAATCACAATCTGCATTCATGAATCATGTTCAACTATGTACTCATGCATCAGATATGCATGTTCAGTATGATAATTTAATATATCAGTAATTTCGTTCATAAAATCATGCTTCAGTTGTGCATGTCCGGTGTCTAAATCCAGTCTATCAGTATTCTCAGTTTAATCAGTCTCATTCAAGGACGAATGTTCCCAAGGGGGAGATATTGTAAGACCCTACAAAATCCTAAGGTCAACTCAGTCTTTTAAGCTTGGTAAGGGGTCCCCATACTTAGAAAATTATAGCTAAATATTCACACTTAGTATTATTTTGGCCTTCGTAAGTTGGAAACTCGATTTCATAACTCTTATGACCTTAAAGTATTAATTTTTAGATTGATTCATGATCAAGAATATCAGTAGGTATTCCCGAATGAGTTTTGTATTTTTTGAATCTCATTTGAAACACATTTGGGAATCCAAAATAGTGCATCAACGCGATCTCGGTGCGGTGCGGTAGCCATCGCATCGATCAATATTTTTCCTTGGCTTTAGTGGAAATTTCCTGTGAACTGACATAGACTCGATGTGACGCGTTGGCCATCACGTCGATGCCAACGATGGGTGCATCAATGCCAATGATGTGGCGTGTCGATCTGCGTATCAACAGTTCAATTTTCAGTCATTAAAAACCTGTATTCTTAGGGGTATTTGGGTTTTTTCCCACATCCTTCATCCCCCAAAACACAAAATTTAGCCTTCTATTTGCAAAATACACTCATTATTTCACAAATTGCTCAAGAACAAAAATCCTAAGTGACTGAATTTCAAATTCAAGGCTCAAGATTCCACCATTAATCTTCAAGAATTTAACAATCAAGGTATGTCAAGTGTTCATCCAAGGGTTCCTTCCACCCTTGGAGTCCAAGAAACTCTTTTAAACTTCAAGTAGCTTGATTTCATGCTTTTCATGATTTGGATTCAAGTGTATTCATGATTATAATGTTGATTGGATTTCTATTCCATGATTAAGTACAAGATTTATGTAAAAACAACTATTATGTATGTAGTATCATGTGAATTCATGTTAAAGCCTTGAAATTGTGATGCTCATGTGTTGATTAGTACTATGTGCTTATTCAATTCCTTCCAAGTGTTTGATGAGTTGTTCATGAGAATTAAATAATGAAATTATATCATGTTATCATATATTCAAGTTCATGTCATGCAAGTGTTTATCAGAATGTCCCAAATGAATGAATGGTGATCAAGTAGTTATTTATCATGTCTCAAGATTGTGCCATGTCTATAATTTATGCTATCGAGTCCTGGGGGGTATTTAATATCCAACAATTTAGCTGATTACCTAGAGCCATGGTCAGTCTCAGGATAGTATCAGGCATGTCACGATAAGTAGTACTCTCAGTCAGTTACAAAACTCAGAAAAAACTCAGTTGACTTGTATCAGTCTAGTCCAGTTTAGTATTCAGTTCAGTCCTTAGTAAATTTAGCCAGTTAACAGAATTCAGTAGTATTCCGCCAGTCAATGAAAGTCAGCGAACT
Source organism: Capsicum annuum (assembly GCF_002878395.1). Lineage (NCBI taxonomy): Eukaryota > Viridiplantae > Streptophyta > Magnoliopsida > Solanales > Solanaceae > Capsicum > Capsicum annuum. The sequence continues at coordinate 64,704,513 of NC_061116.1, read as the reverse complement.
CAGTTCAGTTCAGTTAGATAGTAAATTCAATAACAGTTCAGTCAAGCCTAGTATGAACTAGGAAATTAGTTTAGTGTCTATTCAGATGAGAGTAGGATTCAGCATCAAGTTTACCTAGGGATGGGGGCATTCCTACCAGCAGAGGGTTTGACACTTAGTAGCCATTCCTACGTTACAGAACCACGTAGCCAGTGTAGGTTGAGACATCTTCTTGCTAGACTAGGGTTGATACATCTAATACGAGTTTTCTTGCCGGCGAGGGTTGACGAAAGATCTTTCTGTCAGAGAGGGTTAACTCATAATTTTCTTTACCGGTGGAACGGTATTGACACCCTTCCAACTGGGGTTGTAGGTTAGACTCTAATCTATTCAAAAATGGGCATGTAGGTCAGATAATTACCTCCCACAGTCTCAGTTTCAGTTCTAGTCTCAGAATAGAACTCAGTTCAGTTTTACAAATTTAAGACTGTCAGATACAGTGACTCAATTTAGTACGGAGCTCAGTACAGTTCCACCGGATCAAGAATGTCAGATACAATCACTCAATTATAAGCTACACAACATTAGTAAACTCAGATATCAATAAATCAATAATTTAGAACTTAGTATCTAGTGTTATCACGATCTCAGTTATAGTACACGTATTCATGAATGTACTCTCATTCTGTTATATTCATGTCATTTACTCAGTATTGTTCATGTATATGAACCCATGTATTTCAGCCTACCTCACTTTGCATACCAGTACATTCAAAGTACTGACGCATACCTTTCTTTTGTGCTATGATATTTTATATCATAGGTCCAGATGCTCGGACTCCCGATCATACTTAGAAGTTTAGATATTCAGTTGACAGAGTTAGTGGTGAGTCCTCTTAGTTCGAGGACATGATGATTATTTCAGTAGTTCAGTTTATTTCAGTAGTTCGGAGTTAGTTGGGGACTTATCCCATCAACTGCATCTCTCAGACAGTTTAGAGGCTTTTTCAGACTAGAGTATTTTCAGATAGATGTTTCAGTTTTGTTATTGTTATATTGTATTCAGTTTTATTATAGTATTGAACCTTATGGCATGTTTTCTGCCTAATTTCTACATATTTGCAGTATTACTATTCAGTTATTACAGTAGGTACCAGTGACGGGTTAGCTTGTGGTCCTTTGAGATTATGAGCACCGTGTAACATCCGAGGTACAAACTCGGGGCGTTACATCATCGAGAGGGGAACAATAAAAAGACTTGCCACAAACATGCACCACCTGCTTAAGATTGAATCTGTGTTTCTTACTTTATTTTGTGTTAAAATATTTTTAAAAAATTATTTATGTTCAATAAATTCTATTGTTAAGATTTATCCCATTTTAAATAATTTATGTTTATGAATATTGATTTTTCTTTATTTTAATTAATCAATTTCTTAAGAGTTGGTGATTTTCTTTCTCTCTGATTATGATTGAATATATTGATTAAAATTACTTTATCATATTTATTATGTTGGTTGGCTTATAATGGTGTTAGATATAAAATCTAATCTTTTACTTTTACTGTGTGCTCTTCATACACACATAACAATTATCTTTAAATTTTGCGATTGAAGAGGAATAAAAGGCACTTGATATCTATGTCTGTTGTCCATAGCTGCAAACACTTTTTGTGATACCAAATTATGGTGGAAACTAATATGGAATTGAACTTTTAAAATAAAGAAAGAAAACTTGTTGTGATACCAAATTATGGTGGAAGCAATATGAAATTGAGCATTTAAAATAATCAAAGCAATGTTATCAGTCACCCTCTATAGGAAACAATATACAAATTACCTCCTACTTAAAACCAAGATGAAACAAATGTTATCAGTTACTCTCAAGTGTAAATCAATCCACAAGCAAGCCACTACGAATTCACAATTCAACCAAAGGGTGTCAATCTTCATATCTTATCAGATTTTCATTAAAATCATAAAATCACCAGTAAATGACTAAATCAGCCAATAACAAAAAATTCATTCCCATAAATTTTCTAATACATGATAGAACAATAACGACAAAACATAATTAATAAAGTTTAACAAAACAAAAACTGAACAAAAAAAGTTTCAGTTTGGTACTTTCAAATAACAAAACACCCGTCAACAACACAATAACTAAATAAGAACGTCTACTATAATCTTATTTTGTAACTGGAATAATCTTGTCCTTGAACTTTCAAAACTGCTTTTCTAAATCTTTTGAAACCACCATGATTGCTAGTAACATTTCCAGTTGTCTTACTTTCACTAATTACTTCATCATTCTACTTTCGTTTGGCATAATCCCATAGTAGTGCACCATATCTGAGTCGATGGTTGGAAGCACCAAATATTCTACTGGAGATATCAAATACTCCATGACTTATGAACTCAGGAAAGGCACATACAAACATGCCACAGTCACTGAAAATAGAAAATCAGAAATTCATTGATGAAGCAACATATATATTAACATAAATAAGAAGAAAATATAATTGTAACATACTTAGATTGAGGTCCTAGTTGGGGTGCATCCTTCATAATGACATAATCCAAAGGTTCAGTCATGGACTTATCAATTTATGCAGATTCACGATGCCAGTCAATATTCAATCATTTCCCATAAAAATCAGTGGCAACGAAAAACATAGGTATCATGGTAGAAAGATATCTAACATGATCAATAACATTCTTTGAATGCACTGCACCTCCCATCATTTAATCATAAATATACAGACACCTATGTATAATTTGAAAAACAACCAATATTCAATGAAATGACTCACTAACATTCACAGAAATGATGATATTATCAACAGAATTCCAGGAAACATTGGTAGTCATTTTGTAACCCCTAATGTATAGGCTAACATGGTGTTCAGGAGTGATACACCTCATGTCTTCATTCAAACTCAACTATTGTTACTCAATTGAACGTATCTATTTAACAATGAAGACATCAGTAGTAATGTATATAATTATCTTTATCAAACTATATTTTATTTTTTTCATAAATAGTACTGATCTTGGACGTATTTATATGTCCAAACACTGCTATCTAACCATATTTAGACTTGTCTTGAGAGTAAAATTGTGTTAATTATATTTTATTTGAGCTAAATTATGTTTCATGTCTAACCAATGTAATTAGTGATACAGGGTAAATTTTCAAGGAATTCAGACTAAAATTGGTCACATATTATGAAGAAATTGTTTATCGATGGTGTGGAATTAATCATGTTAATGTGAAAGACCATTTTTATCAAGTCCAAGAACATGTGTAGATGAATGAGAGCGAACATAAAAGGAAGTAGCTGAAAAAGAGTGAGTTACAAGATTTAATCAAATATTTAGGGCAAAATTCCAGTGATGCGATGCAAAGTCGACACATCGGATCGGTCTATGAATCCTGTTCCTTAGCCAAAATGTTAGAAGGAAATTCCAGAACATCAATGCAAAGTTGATGTATCACGTCAATCAGTGAGTTTGGTGACTTAGTTAAATTTTCAGATGCCAATTCCATTGACGTGATGTGATGTCAATGCGTCGCATCATGTTTTGTGAATTGAGACTTAGTCAAATTTTTTAAGTGAAGTTCCAGTGCATCAACGCGATGTTGACGCAGTGCAATGGGCTTATGTCGTGATTCGCGACACGTCGCGTCAGTAGTTCAGATTTGGTGAAAATTTTTCAAGTATAAAAGGAACATGCGAGCATAATTCCAAACACTTTTTGTAAGCATAGCAGTAACAGAAAAGCATAAAATTCTCTATTTTAGGGTTCTTATTATTTCTTTTGAACTTTTTTACTTCAAGATTAATTTTGGATATGATTAATTACTTATTTTTTTATGTTTAATTCAAACATGAGTTGCTAAATAATCTTGTTCTGGGGTTGAGGCCAAGAACATGATTACTCTTTGATATTCTTTATCATCTGGGTTGTTCTTAATTTCTTGAGCTTACTATTTTGATGAATGGCCACCATTAGAATTAATTTATATTTCTATGTGAATCCGGGAGGAGAATCGTAGGATAGAATGAAGAAATTAAGGAGCAAGGTTCTTATCTTTTTATTAAATAAGGGGTTTGAATTAGCATCTAGGATAGGGATATACCTAGAAGCCTTGCTTGGTTCAATTGCAAGAAGACAACTTTATGAATCTAGAAGAACTGTTGTATTTCTACGAGAGTGGTAGTTACAATATTAATAGATAGAAGATTTGAGGTTGGGAGACCAAGATCGTATCATAAACCTTGCGAATCAATAACCCGATAACCAATTAGACTGCGATAAAAATAGAGATTTGTATGATTGTTTGGTATGCCTCAACCTTGAAATTCTCATCATTACTGTTTACAACCGTGCTTGCTTTGCGATTGTCACAAAATTGCTACTTCTTATTTCTTATTTATATTTTTGTTCTTAAATTCCAAATTATCTTGATACCTTGCAACACTTAATACCTCATTGTCTAAAACTAAAAGTTGAATAAACTTCTAGTTGTTTAGTCCTCGTGGGAACGATATCCGACTGTCTAAGTCACTATATTACTTGTACGATCACATGCACTTGCGTGTGCATTTGAGTCGTAATAATTTTTTGGTGTCGTTGTCAGGGACTATTATGATTAGTAAATTGCTAAATTTTTTATTTTTGATAATATGTTTAAGTCTTAACGACTTGATCTTAGCGGTTGAATTTTGGCAGGATTAGCTGACTACAGGACTGGCGAGAGATAAAGAGTTGGTAGAGCCTTTTGCATAACCAAAACTGATATTTTAACAAAGGCGGAGAGCTCAATATCCCAATCAAGTGGTTCAAATGGCTCATCCAGTTGATCCAAATGCTGAAAATATCCCAGCTCCGATTATCCAAGCTATTTCTGCCCAACCAGCTGCTAGACCTATTCATAAGTTGGCAATCCTACTCATGAACCATGTGACGAACAGTATTCGCAAGCTCAAACTAGGTGGTCGATTTGAATTGAAGTAGAATATGGTGCAATTATTAAATTCAGTAGGGCAATTCCATGGCCTTTCACATGAAGACTAGCAGCAGTACATACAGACCTTCCTGGAAATAAGTGATACTTACATTTCGGAAGGGGTGAATTCTGATTATGTCATATTGACACTTTTTCCCTTTTCTCTAATTTGAGAAGAAAAGAGGTGGTTACATGATGAACCACCACTCTCCATTACTTTATGGGAAGATCTAGCTCAAAATTTCCTTATTCGATTCTTTCCTTCAGTGAAGACTGCGCGTTTGAGAAGTAAGATTTTGAGTTTTAGACAGAAAGAAGGAGAGAATCTCTACCAAGCTTGGGGGAGATTTAAGGGTATGCTAAAAAATTTCCCTCACCATCATCAGTCTAATGATATTTTTGTTCATACTTTCACTGATAGGTTGGAGCAAAATATGAAGATTCTCTTGGATTTAGCTACAGATGGACAAGCTCTTGAGAAGACTTATGATGAACTGTACACATTACTGAATAGGATTTCACTAGGGAATCCCGATTGGCATGCTGATTCGAGAAGTGCTCCTAAGAAGGTTGCAGGGATATTGAAAGTAGATAAATTTACTGCATTACAAGAACAGATCGCAGCAATGCAAAATTGTATGATTACTCAGCTTAATAACATTAAGTTGGGGATTTCACAAGAAACAGGTACAACTAATGTAGCTCAACAGGCAAATTCCTGGTGTGAGGTTTGTGAAAGTAGTGAGTATGTAGCATATGCTTGTACGGCTAATCGAGATTCTGTGAACTATGTAGGGAATGCAAATCGTCAGGGACAACAGAATTTTGGTAACACATATAATACGAACTGGAGAAGCCATCCTAATTTCTTATGGGGTGAAAATCAGGCAAAGAACACTAATTAGTATAAGGGACCAATACAACAGAATCAATAACAGGTCTAGAATAATCAAGCTTCCACTCAAACAAGTAATATGGAGGAGATGCTAAAGCAGATTATAGCTAATCAAGTGCAGTTTATAGAATAGTTGAAGAGTCAACAGTTGGTTACTAGAAATTTAGAGTTGCCATTCGGTCAGATTGTGGGAGCACAGAATACAAGACCTCAAGAAGCCTTACCTAGAGATACAGACGCAAATCCAAAGTAGGTAAATTCAGTGACAATAAGGAGTGGGTTGAAGTTAGAGGAGGCAATATCTGAGAAGGTTAGTCCTACAACCACTGATGATGATCCTAATGTTAATGAAGAGAAAGAGGTAGAAGAAAAAGCTGCAAGTGATCAAACTCATAAGGAAAATAATACTTTACGTCTACCATTCCCTCAAAGATAAAGAAAATATCAAGAGGAGTCTAGTTACAAGAAATTTTTGGATTTTCTGAAGCAGGTTCTAGTAAATCTTCCTATTGTAGATATTCTACAGAGTATTCCAAAATATGCAAAGTACCTAAAGTATATAGTGGCGAACAAGAATCGGTTGACCGAGTATGCTACAGGTGTACTTACTGAGGAGTACAAAACAAACTACCCACGAAGCTAAAGGATCCAAGTAGTCTTACCTTACAGATCACTATAGGGTAGACCATCAATGCTCGTGGATTGTGTGACTTGGGGGCTAGCATAAATCTTATGACCACATCTTGGTACTGGAAGATGGGTTTTAAAAGTCCCAAACCCAATACTATTATTTTTCAGTTGGCAGATAGGTCCTTTGCTAAGCCTAATGGTATTATCGAAGATATCTTGGTGTAAGTGGGATCCCTAATCTTTCTGGTAGACTTTGTAATTCTTGACTTTGAAGCTGATCCTATTCTTTCATTTATTTTAGGACGACTTTTCCTAGCAACAGGACAATCATTAATTGATGTAGCAGCAGGGAAGATGACAATGAGAGCGCATGATAAAGTAGAGGTTTTTGATGTGTATAAGGTGCAAAAATTGCCAGCTATATATGAGAAGTTTTCTGCTATATCCGTTATAGACCTCGAGTCTAATCAGAGGCTGTTATTATTAGATAATCCATTAGAGCGAGTCTTGGTAGGTTGTGATCTTTATGGAGATATGTAGGAGTTGTCATTAGTTTAAGTCATGAATTCGGTGGTCATTGAAACAAGAAAATTGCCTTTTAAGACATTGAATAGGCCAATTGGTCCATCCCTCAAAGTTTTAATTGATGAAGCTCTAAAATTAAAGCTTAAGGTTCTTCCTCCTCTCTTGAAATATGTTTACCTTGGTGATAATTATACCTTGCCTATGATTTTGTCTGCAGGATTATCTGATATGTAAAAAAAAAAGTAATGACAGTCCTGAAAAAGAGGAAGAAGGCAATCGGGTGGCAGATGTCTAAAATTACAGGGATAAATCTAGCTTTTTGCATGCACAAGATACACATTGAAGAAGTTGTCAAACCAAGGTACAACAACAACATAGGTTGAATCTAGTGATGAAAGATATAGTGTGGAAAGAGGTAATCAAGTGGCTCAATAATGGGATTGTTTATCCAATTTCAGACAGCAAGTGGGTAAACCCAATACATTGTGTCCTAAAGAAAGGTGGGATGACCGTGGTTACTAATGAAGAAAATGAGCTAATTCCCACTCGCATGGTGACTGGATGGAGAATCTGTATTAACTACCGGATGTTGAATGAAGTCACAAGGAAGGACCACTATCCCTTCCCTTTCATTGATCAGATGTTGGATAGGTAGGTAGGGCAGGAGTATTACTATTTTCTTGATGGTTACTCAGGTTATAATCAGATCACCATTGCTTCCGAGGACCAAGAGAAGATGACTTTTACTTTATCATATGGTAAATATGCGTTCAAACGCATGCCTTTTGGCCTCTGCAATGCACCTGCAATGTTTCAGAGATGCCTGATGGCAATATTCTATGACATAGTTGAAGAATTTATTGAGGTATTTATGGATGACTTTTCTATTTATGGTTATTCTTTTAATAAATGCTTGTAGAATCTAGATCGAGTCCAAGCTCGATGTGAAGATATAAATTTAGTGCTGAACTGGGAAAAATGCCACTTTTTGGTGAAGGAAGGAATAGTCCTTGGCCATAAAGTGTCATGTAGAGGACTTGAAGTAGATTGAACCAAAATTGAAGTAATTGAAAAACTGCCACATCCAATCATAGTGAAGAGAGTGTGAATTTTCTTGCAGGTGTTTTATTCAGGACTTTTTGAAGATTGCAAGCTCGATGTGTAAATTATTAGAAAAAAAAGGCCAAGTTTGATTTTGGGGCGGATTGTCAAGAAGCCTTTGAGAAGATGAAAAAGAAGTTGATACAAGCTCCCATTTTGATTTCTCCAGATTGGGAGTTGTCATTTGAATTGATGTGTGATGCTAGTGATGTAGTTGTAGGAGCTATTTTGGGGAAAAGAAAAGACAAGGTATTTCGCTCTATTTACTATGCTAGTAAAGTCTTGAACGATGCCTAAATGAATTATACAGTCACTAAAAAGGATATGTTAGCGGTGGTTTATGCATTTGATAGATTTAGAGTATACTTGGTGGTCATAAAGGTTATTGTTCATACACTCCATGTGGCCATCAAGTATCTCTTCAATAAAAAGAATGCAAAGCCTAGATTGATCTGGTGGATTTTATTACTGTAAAAGTTTGACTTGGAGGTTCATGATCGAAAAGAAGCAGAAAATCAAGATGCAGACCATTTGTCAAGGTTAGAGACTCATGACCATATTGTTGATAACTGTCTTAACATTCGAGATAAATTTTTAGATGAAAATATATTGTCTATAAAACAGTGTGAAGTTCCTTGGTATGCGGACATTGTTAATTTATTGGCAATTAATTTTTACCCTCCTGAAAGTTCAATTCAACAGAAGAAGAAACTATTTCATGATTGTCGTCCTTTTATATGGGACGAGCTATATCTTTTCAAGTAGGGTTTGGATATGAGGATGTGTTCTGAAAGCTGAATTCACACGAGTGTTATAAAAGTGTTACTCATCCCTTTATGGTGGATATCATGGAGGTGAGAGAACAAATAAAAAATGTTACAATCTATTTTTTTTTGGCCATTATTATTTCGAGATGCAGTAGCTTTTGTAAAGATTTGTTATCAATGCCAGAGGTTAGGTACAATTTCAAGGCGTCACGAGATGCCCCTAAATAATATCTTTTTAATGTTAGGGGATTGATTTTATGGGACCATTCCCACCATCAAATAGTAAGTTGTACATATTAGTGGCAGTTGATTATGTATCTAAATGGGTGAAAGTTGTAGCTTGTCCTACTAATGATGCGAGAGTAGTGCTAAAGTTCATGAAAAAGCAAATATTTTCTTGATTTGGCACTCCACGAGCTATAATTAGTGACGGAGGTACGTACTTTGTTAACACTTGGTTTAAAAATCTCTTAGCTAAATATGGTGTTAGGCATAAGATGGCCATTGCATGTCATCCACAAACAAGTGGTCAAGTTGAGGTGTCCAACTAGGAGATAAAGCAAATACTGCAGAAGACGGTTAATGGGCAACGAAATGATTGGGCTGAGAATCTAGATGATGCATTGTGGGCGTACATGACAACTTATAAGATACACATAGGGACCTCCCCATATCGTTTAATTTATGGTAAAGCTTGCCATTTGCCTGTAGAGTTGGAACATCAAGCTTATTAGCCGTTAAAAAATTGAATTTAGAGATGAATGCTGAAGGAGAGAAGAGATTGTTGCAGCTTATTGAATTATATTAATTTCATCTCAATGCTCATGAGAATGCCAAACTATACAAGGAAAAAACCAAGAGATAGTACGATAGGCAAATTCAGGATAGAGTGTTTGAACCCGGACAACTTGTTTTGCTATTCAATTCAAGGCTAAAGCTATTTTCGGGTAAATTATGGTCTAAGTGGTCCGGGCCTTTTGAGGTAGTACAAATGATGCCTCATGGAGCGGTTGAAATATGGAAAAAAGAGAAAACTAAGAAGTATTTAATAAATGGAAAATATGTGAAGCATTATTGATCATGGAGATAAACACAACGTATCCATCACTTTTGCTGATGAGTGAGACTGCGCTAAGTTATGTCATAACGTAAAATAAGGCGCTGCATGGGAGGAAACCTACGAATGTAATGTAACAGGATAGCTTCTTTTTGTTTTTAATTTTTAGAAAAGAAAAAGAAAAGTGAAAATACAAAAAAATGAGTCGTGCCATGATCGAAAACAAGGCGTTTGGTAGGAGGCAACCCACTTTTTCTTACGTAATTTTGGTGTTTTTAGTTGATATACAGGAATGAGAAATTTGGTGAAGGAATTTAGAGGAGATAGAGAAGATGAGAAGTGGGTGAACTATGATTTTCGAGTAAGTTAAATAGGTGTCAAGAGGTACAAAAGGTAAGGGGGAAGAAAGGAGTCCCCAAAATAGGAAAAATTTTGCTTTAGAATTTTTTTTGGATACAATTTCTCGTGGATCGATTCTAAGTCAATGCGTTGCATTGATGTGCATCATTCCCACACTTATAACTTTTTTTGAAGGCTAGTTCTAGTGAATTGACATGATGTCAACACGTCGAGTCATTCCTAATAATGCGTTATACATCGCGCCGCGTTGGAGGTTACGCAGGTAACACTTAGAATAGATTTTTGACACAATTTCCTGTGTAACGATGCGGACTCAACACGTTGCATCGCTTCTTTAATGCGATTATTGACGCATTGCGTTGCCAACAACTTTTCATATAAAGTTAAACCTAATTAGATCCCACCTCTCCCCCCTTATATAAACACCTTTCCTCTCATTTTTCTCTTTCCCTAATAAACCTAGCCACCGCCGCCCTTAAACCCCCAAACCTTAAAATTTTTTTCCCTAATTGGTGTCCTTCCTTGGTATTAAGAACAACAATTCATCTTCATTTTCTTAATCAAGACCAAGGTAAGTCTTCAAACTTCTTATGAGTTTAAATACACTACATGATGACATGAGTTAATTTGTTTATAATTTATGACATGTGAAATTGGCATGCATAAAAGTTAAATTTCTAGTGTATTGTACTTAGATTACTTGAAGTTATAGGCTAAATTGAGGGCTTTAGCTGTAGGATAATTTAAAAATCTCGTTGGGTAGAATTTGAGGGTGATAATATGTGAGTTGTGGGATCCAAAATGGTGTTATATTACAATTGCTTTGTTGCACTGTTAGTCCATTTGTGTGGTTGATGACGATTTGGGATGGAATAGGATAGTTTGTGTGCTTGCTCTAGTTGAAAGAATAAAATTGCACTTTAAGTTGATCTTTTTCCTACATGATAAGTTATTTTGCTGAAACTACTGCGAATTTAAATAAATTTGGGGTGTTAATGTTCACTACATGATGGCAACTAAGTGTGAGGTGGATCTCGATCTCACACCACTTTAGCGGTAGCTATAAATTACTGAATTAAGTGCTATTGATGTGAGGTTAGGTTTGACATGTTGAATGCACGTATGTGAAAGTGTTGAAGAGTGGTAATGTGTGAATGAATGGCTATGTATTCTGTAAAAATTTGTAGTCTACTAAGTTATTGTGATGAGATTTTGAATTGTCACTGCTGGAAGATGAATTTTATTTGATGATTGGCGAATTGATTTTGGTAATTGTATGTTGAACGGGGGAAGTGTTAGTACCCTGGTTCATGTACCTGTATACCTATACTAGAAACTAAGGGTGGGGTGAATTCCACACTTAGTGGTTGCTAGTTCATAAGATGCTTGTTTGATGAGTTTGTGGGCTATTACAATTAATAGGTACTATGTCTAGCCAGCAACACAAGAGCAAGGGAAAGAATGTGGCTGGTTCGTCTGAATCTAGACACAAAAGGAGCCGACATGCTGATCGTGTGCCCCCAGCCCCACATATTCTGCAAGGTCAATCTAGGAGGTATGGGACTAAGGCAGTTGAGGAGGCTAGGAGAAAATGCCATTCCCAACATAAGAAGTCTAAGTATTCAACTGACCATTTCATTAATAGGGTTAGCTTGATGAAATAATATCCAAGTATGGTGCACAAAATTGAGGCACTGCACATGACTTTCCTCTTCGAACAGCCATCTGAGTGCTACCTAAGTCTTGTGCGGGAGTTTTATGCTAATTGGGACCTGCAAAACAAGGATGCAGAGGTTGAGGTAAGGATTCGTATGGTTACTTTTACTGCTAATACTGTGAATGACCTAGTAGGTACACCTATGGTGGATGCTGAGCCACTGAAAAGATTGAATGTTGAACCACCGTACCAACACATTCGCCATCTCTTATATGGTACTCATTCGACAGCCCGGTGGATTCGCTATAAAGAGGGTGGTACTCATGTGTCACTCCCTTTTGCTCACATGAATAGGGAGGCCCAACTATGGGAAAAAATTATTTATGCTTGCCTTGTCCACGAGATACATATGACAGAGGTGATGCGTGACAAGGTGTGTGTCATTTATACCCTGATGGGCGAAGATATTGAGTTGAATGTCAGTGCAATTATTTTCTTCGCCATGAGGAAAACTAGGTTTTAGGGTAGTCTTCGGTATGGATTTGGTGGACCGTTGACTCAATTTCTGCAGTGGCAGGGGGTACCTGAGGAGAAGGTGGATTACCTACCACCAGTTGTTATGCGATCATTGGATTTCTCTCATACTAAGGGGCCAGCACCTTATGCTGATACTTTGACTATACCCGAGCATCAGGCTCAGAATAACGAGATCACCACCCAGATATATGGGCTTACTAAGCTGCAGTTAAAGATTGGAAGGCATCCAGCCACCCAACAGAAGGTTTGTGCTGTGTAGTTGGACTATCCACTTGGGTGTTATGCCCAGACTATGCTGAGGATAGGCCCCGATTTTGATGAACTACTAGATGATGATGTCCCCACCAATGAGGAGAGGCAGTTGAGCTATTCCGATGCTGAGTATGAAGAGGAAGAGCAGTCTGATGATGGTGATACAAGGGATGATTTTGCTGATGATGAGGGTGATGATGATGACATGACGGCAATAGTACCATTTGAGTTATTAGGGAGTACGATTCCAATTTGCCATATGCTTATTTGATAGCACCGGGACAGTGCTTCATTTTAAGTGTGGGGTGGGGTGGAATTTCTCATTTCTTCTTCTTTCTTATTTTTTATGGTTTGGTTGAACAATTTTATTTTTTTGTTTTGTTTGGATAATTTTCTAGCTATTCGGAACACTATTTTTGTAATAGTTAGTAAATTTATAGTTTAGATGGTTGCCCTTTATGGAAAATTCAGTTTAAAGTATTTATTTTTTGCCCTCCTCGGCAAATTTCAGTTTATAGTATTATTGTTGCCCTTTCTAGCAATTAGAAATAACTCTTCATAGTTAATTCCCTCCCCTATGATAGATGGATGACGATCGTCTTTAGGAGAGTTTGTCTTTAAAAGCTAGGAAAGTGATAAGATCCCGATTGCGACCTTTGAGAAATGCATGGTGTTGGGCTAGACATTTTTTGTTACTATAAATTCAATTGTTTTGAAACAAAAGAATGAGTGTTTTTAGATGTGAAATCTCAACAGCTGTAGTGCAATTTGATTGGCTTAATATTGAATTTGACAAAGAACAAGATCGGGAACCTTAAGGATCCGACTTGATTCTTAGCATGCACTGAGTATGTGAGTATTTGTTTGTATTCTACATGTATAGGAATGACTAGAACTTGCCCGGTGTGTTTACAAAGCAAAATATAGGGTGTTGGGTGTAGGAAGTGATTTAGGCATTTCTTTGTTAACTGAATTATAAAGACTTCATTTACCGACCCCTTATGCATTTCCCTAGTTAGCCCTGTTGAGCCTATAGCCTGATTTCTTTGGTAGCCTCATATGTAGCCTAATCCTTTCTTTGATAGACCTTAATTCTATCCACAACTCATAAGCGCGTTAATATAGATAATTGAATAAGAAGGGAGTGTGAAATTGGAAAAGGTGAAAGGTGAAAGTGAAGCTCTAAAGAAGTGTTCATTATGTGTTTAATTGTAAGGGTTATGAGTTAGAGAAAATGTGAAAGAAAGTTCAGTTTTTGTTACCTCGTTTTTTTTACAATGAGCCTGTTTTGGCCCTGGTCCATTGAGGACAATGTGTACCTCAACCAAGGCGAATAGCTTTAGTTGAGGGTGGATACTATAGGGGTGCGTAACAAGAATTGAGGTGTGAATAAGAGTAAAAATTGAAATTGTGATGTAAGAAGAAAAATACTCCTACCGTAGTTTTGTAACGTGCTTAAAAAAATTCGGGTGAAACAATTGATGTGTGAAGGTAATGACGTGGAAAAATTGGGTTGACAAAATATGATTTCGATTAAAGATGGTTATGTATTAAAGCGCTTATAGAGATTAGTCACTATCTCATAAATAGTTCCTACTCGTCCCTTAGCCTACATTATAACCATGAAAGACCTAATTGATCCTACATTTCAGCATCCGACTATTAGTGGAGTATTACACTAAGGGCAAGCTTATGGTTCATTATCTATTATGTATGAATTATTTGTTGAGGGAGAGTGATTAAATTTTGAGATTCCCCTCATGATAAATATTGAAAAATTGTGACTAGTAAGGGAAAACTTTCTTGTTGTGAGGGTGTGTGCAGATGAAAGTCCGGATTACTTATTATGTTGTTTGATTAAGTTTGTTAACAAATTGAATGTCACTGTTGAGATGATGAGGTTTGAAACAAATGGTTCATGTGCGAAAGAGTATTCTTGACACGTTTGTGTAAATGCCCAACGCTAGCATGACTCTTAGGTTGTTATTAGAAGATTTAGTGATTGTGCTGCTTGAAGTTGTTTGAGGATGAACAAGGCTTTAAATGTGAGGTGGTGATATTGAGAGTATTTATATGTCCAAACACCGCTATCTACCCATATTTGGACTTGTTTTTGAGAAAAAAAATTGTGTTAATTATATTTCATTTGAGCTAAATTCTGTTTCGTGGCTAACCAATGTGATTAGTGATACAAGGTAAATTTCCAAGGGATTCAGACTAAAATTGGACACATATTATGAAACAATTGTTTATCGATGGGGGAATTAATCATGTTGACGTGAAAAACCATTTCTTATCAAGTCCAAGAACATGTGTAGATGAATGAGAGCAAGAATAAAAGAAAACAGCTGAAAAAGAATGAGTTACAAGATTTAATCAAACATTTAGGGTGAAATTTCAGTGACGCGATGTGAAGTCGATGCGTCAGTCCGTGAATCCAATGCCTTAGCTAAATTTCAGAAGGAAATTCCAAAACATCGACGCGAAGTCGATGCGTCATGTCAATCAGTGAGTTTGGTGACTTAGTTAAATTTTCAGATGACAATTCCAGTGATGTGATGCGATGTCGACGCATCGCGTCATGTGTTGTGAATTGAGACTTAGTCGGATTTTTTAAGTGAAGTTCCAGTGCATCAACGCGATGTCAACGCGATGCGATGTTGACGCGACGTGATGGCCTTATTAAAGAGATTCGTGGCATGTCGCTTCAATAGTCCAGATCTGGTGAATTTTTTTCAAGTATAAAAAGAACATGTGAGCACAATTCCAAACACTTTTTGCAAGCATAGTAGCGGCGGAAAAACATACAATTCTCTCTTTTAGGGTTCTTATTATTTCTTTTGAACTTCTTTACTTCAAGATTAATTTTGGGTATGATTAATTACTTATTTTTGATGTTTAATTCAAATATGAGTGGCTAAATACCCTTGTTCTGAGATTGAGGCAAAGAACATGATTACTCTTTGATATTCTTTGTCGTAGTTTCTTTCTGAATTATCATCTAGGTTGGTCTTAATTTCTTGAGCTTACTATTTTGATCAGTGGCCACCATTAGAATAAATCTATATTTCTATGTGAATTCGGGAGGAGAATCGTAGGATAGAACGAAGAAATTAAGGAGCAAGGTCTTATCCTTTTATTAAATAAGGGGTTTGAATTAGCATCTAGGATAGGGATATACCTAAAAGCTTTGCTTGGTTCAATTGCAAGAAGACAACTTTATGAATCTAGAAGAATTATTATATCTCTACTGAAGTGGTAGTTGCAATATTCAAAGATAGAAGATTTGAGGTCGGGAGACCAAGATCGTAGCATAAACCTTGCGAATCAACAACTCGATAACCAATTACACTGCAATAAGAATAGAGATTTGTATGATTGTTCGATATGCCTCAACCCTGGAATTTTCATCATTATTGTTTACAACCGTGCTTGCTTTGTGATTGTCACAAATTGCTATTTCTTATTTATTAATTTATATTTTTGTTCTTAAATTCCAAATCATCTTGATACCTTGCAACACTTAATACTTCATTGTCTAAAACTAAAAGTTGGTTAAATTTCTAATTGTTTAGTCTTCGTAAAAACGATATCCGACTGTCTAAGTCACTATATTACTTGTACGATCATGTGAAATTGCATGTGCTTTTGAGTCACAACAAATACATTATCACATCTACATGCTGATTAAACATAAATTAAATTAGAATAAAGCAAACACATAAGCAAAACTATTTTCAAATAAATAGTTCTAAAAAATTCCAAATTCCTCATTAAGAAAATCTATTTTCAAATAAATATTCAAAAAACTACAACACTTCAGAATCCCTAATTTCTCATACAAACTTTGCAACAAAACTAAAAGAGTTGAGCAGCATCTATACTGCATACATATTTTACAACAATGCAGACCGGTTCAATACCTTTTACACAAAGAGATTCAACATCTGTACTGTATTGTATTTTATTTCTATATTTTTCAATATATGAAAGACATGAGAGAATGCTATGACACTTACTATTTGCAGCAACAGCTGCCGCTAATAGTACTTATGGTATTCATTTATTTTCTATAATAGAAATGTTAGATTGTATGATCCTGAAGAAAAAAAATGTAATAACTAACATTACTATTGTGATGGGTTGTGTAAAAGCATGTAAAGTTCTCCTCCCTATTTGTGAAAAGGATATTTATCAATTATTTGATAACAATAAACATCCCATATTTAGCTTATCAAAGTGATGATCAATTTGCTGATTTTCTTTTGCAGAATTTTCAGAATCCTTGATGAAAATATTTTTGACATACACAGAAAGAAACATCTTTAAAATAAATTTTTAATGTATACACAGAAATAGGTTATCTCCATACACATAAACATCAAGAAATAATTCAAAACGAAAGAAAATACAAAATATAGACTTCATCATTCCATGACTGTCCAGTATGAATCAAGGTGTGGAATTATTTTTTTCTCTAATTTTTATGTCAGTCAATACAAATTCAAGAATTATCTTGTTCTGTAAAGCAATTTTTGCAGCACTTCTATATGAATTTTTGAAAGGTAATAAATATTTTTTTTTATTAAACGATAAATAAGACTAATTTCAAATTCAGAAACAATACCTATTTCATCTTGACTTTGAATTTGGATAACACCAATTAGTGAATTGTTGGACAACAATTTTAGAGTCTCAAATCCAATATATTCCTTAAATGGATGCTTGATCTTGAAGTTTTTTGGACATCTTTGGGATTTTGTATCAGTTTGGTTATACATCCCTACTGGCATAATGAATATCAGTTTGGTTATAACCCTACGAAATAAATATACAACTATGTTATATTGGAAAGATGATGTGCATTAAAACATTTTACATATATTTCAAAACAAACCTCCTAAAATAACAACAAATCACGACGGACCTGCAAATCGACATACAAAAACATCAACCACATGTTTATTAAATATTAAGAAAATAGTGAATATGTACTTAAAGATTAATTTATATTAGAAGCATACATCAGCTATTTCATTCTTTTAGACAAGAAATGCATCTTTAGTTATGAGTTGTTCAAAATTTTCTGAATCATTACGATGGTCATAACCCAAGCTATCCTGATGAATAACTCCAAGATTGAATTCCACTTTCTCTTCATCGGTAAACACAATGTCTCTAAACTCACACTGAAGTTTAAACAAACAGTTAGATTCAAAATTAAACACTGGTATGTCTAGCATAAGTTACTGCATACCAATAATATGCATATAAAATATGAAGAAAAGTTCTTGTTACACAAAATAATTTATCAAGAAAATACTGTTAGAATATGACCATTACCTCATTGATATAACGCTTGAACATTGTACTCTGAAGATAGTCATAAAAAATGAGTTCTTCAGATGACTCTTAATTTAAAATTTGAGAAGTTTGGGATCCAACACGATTAGAAACACACTTTTCAAGGTCCAAAAAACACTCATATAATCAAATTTGAAGCGCAAGATAAAATCCTCGAAAACTAAATAAGGATGAATTTATTTCCATGTTATGACTATATGCTTTTTTCAAGACTTGAAAACACTCACCTCCCCAATCATACTTCAAGTAGTGACCTGATTCTATCAAGTCAAAATCAAACTTCTTAAAGAACTTTCTTGGTAACTCAGATTGAAGAAATTGACTTATGAAGTATAATATTCCAATTTCGTACAAATCTTCATCTCAAAAAGTAATCTTCTTCTTAACAAAATCATCATAAAAAATAGACCTCATGACCTTATCCATTCTTGGATATTATCTATCCATTAATTTATTTTTTTCTTTAGGATCGAAAATAAAATCAGATTTCTTAAAGTATTCTATCCCACTAACTACACAAAATTCTCTCTTTTCAAAATGCACTTCCTTATTATTGATATTGAAAATGAATAAATCATCCTTATCGTTATCCGTTTCTACAAGTAATAAGCTACTAAGAAGCTGGGGTTGAACTTTTAAATACTACATATTTCAAAAATGCCCAAATGAAGATTTCTGAAATATTTTGAAATGCTCTTTGTTCCATCTCTATTTGAGATCATCAAACACATTAACTTTTATGTATGATGACCAGTGAGTATACTATTTTTATCCCAAAAAAAGATATAGGAAATACATTAGTTTTCATAGAATACATTAACAAAAGACGTCATAGAGCATACATATTTATACTTTTTAAGGACTAGCGTGTGTAGAGTATAGGTTGTGGGGATGTTCTATTTTTTGTTGATACAATGTGTTAAAAAGAAATCTCAAGAGATGAGCTATACTCTTGTTCACCTACTATAATTAGTATGTGAGATGCATATGTATTATATGTGAGAAATATTGGTACAATGATCTATCCTTTAAGTTTTTCAGACCGTAATTTTATCGTATGCATAGTATACTTAGTAAGCTAATCACTGTATTTTTTGTCTTTCTTATGGTTTGCAATTTACTGTCAACTTGTTGTATGATGATGAAATGTTATTTTGGTTTTAAAATAAAATTATAGAAAACAATACTCATCCTGTTGATAAAAATAACCTTATGTATAAATCCCTATAGAGGTCACATTGTAGTCTAATCTGTCTAAGCCTCGTTGGAGAGAAAGAGAGAGTGGTAGCACAAACTCGATTGATTAGTCGAGGTGAATACAAACTTCTCCAACACCACCACATAATAAGAATCTAAACTATAACATTTTAATTGTGAAATTATGCACATTAGCTAGGAGAAAATTCAGACAATTATGAAATCAAAAATAAAAATTATTTTCATTAAATTAATATACGACAAACAACATACACAACATAAAAAATTCACAAAACTTGAGCCATAAAGCTAAAAAAAACATAATGCACC
This sequence comes from Capsicum annuum, assembly GCF_002878395.1. Lineage (NCBI taxonomy): Eukaryota > Viridiplantae > Streptophyta > Magnoliopsida > Solanales > Solanaceae > Capsicum > Capsicum annuum. The sequence goes on along the minus strand of NC_061116.1, from coordinate 64,684,849 downwards.
AACTTGTTTAATAGTTAGAAGTTATATTTCAACTTTCAACCACTAACAACAAAAGTGATATTTCAACTTCCAACCACTAACCATAATAAAAGTGATATTTCAACTTAATCCGAACACTAACAACATCAAAAGTTATGTTTCAACTTTCAACCACAAACACACAAAATTTATGAAGTCTAATTTACATGAATGTCATTAAAAATAGAAAATCAAAATCAGATTATACTAACCTTACAAACTTTTCTAGATTTCTTCTTGTCAACTTTGTTATCATCAATTTTGCCAACACTCACATTCGCCTTGGACCTTGTAACTCTAGAATTTTCATGATTTTTCATTTTTAATTTCTTTATTTGATGAGCGGAAATTTTATCTTCAAAATCTGAATCTGAATCTTGTTCAGCAACAACCTTTTTTTCTTACCAATCATCTTATATTTTGGAACAACAACTTTTTTTGACACTATATAGCTTTGCATGCTTAGATTTTTTTCTCTAATGTATGTCACATAGATGAAATTTGGAGATTCAATTAATTATTTTTATGATTTTTAAATATTTTAAGTTATTAATTATTGTGATTAAGAATACTTTTTATGTTATTTTTAGATGATATATGTTACTCTCTCTATCTCATTTTGTGTAGTACTAATGAATTTTTCGGAGAGTCAATTAAATTTGTTATATAGTACTTAATTATTATGATTTATAATACTTTTTACGTAAGTTTCAAATAATATATGTTATTTACTCTGTCCCAATTTATATGGAATTGATACCATTGTAGCGATTTACATATTTTTTTTAAAAATAATTTCATGTTGTTAGTTATTGCAATTTATTGTTAAATTGCATTTTTTCATTTTTCTTCTAATTAATTATGTTTTATGAATAAATATTACGAATAAACTAATTAGCGTTTCAAAAGAATTCAGGTGAAGGATTTAGTCTTAAATAGAAAAAGTTTAAAATGAACAAAGCTTTAAAAGTTGTAGGCATAGATAAACATAAAAAGAAATTTACATCTAAAAATTAAAAGGTGGGTCCATATGTGCTATAAGACAAAGAAAGAGAAAAAAAAGCATGAAATGGAAAGAAGATGGGCCCACTTGCATAATTATAAACAAAAGGCTGATTATGTCCAAAATTAAAAAAGGTACGCATATGAATCAATCAGTTACAACATTGTTAAAGCATAAAATAAATGTAATGCTGAAAATATCCTTGGCCAAGAAGCTGGCAGGATGATTCTGAGGAGCTTCTTATGGCTCTTCTATATATTACTAGATATTAGAGGCCCGTGGTTAAATGTTATATTCTATATTATATTTGGTATTTGTTTTAGAAACTTGAATTTGTCAAAAAATTCAAAGTTATAAAGTTATTGCTTAAGTAGATTTTGATTCATCTATAACATAAATTTGGAACTGCAACACACAATTTTTTAGGCTTCGTTCATAATGATTACAAAATAAATTGAAGCTTTTAAAAGTCTATATACGTGGTTGTTCTTCCGTCACCATTGATTCACACTCTTGCACCTGGAAATTGATTCAACATTTACTGAAAGTATGATAATAGATAAGATCTACAACTCACTATAAGATTGAATGCTTGTGCCAACTAATACCTCATCAATATATAAAATAGTATATTATTATGTAGGTACATAACTTCAATCATGACACTTCTGTATCTTATTACAAACATTCACATCATATTTTTCTTCTTTCCTAACCGGCCAAACATTAGAGAAATGAATATTGGCCAGCCCTAAATAACTTTTAACCATAAATGGAGAATCATTATGTGAAAATAGCTTGTTGTTAATGATTTATTGGAGTGAAAGAAAATACATACCTCCACTATACTACATCATCCATAAAAACGAAAACAATAGTTAAGCGAACATATTAACTAATATTGAAACAGTAACAACAAAAAATTAGTGCAGTAACTGAAACTTCACTACAATCAATCAATCAAAGAGATAAAACAATAAGAGTGGAGTGACACCTGTCGCATAAAAGATATAGTGAGAATTGAACATGATGACTATTATTCTTAGGTTCACAAGGAACTATATGGGTACACCATCTATAAAGTGTGTTTCTTAAGCTATTGTAACGACCCCGGACTATCCCCTAGTCATCACACAGTGCTTACAGTCCCGAGGGATCACAAGCTAATCCATGAGCTGGTACCTGCTGTGATCACTGGATAATATATACTATTATTCTTAGGTTCAAAAGGAACTATACGGGTACACCATCTATAAAGTGTGTTTCTTAAGCTATTGTAATGACCCGGGACTACCCCTTAGTCATCACACGGTGCTTACAGTCCCGAGGGATCACAAGCTAACCCATGAGCTGGTACCTGCTGTGAGCACTGGATAATATAATCATAAATACGGAAGAATACTGATATTCCATAAGGTTTTAATAACTGAATTAAAAGCCAAAATATGAGTCTATAGAAACAACTAACTGAATCTGATAAAATAATGATAAACTGGATAACTAACTATAATGTCTGAATAGTGTAATATGAGTTGATGGGATAGGCCCCCAACTAACTCTGCTAACTACTGACATAGAGATATGAAGTACAATAATTTGTCCTCTAATGATGAGGACTCACCACTGCTACTGTACTGCTGATAGCCAGAGAAGTAAAGTCTAAGCGCGGTCCGGGAATTGAGCATCAGCACCTATGATATAATACATCATAGCATAAAAGAAAGGTACACGATTAGTACTTTAAATGTATTGGTATGCTAAATGAGATAGGCTGATATGCATGGTTTCATGAGCAAAACTAAAAATTAACTGAATATACATGTAAAACATGGAGTACTGAGAAGAGAACATAGAATCTGTAGCTACTGAAAATATGGAGAATCTATAAATATCGAGTATGCATGATAGTTTGTAAATACTGAAGGTACGCAAAAATCTATAGACACTGGGGAATACATGACCAAGTATATAACATGGGCTGAGTAAGATCTGTAAACTAAAATACTGAAAAATACTGATATTTGTAAGCTTTGGTCAAGCAATTCTAAGACTGCATAACTGAACTGAGACTATAACTGAGACTATATTGAGACTGTGGGAGGTATCATCTAACCAACATTTCCCAATTTAAGCTAATCGGGGTCCAACCTGTAACCCCAATTGAAAGGGTATTAATACCGTGCCACAGGTACTAATGATGGTTGTGTAGATCTAATAAACTAATATAAAGTCCAAAGGACTAAGGGTGTCAAGCTTGAACTGACGGGAGACCCCTGCGAGATAGTCAATCCTAATCTAATGGGTGACTTCTCATACCACATGTTGGCTATGTAGTTCTGGAGTATAGGGACTGCTACTAACGACTCTGTCTATCTGACGGGGAAGCCACATCCCTACACTCGCTCGGTGCTAAATCCTACTCCTAATTGAAAGACACTGAAATACTAGACTATTCTAAGTTTATCTAACTGGTAACTGACGATTCTAATAATGCTCATAGTATGCTCTGAACACTATTCTATAATGTACTGATACTAGACTAAGTAAACAACTATGGATTTTGGGTATTCAATAACTCCACGACTCAAACCAATAATAATAAAATGATGCTAAATCTTGAAGGACAAAACATGAAGGCTTTTATTTAAATCAATCACTCTTATATGCATTTTATCAAACACTTGTAGTTCAGGGTTTAAAACAATCATAGGAATGTCATGGGACTTATAGGAATAGCATGAATTCAACATAACAGATCTAAATCATAGCTTAATTCAATAAATAATGATATAAAAGCATGGAGGGTTGAACAATAACAATACTTTCATGGTAATATAGTAGAAAATCATCAGTACATGGAGATTCATGGATGAAATCATAATTTAAAATCAAATAACTTGAATAGATCAAAACTTATAAATTAAATAGGTTACTTGGACTCCATGGATGAAAGATATCCATTGATAAACATATAACATACCTGGGATACTAAATTTATTGAAGTTCTGGGTGAGTTCTTAAGGATTGACCTTGAATTTGAAAGCTAGGATTTCTTGTTCTTGAAAAGGGGATTTTTGATTGTGAGAGGAATTGAAATAATGATGAATACTTAGGATGTTTAGGGGTTAAATTTCATGTTTTAGGTTAATTAGAACCGTGGAAAAAGATACAAATACCCCTGAACAAATTTAAAAATGGAAGCTGAAAACTGAAGATTCTGATTTTTGGCCATGGCGCGACGCGCCACTATCGCGCCAAGACACTGAAATTGGACAACTGGGAAACTGGTCTATAGTGCGATGCGAGGAAAATAGTGTTCCTTCATTGATTGGGACCTGGAAGTTCACCACGACGCGGTGGAATTACAAAAATACACTGGAAACTGCCAAATGCCAATTTATCCTTTGGTGCATCGTGCCAAGATCGTGCACCTCCACTGGAAATTTCCAACCATCACTTAGACTAGCTCCATGATGCGCTAAGGGTTAAAATGATGGGGTCTAATGACTTAAACTTAAAATCCCCATAACTTTTTACCCTGTTATCGGATTTGGGCGAATTTTGTATCGTTGGAAAACTAATTAAATTTCCTACACAATGGTAGGCTCTAAACTGAAAAATGATGAGTGTTTCAAAATTTTTATTTATGAATACTCATACAGTGGGACTTAGATTATGCTAGAAAAATACGAGGTGTTACAATATCTCCCCCTTGGGATCATTCATCCTCGAATGAAATGGGTTAAGCTGAGGAAAGTTGCTGGGATGAGCTTACACACTGAAAATGCATATCTAATGCATGGAATGCATGACTGAACTGATTTGTAAATACACAATTGACATAAATGTAATGTGCAATTGAATCTGAGTAGGATAGAGAGAAATCTTAAGAAGATTAGTACCTTATATTGAATCTGGATTTGTTGAGAAAAGATGAGGGTACTTGGTCCACATATCTGCCTCTGCTTCCCAAGTGGCTCTCTCAATGGACTGATTCTGCTAAAGAACTTTAACTAGTGGAACTTATTTGTTCCATTGTCTACGAACTTGATGATCAAGAATTTTGATTGGAACTTCCTCAAAGGAAAAACTATTCTGAATCGCTAGACTTTCTAAGGGAACAACTACCACTGGATCACTAATACACTTTTTCAACAATGAGACAACACTGGGTGTACGGAGGCTAAATCTGAAGGAATCTCAAGCTCATAAGCTACCTTTCCAAAATGACTGAGAATTCTAAAGGGACCGACATATCAGGGCTTGAGTTTCCCTTTCTTGCCGAATTGTTTTACTCCTTTCATAGGAGAGATTTTCAAGTACACAAGATCACCGACCTCAATCTCGAGATCCTTTCTCCCCATATCAACATACAATTTCTGTCATCTCTGGGCAGCCCTAAGCCTTTCTCTGATCAACTGAACCTTCTCTAATGCATCAAATACTAAGTCATGCCCTATTACAGTGGCCTCACATACTTCAAACCAACCAATTAGAGATCTACACCTCCTACCATAGAGAGCCTTAAATGGATTCATACGGATCTTGGAATGATAGTTGTTATTATATGCGAATTCAATCAAAGAAAAATGGTCATCCCAATTACCCTTGAAATCAACAACGCGTGCTCTCAATATATCTTCTAGAGTTTGAATAGTCCTTTTCGCTTGGCCATCTGTTTGAGGGAGAAAAGCTGTACTGAGGTGGACTTGGGTACCAAGACCCCTTTGGAATGCCTTCCAGAAGTGAGAGGTAAACTGGGTACCTCTATCAGAGATGATAGACACTGGGACTTTGTGTAACCTGACCAACTCTTTGATATGGAGTTTAGCATAGGTATGAACTGGCAAAAAATGAGTAGATTTGGTCATCCTGTCTACGATGACCCAAATAGAATCATGATGAAGACGGGTATGAGGCAAACCTGTCACAAAATCCATGTTCACTTTCTCTCACTTTGAAGCAGGAAAACTGAACTCCTGCCTGGACCCACTAGGTTTTTTATGCTCAATCTTATCTTGTTGGCATGTAGAGCACTTAGCTATAAACTCTGCAAAATCTCTTTTCATTCCACTCCACTAATAGATCTCCCATAAATCACGGTACATCTTAATTGCCCCTGGATAAATAGAGTAACACGCACCATGTGCTTCTGTAAGAATTCATTGTCTCAAATCATCTATACCAGGCACACATAATCTACCCTGACAATGCAAAACACTATATCCCTCTTGGGAGAAAACCTACACTTTTTGGTCTCTGACTAATTCTTTTAACTTAACTAAACTGGGATCTCTATCCTGCTTTTCCTTCACCGTGAAAACTAGAGATGATTCTAAGCTACTCTGCACCCACACATTACCCTCTGCTGAGTCGACTAAGCGAATACCTAGTCGGGTAAGCTGCTGAACTTCCTAAGCTAACTTATTCTTACCATCCTTAACATAAGCAACACTTCCTATAGACAATCTACTAAGAGCATCATCCACTACATTGGCTTTTCCAGGATGATATAGAACACTTATTTCATAATCTTTTAATAACTCTAACCACCTTCTCTGATGCAGATTCAAATCTTTCTAAGAGAACACATACTGAAGGCTTTTATGATTTGTGAATACATCTACATGCACCCATACAAGTAATGCCTCCAAATCTTTAAGGCAAATACTACAGCTGCTAACTTAAGATCATGAGTAGGGTAATTCTTTTCATGGGGTTTAAGTTATAAGGAGGCATAGGCTATGACCTTATCTCTCTATATGAGGACACAGCCTAAACCTACCCTGGATGCATCACAGTACATAACAAATCCATCTAAATCATCTAGTAGAGTCAAGACTGGGGCTGAGGTGAGTCGAGTCTTCAACTCCTGAAAACTCTTCTCGCATAAATTTAACCACTGAAACTTAACTTTATTCTGAGTCAATATGGATATGGGGGATGCTATAGAAGAAAATTCTTAAACAAATTGGTGGTAATAGCTAGCTAAACCCAAGAAACTCCTGATATCTGATGGAGAGATGGGTCTAGGCCAGTTTCTCTCCACATCAGTCTTTTGAGGATCAACTCTAATGCCATCACCAGAAATGATATGGCCAAGGAAAGCTACTAATCTTAGCCAAAATTCACACTTACTGAATTTAGCGAACAACTGATAAGCTCTAAGAGTCTGAAGTACTATTCTGAGGTGGTCTGTATGTTCAGTTTTGCTACGGAAGTAAACAAGAATATCTTCAATGAAGACTATGACGGACATATCCAAGTACTACTTGAACACTCGGCTCATCAACTCTATGAAGGCTGCTGGAGCATTAGTAAGACCAAAGGACATGACTAGAAATTCAAAGTGACCATACCGGGTTCAAAAAGCTATTTTTAGAATGTCACATTCCCTGACCCTAAGCTGATGATAGCCTGATCTAAGGTCTATCTTTGAAAAATAGCTGGCACCCTGAAGATTATCAAACAAGTCATCAATTCTAGGAAGTGGATATTTATTCTTGACTGTGACTTTGTTCAACTGATGATAGTCTATGCATGTTTTGAGAGAACCATCTTTTTTATGGATGAATAGAACAGGTGCGCCCTACGAAAAGACGCTAGGTATAATGAATCCTTTATCTAGGAGATCCGTTAACTGTTCTTTTAACTCCTTGAGTTCTGCTGGATCCATTCTATATGGCGGAATAGATATGGGCCGAGTATTTGGAAGAAGGCCTATTTCAAAGTCGATTTTCTTTTTCGGGAGAAACCTCGGGGAGATCTTCAGGAAATACATCTGAGAATTCATTTACTCCTGGAACTAACTCAAGATTTGGAGTTTCTGAGTTAGAGTCTTTGACTCACATAAGATGGAAAATACACCCCTTTGATATCATCTTTCTCGCTCTAAGGTACGAAATCAACTAACCCCTAAGAGCTGTGGTACTACCCTTCTATTCAAGGACTAGCTCATTTGGGAATTGAAAATGAACTGTTCTATTTCTATAATCAACTGAGGCATAGCGTAAGTAGAGCCAATTCATGCCGAGGATGAAATCAAAGTCCGTCATCTCTAACTCTATGAGATCAACTAAGGTAACTTTCTGAGATATTGTGATCGGACATTTCCTGTATACCTGTCTGGCTACAATGGAAACACCTACTAAGGTAGACACTGAAAAGAGATCTACTAGAGTTTTGGGATTGACTCCGAAGTTGACAGCTATAGATAGAGTTACAAAAGAAAGAGAAGCTCCAGGGTCTAGTAAAACATAAACATGTAAGTGAAAGACCTGCAACATACCAGTAACTACATCAGGAGAATTTTCCTAATATTGGGACTGAAGAGCATATAATCTGTTCGGACACTGGCCACTGGTAGCACTGGAAGCAGCACCATACTGAGTTGGGAGACCGAATAGAACTGACGACTGATGGGATTGGCCCTGTTGGCGCACATTACTACTTTTCTGAGTAACTACCCGACACTCCCGAATCTAATGGCCTGGCTTTTGACACCTGAAGTACACATTACTAATTGCTCTACACTCACCCTGATAGTGTCTGCCATATTTCTAACATAGAAAATTTATACGAGCACTGCTAACACTGACCTGGGACTTAGAACCTAGTTCCCTATCCCTATTGTCATTTTTGAATTTGGGTACTGGGGCACTGGCTGAAGAGGGTGCTGGGGCTGTTGACCTCTGATAAAACTGAGGACGGTTACCACTTTCTAACTTTGGTTGATTAAAATTAAAACTACCCGTCCTAGCTCTCTTGTTTCCTCTTTCCCACTTCTTAATCTTTTGCTTCTCTATCTGTTTAGCATGGACCATTAGCCTAGACAAGTCCATCTCACTAATCAGCATTGCGGTCCTGTACTCCTTGACCATACTATCTGATATGCCAGACACAAATTTACTCATCTTGGACCTTTTATCAGCTACCACATGGGGATCATACCTAGCTAACTGAGTAAAATTAAGGGAATACTCCCTCACGCTCATGCTGCCCTGCCTCAAGTTAATGAACTCTAACACTTTGGAATCCCTCAACTCCAATGGGAAGAATCTATCTAAGAAAGATATGACAAACTCTTCCCACTCTACAGGCCCTGCATTAACACCCCTATCTGCCTTTCACTACTTAAACTAAGTATTGGCTATATCCCGCAACTGATATGCAGCCAACTCAACACTCTGACTAGATATTACTCCCATAGTATTTGTTACCTTTTGCACCATATCTAAGAATTCTTGTGGATCCTCTTCAGACTTGGATCCTGTGAAAGAAGGAACATTCATCCGGGTGAAATCCTGAATTCTAATTGCAGGAGTATTGGCCACTGGGTTGGCCGGAACAACAACTGGCTATTCATTTTGTGCTGCTACTGAATTGGCTAGAATAGTGAACGCAACCCTGAATTTTGTGTGAGAGATATGCTCATCTAGAGGATCTGCCTGGACGGGATGAGGGACTGGATGATTTTTTATTCTTCTTCTGTTCTTCTTGGGAGGCATGTTCTATAAACGGAAGGAAGAAATGGATTAGATAGAGAGTTTAACTTGAGCTCATTCTCACTCGCAAGACATGAATATTGAAATAAGGGAAACTTTTTCCTAAACGCCTTGTAGCCTCTCATCTATAAGTGTGGTGCACTACACACCCATGCACAAGACTCTACTCGATGCGATTTTCAGACTTCCTAGGACACTTTAAAACCTTAGGCTTTGATACCAAGTTTCTAACGACCCAAGACTACTCCCTAGTCATCACACAGTGCTTATAGTCTCGAGGGACCACAAGCTAACCTATGAGTTGGTACCTGCTGTGAGCACTGGATAACATGATCATAAATGTAAAAGAATACTGACATGCCATAAGGTTTTAATAACTAAATTTAAAACAGAAATATGAGTCTATAGAAATAACTAACTGAATCTAATAAAATAATGATAAACTGGATAACTAACTGTAATGTCTGAATACTGAATAACTGACTCTAATGTCGAAAAGCATCTAAAACTAACTGACTGAATATGAGTTGATGGGACAAGCCCCCAGCTAACTCTGCTAACCACTGAAATAGAGATATGAAGTAAAATAATTTGTCCTCAAACAATGAGGACTCACCATTGCTACTGTACTGCTGATAGCCTGATAAGTGAAGTCTAAGCACGATTTGGGAACTGAGCGTCATCACCTATGATATAATACATCATAGCGTAAAAGAAAGGTATGCAATCAGTACTTTGAATGTACTGGTATGCTAAATGAGGTAGGCTTATATGCATAATTTCATGAGTTAAACTAATAATTAACTAAATATGCATGTAAAACATAGAGTACTAAGTAGAGAACATATAATCTATAGATACTGAAAGTATGGAGAATCTGTACATACCGAGTATGCATGACAGTCTATAAATATTGAAGATACGCAAAAATCTATACACACTGGGGAATACATGACCAAGCATATAACATGGGATGAGTAAGATATGTAAACTAAAATACTGAAAAATACTGATATCTGTATGCTTTGGTCAAGCAACTCTAAGACTACATAACTGAATTAAGACTATATTTGAGACTGTGGGGGGTATCATCTAACCAAAATTCTCCAATTTGAGCTAATCAGGGTCCAACTTGTAACCCCAGTTGGAAGAGTGTTAATATTGTACCACGGGTACTAACGATGGCTGTGTGGATCCACTAAACTTATAAAATATCCAAAGGAATAAAGGTGTCAAGCCTGAACTAATGAGTGACCCCTGCGAGATAGTCAAGCCTAATCTGACGGGTGACTTCTCATACCCTACGCTGGCTACATAGTTTTGGAGTATAGGGACTGCTACTAATGACTCTGCCTATCTGACAGGGAAGACACCATCCCTACACTCGCTCGGTGCTAAATCCTACTCCCAACTGAAATACACTGAAATAATAGACTATTCTAAGTTCATCTGACTGGTAACTGACTGTTCTGATAATGCTCACAGTATTCTCTGAAGACTATTCTGTAATGTACTGATACTAAAAAAAGTAAACAGCTATGTATTTCGGGTATTCAATACCTCCAGGACTCAAAACAATAATAATATAATGACGCTTAAGCCTGAAGGACAAAACATAAAGGCTTTTATTTAAATCAATCACTCTTGTAGGCATTTTTTCAAACACTTGTAGTTCAGGGTTTAAAACAATTATAGGAATGTCATAGGACTTATAAGAATAGCATGAATTCAACATAACAGATCTAAATCATGGTTTAATTCAATAAATAATGATATTAAAGCATGAAGGGTTGAGCAATAACAATACTTTCATGGTAACATAGTAGAAAATCATTAGTACATAGAGATTCATAGATGAAATCACAATTTAAAATCAAATAACTTGAATAGATCAAAACTTGTAAATTAAATAGGTTACTTGGACTCCATGGCAAAAGATATCCATGGATGAACATCTAACATACCTAGGATAATGAATTTCTTGAAGTTTTGGGTGAGTTCTTGAGGATTGGCCTTGAATTTGAAAGCTAGGGTTTCTTGTTCTTGAAAAGAGGATTTTTGATTGTGAGAGGAATTGAAATAATGATGAATACTTAGGGTGTTTAGGGGTTAAATTTCATGTATTATGTTAATTAGGACCATGGAAAAAGACACAAATACTCCTGAATAAATTTTAAAAATGGAAGCTGAAAACTGAAGATCCCGATTGTCGGCCTTGGCGCGACGCACCACTATCGCGCTAAGCCACTGGAACTGGACAACTGGGAAATTGGTCTGTGGTGCGACATAGGAAAAATCATGGTCCTTCACTGAATGGGACCTGGAAGTTCACCGCGATGCGGTGGAATCGCGGAGAGACACTAGAAACTGCCAAATGCCAATTTGGCCTTTGGCGCGACGCGCCAAGATTACGCACTCCACTGGAAATTTCCAATAATCACTTAGACTAGCTCCACGACGCGCTAAGGGTTAAAATGATGGGGTCTAAAGGCTGAAACTTAAAATTGCCATAATTTCTTACCCGGTTATCGAATTTGGGCAAATTTTATATCGTTGGAAAGCTAATTGAATTTCCTACGCAATGGCATGCTCTAAACTGAAAAATTATGATTGGTTTGAAATTTTTATTTATGAATACTCATATAGTGGGACTTAGATTATGCTAGAGAAATACAGGGTGTTACAGCTATAGATATATTAATGATAAGTTTGTTTATAATGAGTAGTTGCATCATATGTGTGCAGTCATTATATATGTGAGTCAGACCTATCTATAAAATCATTCACTATTAATAAAAAAAGCTCTTCAAATTTGAAACTCTATCTTAAGAAGTCAACAATTTTGTGAGGAAAATAGTTCACTTAAAAACAAGAAATACTAGTTTAGCTGAAACATTAGTATAATAGCCTATCTGAAAATTAGCTGAATAGTTCTAATAATTACCAGAGTGATGAGATTCTTTGTAGCTAATGAGACTACCAGTCTTGAAGGAAAATTAAGATCTACTTGCACAATCTTCTGTATGTTATCATAAATCAGGACATTTAGAGTAGGCGTTTGGACATTATTCAATTGAGATACAACATAATGTAATGTTAGAACACAAGTATATAAAGAAAACTTGAAAGTTGATGTTATGTTAGAACGTGAAAACAGAGTTGAAGCTTTCTGAGTAGAAGCTTGAAAAACTCCTAAACTTGTTTTCAAATTCCCAGTTTGAAGTTAAGGATGACCCAGTTTGATAAACAAAACACTTTCTGGTACTACTTGTTTTCTATCCAAATCGAAAAACCAATATGACGTTTTCACTCTTTTTCTTTTCAGTTTTCTATATTCCTCATAAAGAGGGAAACTCTTGATAGTTTTCACTGATTGGAAAAGCTTATCTTCTATACGTGTCTGAGTGTTTCTTTGCTTCAAATGGAGACATCCCATATAAAAACTCATGACTGAGAATACCAAGGCTCCAAATGTCTATATTTGCATTATGCTCTACACTTTTAACTGGAATATTCAGCAATCAACAATCACTTATCTAATTTATTAGGCTTGCTTTAACAAAATCAAGCAGGGCATGTAAAAAGAAGGACCCCCATCAAGAAAAGATTATTTATATTGGGACATTAGAACATGAGGTTACATAGGTATAAATCGGGACATCAGAACATGAAGTTACATAAGTATTGTGTGCTTACCAATTTTAGGTGGCAAATAATTTAGAGTACCACACATACTGCATTTGCGCTTGAAGGTGTGTACCGACTAATCAAAGTCTTCAAATTTAAGTTCACTTTAATTATAAAAAACTAAAAAATTTCAGTTAACAACTCTGCCCCATTTTACAGTAGCAAAACAAAGCACAAACTCCAATAAAATTCAAAATAAGCACCTATGCACCAACCGAAGGGTTTCTAGCTTAATATCTCTATGCATCACATACTTTCTGTGATAGTATACACACCCATGACAAAACAAATAAGTAGAACTTTTGATCAATTTAATAGTAGGTAAATTAGAGAGCATATTAAAATGATATAACGTGTTAGAGGACCATATAACTCTAGTTGCTAATAATCGAGGCTATTTAAAATGGGACCAAAATGAAAAAAAGATAAAAAGAAACTCCCAACAGACACGAATTCTGTTTGTCCCCTGATTGAAAAGGGAAAGAATAACAAGGAATCCTAAGATTCCACAAAAATATAAACTCATAGTCTAACAGGGTAATAAAAACTCACAGTTGCAGCACATCATTCGCTAATATATTTACATTTTTGCAGTGCCTTGTAGAGTTCACCCTTGGTAGCATATTCCAGAATCTAATAGGCCCATTTTTGCAATAATAATGCGATAATCAGTCTCTTATAAATTCTTCCCAGGCCCACCAATTGATTAAGTAAATCAATTAGATTGTAGAATTCTAACTGATCATAAAAGTAACCATAAAGTCTCAGGATATTTGAATGTCGAAGATGGCTTTATATTTCTACCTCACGGCGAATTTGATGCTCGAGTTGGGACTGTTTCGGCTGGTTCTTGAAAATCGCTTTTAGTGCAACAATATGATTTCTCTGTTTACATGAAACAACTAAGATTACGTCCACATTATCATTTGTAGTATGAATTGTATATTTAGACAAAGAAAAATGACAGAAGAAGGGTACATGTGAGAATTAGGAAATGGTTTGATCAATGGGTCAAACTTTCTAAAATCCAAACAGTTAATCTGACACGGCACAATTTAAACTAACGTGCAAGTAAGTTCTATACAACTTTTTTTATCATATCTCAAAAAGCTTTGATTATGTTAAGAAGATGCATAGTCTGTCGAATTAGCAAATCAATGAAGCATATTTAGTTGACTAATTAAAATTAATTGTTAAATAACCTTTTTATTCCTAGATAAATATACATGACCACATTTTTCTCATTCAAGAGGCTTTTCAATGTCAAAATCATTGAGAGTCCACCTTTTTTTATCCACCGCCGCATCCTTAGAAGAACCCTATAAAAAATCAAAATCCTAATCAACCCAGTTTACAAAAGAGAAAATATTTGCACGAAAAAGAATAGACACTTCTACTGAATAAAATTAAGCATACTAATTCTTAGATGTTCTTCCATAACTGGGGTTTGGGCAGGATAGAACGTGGCAAATCTTACCTCTACCTTTGTGGGCTAGAGAGGCTATATCTAATAGATCCTCGACAAAATTTTAAAATACAACTCAAAACACTAAATAAGCCAAACTTAGAAATATTGAGATCAAACATAAATTGCCACAAATACTTGGTGAAAGCTTGTTTTATTCCCTTAACCCAACCTGTCCATGTCTAAAAAGAAAAAAGATGCAAACTTGTGGGTGGACTCACCGAACTGTGAAATCCACAGGGAAAATCACTCCCATATGCATCAGTCATTATCCTCCCTTTTTCTACAACAAAAATAAAAATTTTCATTAGCAAACAGTGATATTGACACCCTAAATTCCTACATATTTATCAAAAACCACAAATAAGAATCCAATTTTGATCTCAATTTTCTCATAATTTAGCAAACGAAAAAAAAAGATGACTTATGAGAACAATTGATCAATCCATACAATTTACTGGCTATAATCTGCAATCTTTTTAAGAAATGTTTGAATCTTTAAGAGATATTTTGGAGAAAAATTATCAAAAAACACGTCATGTAGAGGCATTGACAAGCTTAGAAGCTAAAATAATAGAGCTAGCATGTAACACATAAGATGAAGAAGAAAAAATATAAATGAAGAAAATTTATACTATACAAGAAGATAATCAGAGGATAGTAACAAGAAGAGATTCTAAGAATTCTTCAATAGAAAGAAAGAAGTTTTCATCAAGAAGAACGGTGGAAAGTACAGTTGCGCTTTTGTCATTCTTAGAGTTACACGTATAGCCAGTGAAATTTAAAATGATCAATTTGCCCTTATTAACAAGACGGAAATAACCCTTGGGAAGCTGGAAGGACAACATTCACCTACCAGCTTCCACCTACATACTTGATGGAACTTCTACATATTAGTAATAAATGGTATGCACATACCTTTTCCACCTATTTTCATTTCTATTTTCAAATTTGATGGATGTATTATTTTACTAGGTCTACATAAAATTGTTTGAATCATAATAACTAATATTTTTAATAAAAGTAAATAAATTTTATTCTTTATTCAGATTTTATATTAAAAATAAATTTTTTTTTTACTAGTTTATTTTACTAAAACATAACAAAAATTTATTATTTTAGTTTGATACTATTTTTATCATTAAGTATATAAAATAGTAATAATCAAATTTAAACTTAAAGTATATGTAATAAAATTAATTTAGTAAAATAAAGTTTTAATAAATGTTTTCTTAAGATTTATGTCAAGTCAACATGTACCAAATAAAAAGAAACGAAAAAATAATACCTGTTAAATTTTTACTTTTACAAGAGTATATAACATGTGTAATTAGATATTATTGTATAATACTAACATATTATGAAGTATTTGATTAAACATATTACTTCTATGAGTTGTTTTGCAATTGAAACTTTGAGTGTTAATTATTCGTTGGCTTGTACTCATTTCACCACCTCAAATCCAAAACAAAAATTTTAATATTCATTATGTTAAACTTAATACATAAAACACAACTCATTTTCACCACCTCAAATCCAAAACAAAAATTTTAATATTCATTATGTTAAACTTAATACATAAAACACATCGTATTCATATAAATTTATTCTATCAATTTGATATTTTTTTAATCTACTTTTTTAAAACTAAAAACCTACCGAAATTATGATTTAATTAAAGAAACTTAATAACTAATTCAGTACGGTTAGATGGATTTGTAACATCCTTAGAATCAACTATAAAACTAAATAATACCTTTATTCGATGATTATTATATCTCTAGATGATTGAGAATTTAGAATTTATTTAGAACATCAATAGACTATGTATATATTTAAACCAAAATAGATGATGCATGGTTCATTTATATTTATTCGAATTATTATTTTGATAAAAATATGTTAATAATTTTATTTTTTATGATATTGGGCCCGTGCTAACACAGGTCATTCTCTTTACTGATAAAATATAGAAAAAAGGACATTGTGTAACACTTTTTAAAATAAATAGCCCAAATTTGACATTTTTCTAAAAAGTGGCCAGTCGGGTATACTATTTCCACTTTACAACCATTTCCTAATTTGGGTCATTTTGACCCATGTAGTTTAGATACATTCCATATACAATATCGATACAGTCCATATACAACACTGATACGGTTTTTAAATTGGCCATTCGACCCTTTTAAAAATATTTTAGTTTTTTTTTTCTATAAATTTCTTAACTGAAAAAATATTCTGCTTTTTTTCTTATTATTTAGAAATAATAATTAAATATAATTATATAAAAATGGTATAATTGTTATATAGAATATGTATCTATATAAGATATATGTATAGAAATTGTATAGTTCTATTAAATATATATATCTATAAAATATATATAAGAAATATATAAAAAGTATATAAAAATTATATAATTGTCGTATAAAATGTGTAAAAAAAGTACAATTATGATATAAATTGTGTATCTAAACTGTATAATTTTCGTATAAAATATTTATATATATAAGATATGTATAGAAACTATATAGAAGGTGTATATAAACGTATAGAATAAGCCAACAAATTAAAATGGTTAGACAGTGGAATTTAAATTCCATGGCCATTTTCTTGAAAATAATTTAATTTGAAGTGTCGTTTCTGTCCTTTCCCTTAACATATAAGAAACAAGTTTTAACCTCTAAGACAAAATCCACTGCTAAGAGGTTCTAAATTTATATGTGCAAATATTGACCAGCTTGAAAAAGAAAATTACCACTGAAGTAAGTAAAATTTACTTGAAGACTTCCATTTCAATTCTAAAAAACTTATTTCAAAACTTAAGTTAAAATACTAAAATCCTTAATTGCTAATATATAAATCACAAATGGGTGTAGGACCACCGAATTTATCTACATGAAACACTTGGGGCAAATTAACATTAGCTTCCAAGGACTAAGTTGGCAGGCAAATGTATATAGAACTGGGGAATCGAGAATTAATAAATCCAGGGATTAAAATTTTGTTAAATCAAAGGATCCAATAAGAGGAATCCTTGTCAATTGTCAAAATGAACTGTATTTTGGATACTCCCTTCATTTCAAAATAAATAAATTATTGAGCTATTTTTTAATGTCTAAAATAAATGAATTGTTCATTCTTCAAGAGACATGTCAGAAATTTCTTTTAATTTTACCTTTTCATTTAATAAGGTTCTTAAGTACTTCACATTTTCTAGGAGAGTAGTTTAAAAACAATTAAAAAGATAATGGTGAAAACTAGCCTACAATTTATGTCCTAAAAGCTTTTTCTTAAAGGAATGTACCATACTTCAATAATTTAATTATTTTGGAATGGAGTAAGTACTGATAGGGATGACCCAATGTATTTGTTTTGAATCCAGATTGAATTCGGCGGGCTGTAGCTAGGGGTTTTGGGCTGTAGGTGACAAAAGAGTTTTAAAATGAGGTGCAGGTGACACAAGTCTTAATAATTGAGTGGAGGTGACAATTACTTTATTATGGATTAAGAAAGTTAGGAAAATTTCAAAATAACCCACAAGTTTTTAAATTTACACTTTGATCCAAATATTAGTTGATATGACGGGAAACAGAGGGAAAAGGGTGCGTTTCTCTCTCTTCTCATCCGTTGTTGTCTTCTCTCTCTTCGCGATTTTTATTGTTCAATGCTGTTACTGCTTTATTCATCATCTTCTGCATCATTATCATCATCTTATACTTCATTATCCTCTTAATATTCTTCTTGTTGACCATTGTTGTTGTTGTTGTTACCGCAACTGCTGCTCTTTGACCAATTTCTTAGGTCAAATTTTATTTCGTACATCACTTTCAACTTTGGCATTTACTTGATAGGAGACTTTGGTAAGTCAAATCATGCTTTTAGTTTAAATTTGTTATCTGGTTAACTGCTAGTGTGTTGTTTTTCAACAATAGCTAGCACGCAAACATGAATGCAACATAAGAGCCATCTGTTTAAACAGATCCATCATTTGTTGCACCAAATAGATATTCTGTTGCAACATAAGACTCATATGTTGGATTCATATTTATGGTTCTATAGTTTCCGTAACATGAATCGAACAGATAGGTAATCTGTTGCACCAGATTAGTAATCTGTTCCAACAGACAATTAATTTGTTGCACCAGATTAGTAATTTGTTCCAACATAAAAGTAATCTGTTGCAACATATTATAATTTTATTGCAACAGATGAATAATCTGTTTCAAACAACACAATATAGCTTCTGTCACAAACCCAACAGATAACCCGTATGTTGATCTCTTTCTATTGATACTGGATTCAAATTATTCCTTAATCATAGACATATTTATTGAGAAGAAGAAATAGACAAAATAAAAATTAAAACATCAAAGTGGATGAAACATAAATTTTTTATTAAACAAAAAATATAAAAATACATAGGTAAAAGAAATATTTCATATGTTGGATTCATGTTTATAGTTCTATAGTGCCCGTAACATGAATCGAATAGATGGGTATTCTGTTGTGACATATTAGTAATCTGTTCCAACAGACAATTAATCTGTCCCAATAGAATATTTATCTGTTGCAACATATTATAATTCCATTGCAATAGATGAATAATCTGTTTCAAACAACACAATATAGCTCCTGTCATAAACCCAACAGATAAGCTGTATGTTGATCTCTTGCTATTGATACTAGATTCAAATTATTCCTTAATCGTAGACATATTTGTTGAGAAAAAGAAATAGACAGAATGAAAATTAAAACGTCAAAGTGGATGAAACATAAATTTTTTATTAAACAAAATAAATATAAATACATTTATACATAGGTAAAAGAAAAAAATAATCTAATTATTATTATTATTATTATTATTATTATTATTATTATTATTATTATTATTATTATTATTATTATTGCCAGCCGGCCA